>NC_135005.1:1180255-1491284 GCF_051020985.1 Nomia melanderi
GTACCTATATATCCTCTGCCGCGAATTCCGCCGAGGTCTCGACATGTGAAAATGTAGCGTAGAAAAAGAGACGAATGTCGTCTGAGCACTGATGTTAATAGGATTCCGCTAATCGGACCGCGGACTTACCGTCTCAATGATGCCGTTGAGATCGGTTTAACGAAATATATGTCCGCTTACCTGCAACAGAACCGACCAAGTCTCTAATTAGCGTGGAACTTTTTAATGAATTGTATACAAACACGTGAACGCTGTGCACGTGATTTTACCGCGAATATTATGTACCTTCGTATAATTTTGCTCACTTAGTGTATCGCAATAATAGAGATATGAAATTTATAATGATAAAATTGTGTTACAAACTTCGACGTCATTAAAATTCTCTGTTAACGATCTGATTTTTAATTTCATTATCAAATAATTATTATTTCAATTACTAGGAATTATTACTAATTATTAATTAGTAGGTGTTAATTATTATTCCTAGATTATTATTAATACAGTGTATGTCACGGTTATCTCTGATATAGTCCCTAATAAAACATATTTTATTGCTTATAATACAGTGTTTCTTTGATAGAAAGAATAAGAAATGATGGCATTTCTTGAAAAGATAATTCCATATGCATGGATGAAAAAAATGGTAAGCTAAAAATTATAATGCAATAGACTTAATATCGTTTAGCTTTTTCCTTTTAGATTATGAGCTTTTTTAGGCGTTTCTAAGACTAGTCCATATCGCATACCCCATTACTTGGTAACGTCAAGATACGCCCAATGATAATGACTATAATGCGAAGTACAATAAGGCGTCCCTTGACGTTTTAATGAGAAAAGGACGATGGCCCTCTGGGACTCATTATACCCTACCACCCTGTAAAGAACTGTCTGGGGGAGGTAAAGAATGACGAGACGCGTGCGAGCGTTCGGCGCGTCTCGATCGTTAAACGTACGGAACGACTGATAAATGCGCGAGTGACTTTATTTCAGAGCTAGATCTTTCGAGCGCCTACACGTTCAAATTGTTATTCGGTAGTAATCTACCATTACAACTGAAAAGGAAATTTTAAACAGTTGTTCGGAGAACATACGGAAAGGGAAATATTGGTAACACGTATAAAGTTATATAAAGTAAATGTTCAATTTCTGACACTTTCTTGTTTGTTAGAAATTCGTAAAGTAATTTTATCTCGCCGGGTTTTATATATTGCAAGACAGTTATGACTCATCGCGTTTCGTTATTCCGATCATGGAAAAAAGAACATTTATTCATTTCACCTATATGTATCAAGCTTTCAGTTCGTATATATTTTAAACGTCCTGAAACGATGAGGTAATGAGAGGTTCGATTTTTGGAAATTTCAGTTTGATCACATGTATAATTTTGAAAAAAAGAAAACAAAAGACAGTCAAAATGTTCGTTACGCGAATTGAGTAATGAACGTTTAGATTGGATCACGGAACGCATCGCGAGCCAAGAATAATTAAAATAGCGATAGCCTGCGCCTCGAAATAACGTTGACTATTAGTCTGGCTTTAATTTGGTAAAATTGCGATTCAAACTTTCATTAGTGGCCGGGCCGACGCGAACGGCTGAAAGGGTGAGAGGACTTGGTATGGGGGTTGAGCGCATCACTGAACCAGAATCATCGAACGGTCGACGCGAGGAGCAACAGCAATAAACGCTTAATTACATACGATAAGTAATTAAAGCGATTAAAGTTTATAATGTGATACGTGCAATTAGTAACGCCGGCCGTGTAATCGGGATTTAGCATCGATGAGTGTATCGCGTTACGTTACGCGAACCGTGTCTATAAAATTTATAATAACGCTTATGTAACGTTAGCTTTAATCGAGCGTCGAACCGCGAGACCGCAGCCAGGGGTTATAAATATACATCGATAGAATTTCGCGAATTTATGTTCACCGAAACGAGCACCAGTTGCTCTACTATTCGGGTAATACATCATAGACGCAATGACAATAATGGTTCATTTAACCTAGCTATCTCCGGTCACATAAATTGTGTCAAGGATAATAAAAGTTTTAAAAAATAACGAAATCTAGTGGACGAGGTGCTTTACGCAATTCTGATTAACTACTGAAATTACAAAGTAAGATCATGAAAAATCACGGTTAGGAAATTTTTCTTTAAAATTAAATTAACAAGTAAAACAAATATATAATCATTTTAATACAAATAGCAAATTAATTAAATACAAATTTTAAATCATTTTGGTTATTAATGCAGTTTCTGTTCGACATGGGGACCGTCGCGACTTATCGTTTACAATATGAAATCAATCACAATTTATTTTTACTATTACTTCTGATAACTTAGAAAAAAGAACAAAATTTTCTGGGAAAGTGACATTCGAGAATAATTCCCCATTTATCACCGTCCAATCGTCACGATTAATCCGCTATCGGTAACTAGACTGACACAGACGTAACAGATGGACCATAAGTTATCTTGATCCTGCGAGAATTTCCACTAGCCGCAGGTATAAAAAGAAAACTATCCATAAAATTTAGTATACACATTTTAACCACAGAACCGCGTGCACGTTGTTTTCATTGCATACAAAGGATCAAATATATTCGTTACAAATATAAAACTAAAATGGCAACGAAACGAGTAGGTATCTAAATAAATAAATAGGTACGGCAACAGCCACAGCTGGGCCAAAACGACCCCGCATTCGACGCAGAAGGGTTGGTTAATGGTGCATATTAGATCGGCCCGTTCGATAAGCATTTGTAACAGCGTCGTCAACATTGCCTCCATCACGTCGGGCTGGCATCACGAAACCACGTTCGGCCGTATAAAAACGTAATGACAACGTCGACGTGGGTTAGATAGAGAAGAAAAAAAGCGACCGATTCCTGGTGCTCATTGCGATGCAGATATTCGAACCGTTCCGGGGGAGCCGGGTCTCCCCGTGCGTAGAACCGGCTGCACAAGGCGAGACGTTTTTATCGCGGATTTCGAGCGACTGCGGGACGTCGCTCGTCGTCCTGCTCGTCTTCGTCGTCGTCGTCGTCGTCGTCGTCGTCGTCGTCGTCGTCGTTCGCCTTCGTCGTCGTAGCAGGTAGTCGGGTACGTGCGTGCATCCTCAATGAGAGACGTGCGCCCGTTGAATAATGCCGAGAATTCGGGGAAGAAGAAAATAAAGGTTAGACGGTGGTAACGGCGACGCGGCGAGAGAGAGACCAACTGACGGAAAGGAGTGAGAGCCGAATAATAAAACGGAGAAGAAAATGAACGGCAAGCGGAGAAACGGGGCGTGGAAGGAGGAAGGGGGTAAGTCACATGGTTACCAAACCAGCCGCCGTCTCAATGAACCCCCTCGAGCAACCTCGTTAAAGCGGATCCTGCGACGCAGCGGCGATGCTAAAACCGCCGGCGTCGTCTGTTCGGTGTCGTCGTGGTCCACGTGACCGCGGATGCGTGATACCAGTAAGAGTAAGAAACTCGTGCACACATCCGAGTATGCTTTCTACCAGTCGTTTCGCGAAATTAACTTTTTCGCGTGTACTGGTGAGCGCTTTTGTCGTGCAGTGGATTTGATGTTATCCTACGCGAGGAAGTATATATTTTTAGTCTCGACGCAACGAGTGTCGATTATAGATTATACCCATGTATCGTGCAAGCTTCTGCAGTAACAACAACAACAACAACAACAACAACAACAATAATAATGGCAATATTGGAATTCCTTTATTGTTACTAAATATCCGCGTTCCTCGCGTGGCTTGTCGAAGATCATTTACAGTATTACCCGCTAACAACATCGTGCAATTAGCACGCAATCGAATGCGATTGACAGCCCTTAAAGATAATAGACATTTTTCTTACGAAATATTTTACATTCACGTTAGAGAAAAGTACCCGAAGTATATTGCAGCGGATTTTATATCTTTGAAGAGATTTTAAAGAAGATATTTTATGGACTACTTCGCAACATGTTAATGACAAGAAGGAAGTAATTTATTTTCGAAACGCTTTCATATTTTTTTGCGACCCGAATATAGACAATATATTAAAATTAACAATAAAATATTTGGATTATTACAAAAGACAACTAGAAACATTCAAGCGTCCAGGTTTAATGCATAATCGAAATTTGTAAAATAATATCATAACGTTTAAACGACGACTTATGTCACAATTTAACGGTGAGATAATCATTTTTGACTGTATCAATTACGTTTTGTATTTCTGATTAATATCTCTAGTCACCAATGCCTTTGAAACGAGACATGTCAATTATTGGTATCACGTATCAACAATGTCTACCTCTTAAGTGCTGCAGTCGATCTATCGCATCGCTCAAAATTTTGGAACTTCATACACTTTTTAATTTCACTATAATTATGTTTTCATTTACGTTTCAGTGTTGATTTCTAATTAACCAGCGGTTTAAAAGACCGACTGTAGCACTTAAGAGTTAAGAACTGGAATACGATGGTTAACGCCTCCAATCAGCAATGTGTTAGATAACCTTTCGTAACACTAGTTTAATATTACCTTCCACAACCCGTAAAAACCGAACGGCAATAACCAGATAATTGGCTGGAAACGCGTAAAATCCCGATTCTTACGAAAAGTTCAATAGCCTGACAGGGAATATACGGCGCAGGATATCTCCGAAATTTTTCGGAACTGCCGCCATAACGCTACAGGAGAAACGGTGTTAGGACAACGCCGGTTTATAACCGGTACCGTGCGAAGTCGTAAAAACACCAGCTGGCTCGGCCCAAGACTTCGCCTGAGTCTTCGAAAAACCGCGCGAGCTGCAGCGACACGGCCGAGGGTCTCGAATGCCAGGCCGCGCGCCGCCACGAACGTTGCGGTTTCTCTTCGGCTTACCCTTTCCCTGGGCTTTCCGTGGCCCTCCCACCGGTTATATTTACCGGCATAATAAATTTCGAGTCAGATTTGAGACGGCCGACGCGAAAGCTACCCGCGAATTGCGTTGCTCCTTTATCGAGGGCCAGTAAACAAGTTAAACCAGATTAGAAGCTCGCCCGCAGCCTGCGACCGTTCTCAACGACGTTCTTGCCGGCTGTTTCTCTTGCACGTTCTTCCTCTCCTCGCGATGGTAAGAAAGGACAAGGGTTGACGGGGTGGCGCGCGAGAGCGACAGAGAGAGAAGCAACGCATGGCTACTTCACGAAAAAGGACGCAGCGCTTCATCTCCTCGAGTGGGGCTCTCGGTTTCTTTCCTTTCTCCGAATCTCCACCGGATTTGGTCTTTCTTGTAAACAAGCTCGCGAAAGAATGCGTTATCTCTGAGAATGGACGACGCTGTCGCGGCTCTCGATCCGTTTTCTCGGTTTTTCCACACGCTACGACGGGGTTTCGGGGTGTCGTCGCGACTCCGTTCACGGAAAAACGCGAGCCCGGAGAAACGAGGAAAAACTATGGAGCGTGTAATCGCCAAGTTCGGGTTCAATTTTATTCAATTACACTCGGAGAGAGAACGAACCGTGTCGACCATTTAAATTTGCCCGCGATGATACCCCGGACGATTTCGTAAATAACGTTTCCAGGTAATCGAGCGAATGGAACGCGCGTTGCGATTAGGAAGACAATTTGCAGGGCGCGCTCTAAAATTGTAAGATACCGGCGGGAACGCTCATTGCCATAACAATGAGCCGGCGGCACGCAACGATTCCCGTCACGGGGGATCAGCACGAGGAATCGTCGCGTCGGCGCGTTTCCACGTACCCGAACGATCCTCGTCCATACCGTCTAACGACCGTACAAATTGAACGGACCTGGCCGCGTACACGGACCGGCTTAGCGAACTTCCTGAGTACGCAGAAAACGCTCACCCTTCGGAACAGACCTCTGTATACATGCATATACGTAAATCGATTTCTGTTGTGACTTCTTAATATTCGCTTCGCTGACTGTACAGTGTTGACTGCGCAGGATGTAAGCGTCAACAAAGTCAGTCGGTGTTATTGAATACAGATAGCGTTCGGCTCGCTAAAATGTACATGGTTACGTTTATCTCAGTAAATTAGAAACCTGTTCACAGGGACTTAATTGCCAGGTCTCGAATTTACAAGTAGTTAAATCAAAGTGTAGCGAGGTACGCTTGGCTAACTTCTGATTGAAAATGGAATATCGGCAAAGGGATAATTTCAAATGGAAAATTAGTGAAACGTTTAAAATAATCTTTTTAAAGTTTCAAACAAGTTTGTGAAAAAATCGTGTTCGAACGTGTTTCTTCAACAACTAACCAAAGTCACTAGTACTTTATAAATGTTTAAATTGGATTTACTGGGAAGTGACTTTTTAATTAACCTCACCTTTGAAGGTTGTTTTCCTTTCTCAATATTAATGATGACGGATAAACAAAAATATACACTTTATAAAAATCGGAGTTAAAATTCAATTACAAAATGAATCTTTTATTTCGACTAAATTATCGCCCAAACAAACCTAACTGTAATGCGATTCTAATTTTGAGTACAAGCAAAGATTAACTTTAAAAGTGCTTACTAAACAGAAATCCCACTAATGATAGATTCGAATGACATTAACAGCCTCCATAGCACAAAAGAGCCAAAATCGCAGAAAGAAATTTAGAGCCGTATAACCGATCCCAAAAATGTCGCTCCTCGACCAGAAGCAATACAAGTGGCCGCCATCAACAATCCCCGATCAGCGTGTACTCGACAAAAGGAGTAGTCAGCAGTTGCACGCGTGTTCAGCCTCATTTTCGTATCCGCAAATTCATTGGACGGTATCAAAAGCGATACGCGAATCGGCCGATGCGCGAATGTAACCGGTGTATATTCGCGCAGCATCAGAGCACGCGTAGGTCCCATGTGTGCGCGCTCACGACTACGCGCGTACGCTCCGCGAACAATGGGCCGATCCATGAGCACATAACAGCCACCGGCACCGTGCCTTACGGCGCGCTATATGCGCCGGTGAATGACGAGCATTCGAGCGAATGGGACCAATCAGGCTGATTGGCCGACCGGTATTTACATTTCTGCGGGAGAGCCTCTGCCTCCGCGCTGACTTCCGATCCAACGAGAACCACCGCCGGAGAAGCCGACTGGGAGGATGGAAGCCGAATAAACTGGCCCCGAATCTCGGAAAGGCGCACATATCCGAGCAACAATACGCGGATCCAGAAACCGACCGCCTTTGACGGGACGATCGATCCCACCGGTTAAGTCCGAGCAAACTTTCTTCGGGTCTCCGTTACGGCCGGCAGTTTCATTCCAGACCGGTGCCACGGCGTTACGTTCCAGATTTCGCGGTTTATGATCGGCCAAAGAAGTTGTTGGTTTTGGGTATCCGGAGAAAGTTGGCTATCCAGGAACTTTGTTCCTAGGGGGTGGAGCCGGAAGCCGTCGCGTCGGTTTCGTGCACAGGATTCTCGGAGAGGGAAAACTTTTTCCCTGTCTCCGACTGTACACAGTTGACAACGGGATTGTCCGCCGCGGTTGTAATAGTTGAGATACTACCACTGAAGAATCCCGGACACGAAGAGGCATTACCGAAAGATTCCTAGGTTCGTTAAGACTCGGAGAATTCCTGCGCGCCCCTTTCTAGCTACGTAAGCGGGAAAGCATTCGGAATCGCGTCTCCATTACCGGCGAGAGATTTCGGATGAAACTATCCGCGTGTTTTGCGCAAATGCTACCAACAATTACGGCGAAACAGTAAACAGTTCCTGGAGAGGACAGTCGTGCGGGTACGGTCCCTTTGACGCGGGGTTAATAACAACAATCACCCTTAGAAGCAACCCCTCGAGCGATGCACCGCGTGTTTTATCTCGTGTCGGGGGTACACGTGGCGAGAAGAACACGCGAGGAACGAGCGTTTACGTTACTACGGGCATCGGAACCGACCGGCGAGAGGCCTGCAGTTAATTACGCTTGGACTCGCGCGAGAGACGTCTCTCGTGCTCCGATACCTTTTCCGTGTCCGCGGGGCTGATCATCTGCATGACTCGGTCGCCGACCAGCAGACCGATAGCTATATACCCGACCGGCTATCGAACTCGAGATCTACTTGTCGAATACTTTGTTCATTAACTTTTTGTTGGTCAGGAATCTTGAGAACAAATACTTTCTTCTTTTATTTAGAAGTTTCGTTTTGGGGATAACGTGTCCTTCGTCGTTTCACAGTGCAACGATGCACGTCTAGCAATATATTAACACTATTCAGTCTTAACACGCAGCGATGCAGGCATTGCAACAAGCGATGGGTTTGAGCTTTTTCACTTTTTCTTTGAGTGCAATATGTATCATGAAGCTTTGGAAGACTCAAAATGATCACTTACAACGATACCTGCGTCGCCTAAAGTTTCAAAGTGTATGGAGATCTGTAACTATCAATCGAATATTGCAATATAACAAAGTAAATACATAAGAAGTCCAAAATCTCGATAAACTATAACATCTGTCGTCGAGTCGTGTCGCGATTTCAGTCGCAGTCGACCGAAGTGAGCGTCGATCAGAAGCAGGAGCTCTCCAGGGCGCGACAGATAGGTGTCCCGTTGCAGAGACGCGGTGTCGCGTAACGCCGTGTCGCGCGGCGGAAGATGCATCAGGGGAAGCTAATTAATAACCGCGGGTAACAAGGAGCAGATGGAACGACGGAAAGTTGAATAGCAGAACCCCGTGGCCACGGTCGGTCGACCGGCTGGCTCCGCCGGCGGCAACACGCGCACACACACCCACGCGTTAGCCATTATTGCGCACGTGTGGTCCGGATGGTCGCGTGCATGCTATTAGCAAAAAGGAGTGTCCCGAACACGGTACCGGTCCACCGGCGGTGAAACAACTGTCCCCTTCTTTTCCACGAGTGTTCCTCGGCCCGGCTGTCGACCGTGGAAGGCGAGAATACACTGGAGCACCGGTTTCCGGTTCTAACGCTCTCACCTCTCGAAATGGCTCCGGTTTTATTTCCACTGCGTTCATTAGGCCGCTAATTAACGTTAAGCGTCGGACGTGTTGGCGTTAACGCCGGCCCGCTACGCCACCGGGGCGATCTTCTTTTTCTTCAACGTCGGGCAACGTTGAATCGCCGTGCTCGTTTAGACAGGAACCTAAAATTTTAGGCGGGCTCCAAATTACTTTTACCAACAGATGGAGATCCTACTAGGTATATCACATCAGTCGTCTAATAGAACGTAATTTCGGTAAATAAATGAGCATCGCTTGAGATAGAGACGTTCGTTTCGTGTGGCCCGATGAGATCACGTAGAAAAGAGCTAATCGAATCGTTGGACCGGAATTCGAACTCCGTTCGTTCGTCGATTGCCCAAGAGAGTTCTTTAATGAGTCATGAATTTAAATTATGATACGGAATAAATTTTGTGGGGAAATATAGCAGTACTAATTATCTTCAACGTTTTACAAATTACTTTTAATGATAGAGGAATTTTTCATAAATGATTATACGTACGATTTCTTGTTTAGTTGATTAATCAAAGCATTGCCATAGTTTGATCGAATTACATACATAAATTATAAATAGTTACAAGATATCAATGTAAATACTTTCATTGTCAATTTTTACAATTAAGACGATATATGGAAAATTAATACATGAAATATGCTTAATTTAAAAAAGTGCATTTAGTAAGAATCTCTCATTGAAGTGTTACCTTCAAGACTAATAAAACTTAATACATGTTTATTTAACATGCAACAATAAAAAGGTGCATAGATACTCCATATACATAATAAACTATACCAAATGATATAATTTCTCCATGTAACAATTATTCATACAATTTGTAACTCTTAATCGAAGTAGTCTTACTCAGTCTGTATATAAAGTATATATACCACCGAATAATAATGTGAACGCAACCATTAAGTATCTAAAATCAAAAGTTGAAGAGCGTGTGTGATGTAGGTAGTAATGAGCGACAGTCTATGAAAATGCTTACTCATATTCAGATACTAAGCTACCAACGCAGACGGATCCTTATGCCCGGCGTTTGCCGCTCGAAACGGCCGCCGTCTACGACTAATTATGAGACTCTATGGTGGACCCGCGTTTCGGGCTGCTAACGCGCCGCGCTCCGCGTAATATCCCCGCATCCGGTTTTAATAGCGGCGTGCGGAGCCGCAGTTTCGCGGACTCCGGTGAATATATTCAGGGACAGTGTTATTCCAGCTGGTCGCGTAGTCATATATCAGCAACGATTCTATGCGCGGTCGCGTGCGGAGTAATTACTTTTCGGTGCGCGCCGGCATCGCTCAAAAGGCAACATTTGCACGCGACGTGGAGCCAACGTGCGGCGAACGCATGCACGCACGCACCCGTGCGACTGCACACACTCGCGTCCCTGTGGAAAGTATAGAAAAAAAAATACGCGGAGAAAAAAGCAAACGGCTGCCACGTTTCGAGGATCGACGGCGACAATGGCTTCCTGTTTCATCCCTGCGGGGCGTCCAGCTGTCTGTCTGGACTGTGGTAGCATGAATGAATCGTCCTCCGACTCCATTGTGCCTGTTTTCCAGTTTTGCGTCGCGATTGTTGTCCGACATGACATCTTCACCGGCCGATCCTTCATCATTTTAGCTGAGTGTTTTCCTAGCATCGCCTCCCCTACGCCGAAATGGTTTCCATTCGGTATCGTTGACTTTATACACCGGTTGAAATCGGTTCCCGAGGTTTGCTCACTTTTCAGGAAAGGTGTGACGGCATTCAAGCTGAACAAATTTCCGTCGTTAGCAAATAGAGAGATTCCTGGCAAATGGGGAGCGATCATTTTCGTTGTGTGCTGTACTGTTCTTTCGAGATTCGACGCATCGGAGTGGGAAATATTCTATGAGTATTTTGATGGAACCATAATTGCTTCATAACTTTATGCATATTTAAGTCTTTACACTGCTTTTTTATTATGTACTTTACAGATTTATTTCCTTTTCTTTCTCTAATTTCTTTTTAACACGTGTTCAGGTTTTCTTGTTTATCTTATGTAATTTTAATCTGCACATTCTTTTATATTAATGTAATTTTGCATTGTGCTCAATGCTGTACTTCCTTCTTTTCTATAATTTGAGTTCACGTGCCTTCGGTATTCCTGTTAAACACTTCTATCATACATATGATCATTTTTGTTGAACAAATTCTCGTTTTTTTATTACTGTTATGCGTATTTTTAATATTTCTAGTCAGTTCAAATGAAAGTAATTGGTTCTTACAAATTTCAGGTTACGAAAAGGCTACCTGAACTGAAGTCAACACTATTAAGCAAATCTAAATTTATCAAACACACGAATTAATATCGTATACGCAAAACGCACAAAAAGATTCGTAAAATTCCAAAACCGAATTACCATGGCATTACCAACGCTGACAGGTAGTAAACAGAAGCAAAAAAAGAATTTGCTTCTCTCATATCGGAACAGTTTTACAATATCGCACGACGTAGCGTGGAATTAACTGAAGGGATCCTCTTAACCCTAACATATTACCCTGGCACAGCGGAAGGAGCCGACCTAATCGTATCATCGTTTCGCGCAATTTGTCAAAGATTAAATCTATATAATAAACCAGCGGATTAAACCGCGATCGAACAACACGGCTCCCCGTTTTCAATCCTTGAGAGGCTCCGTAAAAAAAGTCGGCTTTTGGTCGTGGGTTTTTACGACAGCGTTTTCACTGGGTCGATACCTCCACGCCCCCGATAGTCGAACGAGTATAGTCAGCGATATACAGGCTTCCCGAAGTCATCTTTCAAAGGCAGCCCCGCACGTGCGCGCGCGCGCGCGCGCGTGTGAGCCAGCGCCCGCGCCTCACTCTCTCGATCGTAGCCCAGGATCACCGTGTTCGGGATGAGCTACGGCAAACGAGGTATTTCGAAAGACTGGGACAGCGCGAGAGAGGCGTAGGCTGTTGCAGTTCGCGGATCCGTATACGTAATGACCTTACGCGGCGCTTTTTTACGATGCTTATCAAATGCAAAGCCTTCTTTATTGCGATTGACATTCTTATTAGGCCCACTTCTTTCTTTTCTTCAGGCATCTAGCGACCGCCTGTTTCGCCTCCTTCTCCCCATCCCTCTCCTCTTCTGTTCGTTAATTCTTCGTTTTTTCCCTTCTATCTCTTCCCCTTTAGCCATGACCAGACTTTTCTCCCTTTTCTTTTTGCTCCTTCGAGGGTAAGAGGATTTCAAACGTGGCCGCGGCCGCGGCTATACAACAAGCCGGCTAGGAAACGCGAGCAACAGCCTTTTAACTTCCCATTTGTATTACGACGAACGGAGACCATGTTACATTATTTTTCGCGGCTGTTTGCGCTACCCTCCCGTCCGCCGCTGGAAAACATTTTAACAAAGACCCCCCGGGGGATGCGCGGAGAACGACGGAGACGCGGGAATGCGACAGCGCGGCGTTAGACATTTATTTCACCGCGAAATAAATATTCCACCCCACCCACCCTCCATTCGCCCATGAAGCTGAGAATACTTTTGCCCGCGGTCTTCATTACGGCGAATGCGTCCGTGGAACTTTTGGTAGATACAGACGATCGTGAACAATTGCGTTTTGTTCGAAATCAGTATTTCAACAAGTTTCACTTTATTAAATGTAACTTTAGCGAAATATACGCTGCTCGTTTTAGTTGATTACTTTTTGTTATCTTGCAGAGTATTTATTTACTTATAATACTAGAGTTATCGTGCCAGTCAAAATGACTGTTTTCAGTTTTCTTATTTCACAATTATTGGTATTTTAAAAATATTAAATATCCTAAATGATTCAGAAAATAAATAGTTTCACACAGATACTAAAATGAATATCCGAAGAAACCGACAAAAACCTATTGGTACCATTTTCATAAGGATTACATATCAATTGTATTAAATGCTCGGTAGTTATAATGTTAATTATACTGGAAACAGGGGGAAGATATTTTTGATCAACTCAGTAATGTCAATTATGTTCCAATGATTCTAAACATACTTGACTTACACGGAGTCTCGAATAACGTGGTGGAAAATGGCAATAACCGAATCAGTAACTGCGTGACACAGTACTCGAATTACACGGTTCTTTTTATATAGGAATCTGGAGTATATAGGGAGACGGTCTCCTATAATACGAAATGAAATTATTAAATTTAATACGATTATCAATAACATAAAATTAATCAACAGTGTTATCAAGGATTAACTGTGCCGTAGATTTTTTTTTAAATATTATAATATTTATTTGTTTATTAGTAGTTTTAACAGAGAAGAAATTCGTAATGTCAGACTTCTTTCTGACGTGCTATTTTGCTTACGTGCAGATATAGCTGGCATAAAGAAGTATGTGATAGGTAATGGATCTCGGATCAAAAGTTCTTTCACATCGGCTATACTTCTTGGGTATAGTTCTACCACATTTTTATTTATTTACATCAATGCAGTACTTTCTGTCTGAGGTGCATATATCATATGCACATGGCTATCTATTCATCTGTGAGGTGGCAGAAGATGGTAGACAGTCATGGAATATATATTTTAATACCTATCATCAACATAAAATAAATATTAACATATACATGTTAATGATGAAACATAAATGTTGTTATATATTGACTTTATTCTGTAACGATAATAAATAAAATGAAAGCGATAAAAGAAAAATGAATGCAGATTTTAGTATTAAATCAACAATTAATAACTCACTACTACCATTATAATAAAGTATGGGAATTTTATACCTGTTTGTCCCGATAGTTGTATAGATTTTATACTATCTTGCGTCTAATACATCTGCTATTATTAATGCGTTCATCCTTAATAGAAAATAGAACATACGAGGAAAATAACATATTTCCGTTTTAAACTTCCATGTGTCGTATCTGTCGAATATAATGATCGCGATAAATAGAAGTGACTGATATGTTTCGAAACAGAGACGTTATTTAGCTGAAATAGTGTGTCTGATTGAAGCCGACTGGTGCGTGTCCAACAAAAATTCTCAAATGATTGATCGATATCATAACAATAACGTGCGACGAAAAACGAGGTCCATCGATTTATTTATCGAAGGCTACTCTCGTGCCGACCTTCCCATGAATTATTCACCGTGACCCAATAGAAGCATCCGTTTCAGCCGTCAAGACGGCCACCTTCCGCGCGATATGGTCCGAAAATAGGGAAAACTTGATCGATTTCATGCAGCAGCACCTTTCACGCTCGCCGTTCGATCAGCAATCGTATTCTTGATTTCCTGTCACTGATCTCCTGACTATAAAATAATGTTTTCGCATTTTAAAATTTCGAAAGAATTGGTTATAGATAAAATTTCTTCAATTTCTTCACAAGTTAAGTAAGTAAAAAATGCTGCAATATTTGTATTTTTATTTATTATAATTTTATAAAATCTAGTGCCTTATATTGAATGCCTTTTTAGCGATGGGGCGAAAATGTGATTCATATTATCCATTGTTTTACTCATTTCTCCGTTACTATTGGATTAACCCTTTATATTCGATATTGATGTATAGTGGTAAAGTTACTGAAAAATTTGTATTTCGTGCTTGTTTAATTAAAAGAATCTATTAATAATTATATAATGTTTTCCGTAACTGAATTTCTCACCGAATTTTAGCACGATTTTTAAAATTGAATCGCAACATATAATTAAAAAATATTTCAGCTCTCTATGGCGAAAAGGTCTTATTACCACAAAAAATCAAACGTGAACGAACTACAACATGCATTTATACTTACGGTAAAAAAATGCGTACAAAAACTTTGTGACATACAAAGCTAACGAGAGATACGGCAGTCCATAATATTTCTAGGCTCATAAATCGACCAACAAATTTCAAGTTATGAAGTAATTACTAGTCGAATAGACTATGTGCTTCCGCTGCAGCGATGTAGGAAGCATTCTGATCGTTCTTTCGTTCATTTTAACACCACCTCACAACCGGCCGAGCAGGAAATCGAACATCCTCGGGGCGGTCCGCCATTATCCCGTCTGAGTCTTAACCGACATTCGAAGCGCATTGATTGGCAGTCGTTCCCGGAATCCGGTTAGAGCCGATTGATCGGCGTCGAGTAATGATAACTGTGTGTGAAGGGTGAGCCGAGGACATGTATATAGCGGGCCGTTTCGCGGAGACAGCCGCTTTTTGGGGGGACCTCGTATCCGGCTGGAATTTCAGCCGTGCCTCCTTCCACCGAGGGACGGCCATCCCGGTGAGGGACAGAGGGGTTGTTTTCGTGCAAAGGCACGGCGTATCTGCGGCGCGCGGCTCTCGGCCCGGTATCAAACCCCGCGTGCCTAGAATTCCCCCGGTAATTGCATCGCGTGGCGCCGCGTCGACGATTGCATTTTTGGACCGCGTTACCCACGTAAATAGGAAAAACTCGTGGTTCAAGCGTGTTCGACGCCGGCTCCCGTTTGCCTTCCCCTTTGAACTACTTTTCTTCTTTTCCATTTTTGTAAGAGGAGCAGGAACCATCGAGTGGGTACTAGACAAATAGCTTAGCGATCTGCTAACAGATCTTGTCGCTTTCGGGGAATTGCTGAGGTCATCTAAGCTACTGGGTTCGTCGAAGATCTTCGTCTTCGATTTCGTAAAATCTTACTTAGTTTTTCGTTTTGAAACTTTGCACCGACGTTACTCAATTCGAGTACAGCTGAACACATTACTTACCTTTTATACGCGAGAGGCGCCTTCCAGTCGCCATCTGGATTTGTCGCAGCAAAATTATAAAATTTTAAATTCAATATTAAATTATGTATAATGGATCAACACATGGAACACCGAAATAAAGTAGTTCTGTCCTTTAATTTATTTAAGATAATTGTTTGTGTTAGTTCCGAAAAATTCCATGAATATTTTACCAGAAAATAATGAATATTTGTAGTGAAAAACAACGTCGAGTGCAAAGAGTTCATGATCAATAAGTATGAATTTTTTAAAGAATTTTCCAATAATAAATCATCTTGAATAACATAATTTGATTTTTATACTATTGTATTTATTATCTTGTTTCTTGATATACAATAGTTATTGATAAGTTTATTAATAGCCATTCAGTATGTGAAGTGTTGATATATCACTTTAATCATTTATTTGAAATTTATGTCAACGCATAATATAGATGCCAGCGTAGTCACCACTTACATTTTTCACGTCGTTCGAACGTGTGACTTTTAGGAAAAATGCAGTTTTCCGTTGCAACAATGGGAACACAAAGGTTCACCTGCGTCTGGGACTTTCAGCCGAGATAAAGATAAAGCTTGTTCTCTATTGTGCCGTGGTTATACAGCAAGCGCAAAGTCGAAGCGTTAATTGAGGTTAAAAGGCTGATCTAAAGCGAAGCCTGGTTAGGAACAAGGTGCGAGGCGGAGCAATGATTCACGCGAAAACTTTCTTTCGCCATGCCGGAGCGTGGTTAACGCTCGGCTAATTACTAATCAGACGGCTGCCCTTGACACGCAAGTCAATTCTTTTTTATCGTGGGCCCGCGAGGTCCTTACACGACTGTTTGGTTTCGTGTTTAACGATTTTTGTTTGAACCTCTATTATGCTCGTTGTAAAGTGGAGCAATGAGACATTATTGGATGTAGAAAATGTGTTAATTCAGTTAGCACCCAGGGTCAGTTACCACTAATCTACTAGTAGAATAACGTTGAATATACAAAGAAACAGGGAACAAGGTGTAAAAGTGTTTAAGATCTGCTGTTATTGACCAAACTGAATTGTCCAGATGTGAATGAAAATTGAAAGGCTAAAAAGAAAGATTCTTCTGTTAATTTACTCATGCAACTGAAAATTTGAGTATTATATTAAAGTACCATGTGCAAAATTAGAAAAACTTTTCATTCGTCATCTGCTGCACTTCAACAACGAGCATCATGTTTTCGATTCCATTTAAACCCCTTTGTCGGGGTGCGCACTCTCCTCCTGTTAAGACTCGTTTTACAAGAGAACGGACACGGTAACACGAGCGAATGCGCGAAACAATATTCGATCGCACGTTCCAGGAGCAGTTGGATGTGTACAAACACGTGTTCATTTGAAACGGAACGCAACGTGAGATCCGACAGGATCGAGGGTAGAACTGTGTGTCTCGAATTACTGGGCAAGCAGGCACGATCGTCACTAGGGTGATGACTCGAGGTGTCAATACGTTATACCGCGATTTCGGCGAACAATAGCATCCGGCTCCATGAAATCCTACACCGATCGAGCATAAAGGAGATCGAGGTACTAACGCGATGAAATCCCAGTTTTTTTTAGTCAATTGTTCGGTTAGATTGCCGTCGAATATATCAAGGGTGAGGACTTCTGACGTCATCTTGACTCATCAACCTGATTTCTCTGATTTATCGTTTTGAAATAAACAATCGCTTCTGCACTTTTCACATTTTATATTAATTATGTGTAGGTATGATATTTTACGCAAGCAAAAATAAAATAATTTGAAAATTAATATTAAATTACTATCACGTTATGAGGATAT
The DNA here is from genome assembly GCF_051020985.1 of Nomia melanderi. Lineage (NCBI taxonomy): Eukaryota > Metazoa > Arthropoda > Insecta > Hymenoptera > Halictidae > Nomia > Nomia melanderi. Next base: position 1,197,730 of record NC_135005.1, read on the forward strand.
ATGATTGTTTGTGACTTAATTGTAACATTTAGAGAAAATTATGTTTTTAAAGATCAAATAGCAAGAAAAAGAATTATATATAGAATGATATTAAATTTATACACAATTTTATTAAAATATTTATTTTATTGTACTTTACTCGGTAATATTTGCCATATATTCATAGAACTCTACAGTTTAACAATATTTCAAAACATATTTACATTGGAAACAGTTTATTTTAGTTATTTCGATTGCAAGTGTTGAATGATTAGCAGGTCTGGCTTCCAAAAGAATTTATTTATTAATTAAAAATAGAAAACAGAGTATATGTATTCGTATAAATTTAGTAACCGTTCACTTGGAATGCTCGTTCAGAACTAACACTAGAAGTGCGTGATTACAAAGAGCCCTGTGCGGAAGGGCAAAAATATGTTCTTGACCGTTTTGGAGTAAAAAAACCAGCAAACTAACGGTAAAGAACGGCAGTGACTTGGGTCGCAAAACTGACCGTTTTATGACCTAAATCATTATCCCAAAATCTAACAGCAAGAGTGACTTATTTAATATCTGCGTCGCTTAATTCAATTTTCCTAATTTTTGTAAACAGAGTACATTACGATTTATAATTTCCAAGAAAAAAAAATAGTTTACCTTTTCACCTGTTATTTACACACGGCAAAGAATCTGAACAAAGAAGGGAACTTGAATACATTTCACGTCGAGTCCTTTAATTTCAACAAAAAGATATTTGCCGTCCGAAAAATCCGGGAATCGGACGGCAGAACGCCGTTGTTTAAGTAAAGCTAATCTTCTCGAAGAGGATCGGTCTTCGGCGCGGCCGTACCCTATCGAGGGAAACCAGTAAAAGAAAGGAAAAGGAGCTTCGATCCGAAGAATCGTCGAACCGATACTCGACTCTTTCTCCGGGCGGGGCGCGCCGGACTTGGAAACTGACGTCTTAAAAGTCCTTCGTTAGTTTCCCAGCCCACGAGACGAGAATAATCCGACCCGTCGCTCTTTTTACCCGACGTTCTCCGTCCAGGAGATTCTGATTGCTCGAGGGAAACCCAACAGAATCGAGTCGAGCGATTCCCGATAAAAATCGTTCACGCATGAATTTCAACATTAAGAGAGAAGAAAAAAGGAGGACGATATCGCGGGGAACGGCTATTCGTATTATTAGCCCGAACGCAAGCTGCAGGGAGAGAGATCATTCCATCAACAAAAGCCAACGGAGAAAGAGCCGGGAGTTCGAATGTCGATCCGTTGAACCGTACACACCGCCGGTTCTTTCCTTCTTTTTTCAATATATCCTGATACTTCGAAAAATCCTAAACAATATCCCCGATCGATCGAAACGAAATCACAGATCCCTTCGTCGCGCGGCTCCGCCAGGTTCTCATTATCGGCGGTAGGGGCGGTGCGCGCGAGAGGGGGTGGTGGTTTCGAACACCGGGAAAAATCCCACGAACCAAAGCAGCTCCCCGGCTCGCGATTGCGTGCACGCTTGATCGACCCCGGAAACGAAGGGGCTCGATTAGTCTGCGCCCGATACAAGGTAGCCGATGGATATTTGTGCCGGTGTTTGGTCCGGCGTTACGCACGGAGGCCCGGCCGAGTGCCGGCAATAAAAATGCCGCGACCAGAGAAAAGCGAGACACAATGGAAACACAATAAGCAAGAGTGGATGACGGTCGACGATGTGGGGAATGAGACAAGAGGCACGGTGGGAGAGGGGGAGGAGGTGGGGGACGGCTGCCTCGCTCCACCGCCGCTACAATTGGCGGCGGCGGTGGCGTACCAGCCACGACGGTGCAATCTCATTCGCGCTCTCTCGCATGAGCGAGCAGAGAGCGTACTCTGCCTGAATCCCTTGTGCTTTCTGCACCTACGCCTCCCCATCCCCTCAGCTTTCTCTTCCCTAGCCCTCCCCCTTCCACCGTTACGTCTAACTCTTCCACCTTCAATGTCTAATCCCACCGTCTGTTTCCTCCTGACTTTCTAATCCTGGGGATCGTTAATCATTTCCCCGTGAAATTTGGTTCTGTTTCCTGAGAATAACGATATCTGTGTCTATCGACAGTTTTGCTGTTTGGCTCTTTTATTCGTTGTGCGTTGGTGTCATTGCTTGGTTATGATGAAATTGTTCCTTTTCTTGGCGAGTATTGATATAAGCGTATTAACGTCGCGGGTTCAAGGGATGTTTCCGTTGGTAGGTCTATATCGCCGTTGCATTATTATCTTATTTTATATTTAAGTTTAAATAAGAAATTTTGTTTGGTCTCTTGTATTATGATGTGATTGAATTTGATAGGTTATTTGTAGAATAAATAAACACTAGTATAAACACCAGGGAGTTATTGATAATGAAGTAATTATTGCGAAGATAACGACGAACATATTATGGAGTAAAGGGTTAATTTTTCTGTTATTCGAATCACTAATTTGAATAAAATTAAATAATTTTAAATGATAATGATTATTCAATTATCGGTTGAAATACAAAATTAATCTGTAACTATATATGAAATAAAATTGTATCCAACTATATCTACATGGCAAATGATAGATGTCCATATAAAATAATTCGAATTATTTTCTCCTAATTCCATTGATTTTAAATAAACTATTATTCGAAAGGTTCGTTTAATTACTAATCAAGTTACTCCTTGTAATACTTGTAAATAAACGAAAAAACTTGGGCAAATTCAAATTTTACTTTCGTAATCAGTATTTCGGGGCATGCAGTCATTCGAACACACAGCGATTCACCCCTTCACTCACAGGTAATCCGTTCTTCAAAGGGTTCATTTCCCCGACAATAATTTTCCATTCTTTCCAGTAAATTTGATTCTTCACGGCGCTGTGCTCGAGGGTGGGCCTCGGTCGATCTTCCCGTTCCCGTCCTCCGACATCGATTATCTCCGTTACAAAAGCTTCTCGAGGTCAAAAATGTTTCTTCGTCCACTCAGATACCGAAAAGATCGAACGTACTGTGTTTCGCGCGCTCATAAAACCGAGGTCCTCGTTCCAGATACCCGAGAGCCCGGTAATTCCGTACAATTCCCCGGTCCTCTTATCACCGGACGGAGAGCGCGGAGATCCTTCCATCGCGTCAGCATCGCCGGTAACATCACCGGCAACCATTTCTTCCCATTCTCCGTTGAAAGCCAGATAAGGGGGTCCGTGTATCGTGCTCCCTCCCCCGCCGCCGTCGTTGCTGTCTTCCCCCATCGTTGTCTCGTTTATTTTCGATCAAACGCTTTCGCGAACAGGTGGGTGTCGACCCGGCTGAGGATAAGAACAAGCCAACAAATCGGTGTCCCAGTGTGGCACCGTGGACCAGTCAAAACGCCGATAAAGCGTCATCGCCATTCAACCCGAACATCGTATCGCGTTACAATCTGGCGATCTCCCGGTGGGCTGTTGTCGCGTTACGCTCAGCCTCTGAACAGGTGGGCATGGCGCGAAAGGACAACGTTGAGAAGAGCGAAGAGCGAAGAAAAATCGCGGAGAACGGATGGCCTAGCCGGCGGGGGTACCGCCAGGGAAACAAGAACACCGCGTATAGAACACGGTCTCTCTGTTACACCGGAGAGGGTGACGCATGGTAGACGATGACCGGCGTGAATGGCGTACACAGAGAAATCGGAGCATAGATAAGCCGGCCGTCACCTCCAGCTCGTTCACGGTACTCGTGGCAACAGTCTGTCCGTGAATGTTACGGTATGTAGAAGGGCTCCTGTGTCGTTTACACGACCGGCCAGTAAATTTAGATCACCGCCACTCGACGTTACCCTCAAAGCCTCCCGGCGGCTCGAGGATTCATCCGTTCCGGCGAATTTTTCGATGGTAATTTTAGACCGGGTTCGAGCCTGCTTCTGCCACCGTTTTCGCTAATCGTTTCGGGCAAATGGCCTCCTTACCGTCTGCCCGAAAAGCGGCCGTTTCCTGGCAGAACAAGAAAGTCGAGGTTGAACGGAGAAAAAGAAGAGAAAGAATGGCGGCAGGGATAAGAAGACAGGGGTTGTAATTGGCAAGCGGAACCGGGACACGGTTTCGAAACGATATTCCCTAATCCGACAGCGGACAATTATCTGGTTCGTCAGGGAAGGACTCACGAACAACAGACAAGCGTGTACACTTGAGAAACGACCGACGGGACGGCTTAAATTTAGTAACTCCCTTTACTGACCGGTCACGAGCACCCGACTGTGTAAACGCGCGTTGATCGTAACGTAACTCTTGCGATCTATCTACCCGGCTCAACCGGGTCGTTTGTTAGCGGAGAGTGCGGCGACACTAAATGAGACATCATTGCTTTTATCGATGGTATTATCAGATTGTCTATTAATACACAACTGTTTCTTGCCGATTCTCAAATTTCGGCTGGTTACAATACGTATCTGTGGTATTAAGGATTTTACTATATTTCCAACGGGTTAAAAATCTTGGTGAATGTTCCTAAGTAGGTACTTTGCTAGACGCATGTTACAAATGTATAACATCCGTTGTGTCTATCAAACATGTAAACCTCACGAAATAAAGAGATTATTGTAAGCAGATTATGAATTTTGGTTATACGCAATTCTGTAAACCTATAAAGGATTAATACGTTTATCCTTCAGTTGATAATTTATACTTAATTTCCAATAAGTTGCGTTTTCACTCTTTACGATCGAATCTACAACCGAATCGTCAAAGTAAATAAATTATTCCATTGTCGTTGAAAGAATTGTACAATTAAACGAACATACTTTTCCATACAGCACATTCTCCATTACTGTTCCATAATATTATTGCTTTCAACATAACTTCGAACAACAAGCATCATAAAACACTCGACAAGATGCATTCTCCTCGTCATCGCGTTCTAACGGAAAATTAAACCCTTCTCAAGCTAGGTATACGTCTGATCAGTAACGGAACACCCCTTTGACCGAGCCAGCGATGTCGAGTATAAAGCGAACGAGATAATTTGAAGCCGAGAGCGCGTTGGGGTAGCAAAGTTCGCGAAAACCATGTCACGAGCAGGCTAATGTTCGCCTTTTGCGCCGCGAGCGTCTGCCACGCGTCTCTACGGAGGAGAGCGTTGACACTCGAGAGGCGGCATCGAAACTCGAACGCCGGCTGCGAGGCCCGTTTGCAGCGCGGAGGCTCTCGAGAAAGTTTTATGATTAAGAAATTAATTACGCCGGGGATCCCTCGGTTTCATTAATGACCGATTAGACGGATATCTCGAGTGTTTCGAATAAAGGAGGCCCGCCGCCCCGTAACCGTCGGCGGATTCCTTGATTTTAGGCGAAACCGAGGCAGTTGGTAATTTCGACCTCGACGATCTCTCGTGCTCCCCGGAACTTCAGTAGCCTAAAAGTTTCTCACGAATTTTCTTCTTCTTATATTTTTTTTCTCTTCGTTCGAGGAGTTTACCATCTGGGAGCGATGCTGGTAGTAAAACGAGAAATTCCCCGTGAGGGGCGGCGGCAGGCGGCCGAGAGATGATACGTCAATTGAATGTCTTCATGGTAGCTAGCCCTTAATGAAGCAAACTTTTATTTTACTTTCCGAGTCTTATGCTCGAAGTTCTCGTAGTCGTGGATGCAATTCGCCGTTTCATAGAAGGGGAGACCTCTGACTGCGTGCAAACGCATACTCTGCAGAAGTTACCCGGACTTTCGATATGTACTGATTTTTTAATTTCTTTTGGAAACGTCCGTCGACATGAAGGGCTCGTTAACGAGACTGATTAAGACGTCGCGCTAAAGATTTCAGAGTTTTCTGTGCAATTATGAAATCGTTAAGGTGTTCTTGGAAGTTATTTCGCGCATGACGGATCTATTTTAAAAAAAGAAATAGAAATACGGATGCATCGCTAATTAAGTGTGTATCGCGAAGACACATGTTTCTTTTTTAATTTTACCGTTGGTTTGTAAGAAACTGTTTCAAAGTTAAAATCAAATTTCCTTTCTCAGCTTGAATTAAGCATTAAGTAATTTTAAGATTGAAATTAATATAATTAGTATTATTAATATAATTTCTTTTATTCCTACCAAATGTTATTCTATTCTAATAATACAGTAATTACTGAAACTTTTTTACTCGGAGAATATAAATACTCTAATGTTTCTTCTTAGATTCTTATATCAATCTTTTTAATATGATATAATAAAATCGCTTTTTATATTATTCCGATATGAATCTTTGTTCATTTCTAGCCAATAAAAGTCTTCAGAATTTTTTTATTACTTCTCGACTAAAATGATTACTCCTGAAAACAGAACTTTATGTATTCATAAATTTTAGATACACATAAATATCCGCAGTTTAATTACTATAAATATTCCAATAAATACATGCACTCATACATCGTAGCTGTAGCCGGCCCGTGACAACTTACAAATTGAGCCATTCATCCTGAATCAGACATTCCTACCGGATCTGTCAAACAACCTGTCCGTCCGGCTAAAGGGATTAATCGATGCACAACTGCAGTTCGTCCCGTAAGACAAAACACAGGCCGCGATCGTATCGGAGCCGATTGATCCCCGTTAAGTAAGTCAACTTACAATATGTCAGTTCGCTGACCTCCCGTCGATCGTCTGATGGATAACGCTCGTCCGCATGATCGTGGTTAGACACACGATTAATTAGTTTCGTGAGATACCCGATAACCTTCATCGACGAGGCACGCCGCTATCCCGGGACGGGTGGATCGAATCCCCGAACAACGCGTTCACCGGTTGACCGCGGGTGAAACCCGCTCGGAACCGTCTCTCCCGTCGAATGCTTCGTTGCGGGACGTACGAGATGGCGCGGCGGGATCGATATATCACTTTAGAACTGGCGTAGAGAGGAAAAAAAGGGAGGAAGAGAGCTGGCCCTTTAGTAAGACGTCAGCTGTCAAGGCTAGAACGATAACAGATTCCGATGTACCAACACGAGCTAACACGAATGATCGCTCTTTCCCGACTCGCTGTCTCTACTACTTAATTAATCCTTCACTGTGAATTAGCCCGATGTCTTGTACTGACAACGGTCCCGCGATCATCCCGTACGAACCATATACTTTATTAAACGTCGTTTTTCACGCCTATTAATTACACACGCAGACGTACATCGTGTGGAAGCAGGTGGTACGACTTCGAACTGTCTTTCCCCTGAACTTCCTGGTTCTCGTAAGCAACGAGGACGCGTATATTTCAAGGTGGACCGCCGCTGTCTGTCACTCCGCGGACTTCCTCTTTCCTCGATTTTTACGATGTCTTCATCAGCCAGGCTAGCAGGAAGAGGACTCTACTTTCGTCTTGTTAGTAAAGTAAATACCCAGAGGGACGATTCAGCGTTCGGCGCATCTGCTTCTCACGGTGCCAACAAAAGCTACGCGCCAGCCGGGAGAAGATGACGGTCGCGCTTAGGGTGGATCCTGGCGAACGAGGATCCGGCCAATCGAACGTCAGGTTGCAGGCTGCACCGGCCAGACAATTAGGCGACGATCTAAGCCCGTGACCGTTCAGATCCTAAACAAATAGGCTTACGATGATCCGTAATGGGATGACGGCGTGTCACGCGGGATCCTATAAATCCTTTTACGATGCGTACTTCTATTTATCGCGGGGGGTAAAGGGTAAGGGTCCCTGGCTGAGTCAGAAGGTAACCCCATCCCGGTCAGACTATGAATACACCGGCACGGCAAATAAAACCGATGGTAAACAAAAAAATCATCTATTGTACAGGGGAAGTGGATCACGTACGGACTGACGAGGGAGCAAATCAATTTCGTGATTTTGTTCACCGGGTATTTATCATCGCGGGGTTTCAACGAGGAAATCTGAATTTGAATGAACAATGTAAGGAGCCTGTCAGGAATAATGAATTTGATGGAAGTAGTTGGAGATGGATCTTTTTATTAATATTGCTTTGGAAAGTAGCTATTGTTGATTGTCGCTTTATTCTTTTCACGGGAAAAATCGGAAAAATTGGTTTTCGAGATTCGTAACTATGGTTTTGCATATGACGTGAAACTATAGATAATATATTTTTGCATTTGCTTATTCAGGAGAAATGCTAGAGAAACTAAAAATTCGATTTACTCGTGCAACAGAGGATTGGAAAGTAATTTCACCCCTTGGCCTATGATTTCTTTCTCAACTCTGATCGATACGGCTACTTTGTTATTAACAATTTGGAAAAAGAGAAAAATACTAAGCATATGCTATGCCCATATTTCCTTTTAAGTATAATAGTTGATTATTATAATAGTTTAATAATATTTACTTTGAATTCGAATGTACTGAGTAATATATATATATTTGTTGAATCATATTGAATATCTTCACCACGAGTCTAGCACGTTGTTATAAGGCAAGGGTTTAATACGTTTTCTCTTACACCTTTTTTATCCGACTATATTTTATAATAATGAAATGACTACACAATAATACAATCATGTAATTGAAAGCATTATAGACCTTCAAATTTAAAAAGATACGAACGTTCAAGACAAATGTTTATTGAATTTAAAATTTTATTACGTTGTTAACACCAGCAGAAAATTTGTAGATTTCAGTATTCGATGACTCCCCCTGTACGTGTATTTTACTACTCTCCTTTGATAAAGGAAGACATTATTCTATTCCCAAAAACTATGACTTCCTAACAATATCAACGATGTAAGTCAAAACATTCTTAACTAATAGACGATCGACTATCACCCCCAAACCGTGATTAAATAATCGCCAACGAGGGACGCAAAAAGGAAACGAATTAATGTATCCCCTGTAACGAGGAGTGGTAGACAGAAATCCGGCGTGGCAACTGTCTATTTCGTTTAGGAAACTGGGTTTCATATCCCGGGTCTGTTTCTCTCCCCCCTCCTTCTGCGACGTGCCCCTCTATTTCGAGTGTATATACTAGGTCTAGCCGTCAGTTGGCTTATGTCACTCGGGATTAGCGCTGTTTGGACAGAGGAAATTAACTACTACACCCCTGGCCGCGCCATCTGCGTGGGCGTGGACGACATTGTGTCGCGGGCATCCCCCTTAAGATTTTCGGGCAATGTAATTCAGCGCCGAAACCGATCCTAGGGGGGTCCCGTTCGTCCGTAGTGTCGTTTGCCATTTCTGTGATTAGAAACGACCAACCGAGTTGGTTCGTTTGATTCTAGACCTACGACGGTTCTTCTGAACCAGTCCAGCAAACTACATAGAAAATAGAAAATCGATACCATTAACGCCGCGTTAATATCGCCCACCCGTGGAGCGAGCGGTGATACATCCAATCCAGACATACGCATTCGAACATCTTTAATCCAAAGAAAAGTCCCGGCACGATTCTTCCTTCCCCTCGAAGAAACGTTTCTATCGGAGGGTTATGTTAAATTCAAGAGTAATCCGCCAGTGATCGATATTCGCCCCGCGTCAGCCGAAAATGGAGATACTTTCCTCCAGACCGGGACACATCGGGAGAGACTCGATCGCCGCGAGAGACCACGATTACCTGGACGCTGCAGCTGCACCTGCACACTGGATCAGGTCTCCTGTTGGTCACGTCGAGCCGGTCATAAATAAAGATCGCGTCCGACGCGCTGATCGATTCTGTAAATAAAGATCGCGCTTCCATCGGTGGAAGAACTGGTACGGGCCGGGAGCGGCAATCCTGCTGCTTCGATTATCATCGCAGGTAGGCGCTGGAGGTATCCTCGTGTCGGGGAAAGAGCGGGGACGATGGGCAAGGTGACGCAGAAGAGGATGAAAGGAAGCCACGGGTCGGGGCCGTGCTGCTCCAGGTAAGATTTTCGCACCCGGCGGTAAGCTCGTTAGCGGGAGATCGCAATCAATGGTCGAAGATGAACGCGTTCGCACGGAGCAAGGTGTACGGGTCAAGAGCGAGGTGGACGTGTACCCGGGAAAAACGAGGGAGGGCGACGAGGAACAGGATCGAGGGGAGGGACGGAAGGTTGCTTTGCAAGCGTTGCTCGCCAGTGTACCACGGTATGCTCGTTAGTGCCGGTCTCTTGCGTCTTCTCTCTCCCTTCTCTTGTCCTCCTCGTCTCCGACCACCTTCACCCCCTTCTCTTAATGCGTGTTATTCGATACCACCGTAGGTGGTTGCGGTGGTAATTGCGTTCACACTTAACCATCTCGTTCCCGGCGCAATAACGATTGATCGGATAGACCGGATCGGGTCGTTCTTGCGTTCTTTCGCTCGTTTTCTCCCAGGGAACCGCCGAACTCCTGAGCAAATATACACGTAAGGCCGATGGGAGTTCCCGGTTCGGCAATCTTGAATACAATCGCGGCTGGGAACAGGTACCGGCAACTTCTGTGGGGAGTTGCTCACCGGCCGACCTTATCTCGGCCGGGACGTAATGAAGCCGCAAAAACGCCTCGGAAACTGGCCGCTGACGGGACTCGGAGAAAAATTGTTTCGCCCCCCGAATGTTCTTTCGGCGGACTTCGCGCGACTACGGTGGCTCGCGAAGTTTCGGGCAAGTTGAAGAAAAGTTATGGCGGTTTAATGCGACGTAATGAGGTTTCGCGGGAACAATGTATCGAAGTTACGAGAATTTACCGGGCTGTGATCAATTCTGTCGTATTAAGCGCGGTGGTGCGCATTGAATAGGGAACACTGTCGGGAATCACGCGGGCTGCGTGACTGAATCGAGGGTACAATAGTCGATTTGGATCTTTCATCATCTTGTGCTAATGAGCGAGACTTGTAGTCGGTGAAGTGCGTGATGTAGTATCTTACGCTTTATTAAAATTCTGCGAAGATACTTGAAGCGATCGCGTTTAGATCATACTGAAGCGATTAAAACTTACAATACGAAGAAATAATTTATTGGGCTTTAGTAAAAGAGCGTAATTATGGAGCAATATGATTAAAAACAAGGCGTGTGCTTCGCAATACATTTTATCTCTACTAATCTGTTTTAGTAACTAATTTAGACGTTCAACTTAAATACAAATGCCTTCAATCCATATATAAAAATGAAAAATGCATTAATATGAACTTATTCAAATTTAGAAAGCTTCACAATTTTTTTGAAAACATTGTTTAAAGAACGTTAGAATAATTTTACATAAAATCTAATAAGAATTCCGCACGGTAGCTAATAATATACTTAAACGCAAACTTTATAAATAAGTTACTAACTATAATAAACTATTTTTAGATAACTGTAATAACTTTAATCTGAACTATAAAATCCCAGTAAATATAAAATGCACGTAACCCGCTCGAAACATAAAAGAACCCATAACCACGTCACCGGCTACTAATGCGTTAATAAATAAATTCGCGCGGCAAAAGAGGGATTCATTAAACCATAAAAGAAACTGGTTCCGAAACACTGTTGATAATCGTTGCATCGGCTGACATTTTTCACCGGTTTTATGTCCACGCGAGGCGTCGCGTACAGAAGGCCGTGTCTGCGCGGAGCCAGAAACTTCATCGATCCCATCCGTCGGCAAACAAACCGTTTCGAAGGGGTTGGGCCGGCACGGTTCTTAGTTGCGGACGGTGCGCACGACAAATAAAGTATATGCGAGGTTGTGTTTTGGGCCTGACCGAGTATCGTAATGGTTATTTTGACTGCGCGCGTTGACGAACGCGGAGGGGTGAAATAATATTGCAAATTCAATTCGTCGCGCACAGAGACCCCCTACGGACTCTGAAGATCTATGCAAATATAGCGGCGCACGCCGACCAACGGGGAAAAATAAGTAGAAGTTTGCGGATCCGTCCGTTACCAGTCGAATGCAAATATTTTTTGAAGTAGCCGCGGCTGCGGGGTACAAAGTTTCCGGGCTACCACGCATCGGCGAATATAAACGAGAGAGCACGGCCAGGCTGAAATTAAAGACCGGCGATATTGATGCTTGAACGGACCAATTTGCGTTCCCGGCAATTTTCGAGCCGCGAAACCAACGGGGACAGTGTTTCTCTCGAGTGTAGCTCGTTACTTGACCACACCACCTACTGAACTGGGAACTTCAGTCGCAAGAAACCGTTTCGTGTGCCTCTTTCTCGGTTATCGTTTCACAGAACTATATTCAGTTTTATTCTTGCAAAAGTTTCTTTTACAATTCAAGTTTGATAAGGTAAATATCATATATGTACATTCGATAAAACGTAATTAGTTCTGACGATTTTACTTGTGCTCAGAAACGTTATGCATTTTTTTTGTGTATAATAATTTTGATTAATTTATAGCATAGTTATTGCATGTCAAGTTTCAACAGATCCTGAAGTTCTTAAACAGAAGTCATATTAGACATTCTTTTAAAAATAAATGTTATTAATTTATATTATTATACACGTCGACTGTGGCGGTTCCTAAATTTCTTAAACAAAATTAGTGTAATAATTCTGAAACAGCCTTCCTTTGATGTCACGAAGAGACCTAACGTTACCGGAGTATGACACGATATCGCGTAAGATCAAAAATGACAAGCATGCTGTAATTCTAGATCCGGGCGCTAAGATTAGACCACGTATGATGCAGAGGAGCTTGAAATTGTCCGTCTAATTTTCTGAACGAACACAGACTTCATTTAATCAAGTTGCTTATCTTGTTTCACTCTCCTCGTAAGAGACGCATGAACGTTTCTTGTAGTTGGCTTTATCATTTACTGCAATCACTGTCAGAACGAAATAAGATTTCGCCTCCCTCATTTTCCGCGAAGCCTTCATTCTCAGATTTATCTGTACTGCTGCAAACCCGGTAATGAAATGCGTTTGGGTCGGACGGAATTTTGAATACGAAAATAGCCAGAATTTTGAGGGTCTCCGAACTTTGCATTATATCTTGTTAATCTACATTCCTATCTGAAATTCAATCTTTTAAAGATGTTAATAATGTTTAAGGTAAAATGTTTCATTTAACTGTCAAATAGGCCAATGAAATTGCTTAACATTAATTATTTGGTAGTGTGTATAAAATACCTTAGTTAAAAGGGTATTTCTAAATATAACAAAGAGGGAATTTTAATTAATGTTCATTGGCGATAAGAGCTCCAGCCTAAAAACTACATTTATATGTTTACGCTTTTAATGGGAGATGATAATTTTTTATTTAATAAAGAAAATTTTTCGACAATGACCGTTCGAGGAATTGTTGACTAATAGTAAGCATAACATTACAAAATATTTCACTTTCATTCTAAGATGATATCATCAAAGATTTTTCTGTAATCGCACTAATTTTGAAATTCTAACGGAGCAGATCCACTTGCGATCGACAGCAGGGATGTATATTGTAAGGATGAAATAAGTACATATATGAAGAAAAAAGGAAATTCGACCAGTTGATCTGGACAAGAAGAACGAGACGTAATCGAGTGCATGAAATGCATCGCGGGAGTCACAGGAGGAAGCTTTTACCGAATCAATAAAATTTAACTATCCCCGTCGATCCTGTCACCGCTCGAGCGAGCATTTGGCTTGAAGCGTTTCATGCAGTCTGACTTCATTCAACTCGACCGATTCTTTTCGGTTCCGTTCTGTATACAGCTTATCCCGAGTGCTGCCCTTTGCTGATTCCCTTCCAGTATCTACATAATCCAATATATGCTGATGCCAAGGCACGGTCTAGGGGTCGAAAGTACGCACGAATCGCTTGTTAGATTCCTCACTCTGCCTATCCGTCTCCCCTATTTTTATTATGTCTACCGGGAAATCTAGCCAACCCCCTTCGGTTTCGTCTACGAGGAACCATCTGGCCAGTGACGCCGGCATCGCAGGTAATCCGGTAAACATCGGCGGTTGAGCTCCAATTAGTGTCTGTTTGCTTTCCCTTTTCCTTCCGCTCTCTCGACCACCAACGGCTTCTTCATAACCCCCGCCACGTTTTTAATTAAAACTTGTAAGAACCGTTTTTCCTTTTTCTCGATGAACTTGAAGGCATTCGGCGGCGATCCCGTTTGCCGTTCCACCACGATTCGAATATGCTGATGGTAATGTGGATGGAAGAAGTGCAGGTGTTGCTTTCTGAAGTACTGAATAGCCCAGCAAGAATATTTTATTTCTAATCGGGAATTAACGTACACTTTAATCGTGTTGGACAACTAGTAAAAGATCATTGATAATGACAAATTATAGCGATATAGTCTTCGTTGTTACTTTCTTATTAGAAAGTTAGATGTTTAATAAGTAGTGAATGCAATTAGAATAATTGCCGAGCCATTCTTTTATACCTCACTTCAAGAGCTCAGCACGTTTACCATTTAAAAAGAAGTGATTACACTCACCAAATATAATAAGGAACACGATAGACGCAGCAACCTTTTGCCAGATTCACTTACCTGCAAAAAAAGAGTATTCATAAGGATCAGAAAATTTTCAATTCAAAAATACGTTTATTGTTCGCAAACATAGTTTCGCATAATGTTTATTCAAATAAATGCCATTGTCTGGGTTGGGCGGATGTCTGAAGGACTTCCGAAGCCCAAGAGACTGCAGCGATAATTAGAGAGCAGTACGACGGGAATAACTGGAGAAATGTTTGTTTGTCTGTTTATTTTGATACGCTTATCAAACGATGGAGGGTAAACGGGACTATTCTTGGCGCATTCCGTCGATACGAGCGTAGGGAATAATTGCGCACACGGGGAACGGAATGTAGACGAAAGTTGTAGCACGAACGCGAAACGACGGGAACGACGTTTCCGTATTTCGAGTATGGCACGATTATTTCGGAATTCCCGAGGCACGCTTCGTATTTACTCCAGTTCGCTTTGTTTCTTCCTTAAGCGTCCCTTCCCTATTTCCGTAACGACGTACGAGGATCAATTGCCGGCAACGTTTGCATTTCTACATTGCACGCGTTTCAGCCAAGAAAGGAATTTGAATGTAAATGCTTTGGTCGCCTCGGTTGCATGTTTTCCCAGAGTAAACTGATGGAACATGCAACGTCGAATGCAAATGACACCGACCGGTCATTGCAGATTGCCACGGAAATATATGGGGATTCGTTTTTAAACTGCGAAAGAAGTCAAACGCCGATAGGGGCTATCCGAACGAGCAACCAGCAAAAAGGGATAGGAAAGCAAGGTACCAGCAAACGTAACGACTGCGACGGTATACGGAACGTCGAAGTTCATGCACGATTATAATAAATTGTTCCGACCGACTCGCTGATAACGTTAATGCTCGATCGTCAGAATTCTGGTCTTCGAGCCTGCCGGACCACCGGAGAACCTTCCACCGCACAAGACAGTGCCCGCGTCGGCGGAAAAATCCCGAACAAAGGGGCAACCCGTGTCCTGGAAGTATTTAACGCGACCACCGGTTGTCGACCGATAATTCGACAATTTCAGAACCATCCAGGTTAGTTCGTTGTTCTCTCGATTTGCCAATCGAAGCTCATCCTCTAACCCCGTCGTCGTCACGCTAAACTTCGTCGCAGCCGTCGCGGTGCGTGAGTCCCGATGATTACCGGGGACTCGTCAAGCCAATGAGACGGTTTCCCGTCCTCCGAACGATCTTCATCCCCCTCCGTCAATCGAATAATTCGACGAACGAAACCTCGGAGCAATTCCGCGTCATCGGAAGGTCCGGTCGATGTTTCAGGGCAATTCCGTGGCTGGTAAGGGCTTATCACCGGGTGGCACGGCATCTAACAGCTCCGACACGGGAACTGGTCTCCTATAGAAGTTTCACGAGGGTTGCCGGTTCCTCCTTCCCGTCCCCGACCACTCTCTTACCACGCTCTACCTCCAACCCCTAGCAATCCTCCCACCTTTTCCACTTGGACTGTACCTTTCCACCGTCTGCTCCTCGCCGCCGAGCCCTGAGGCTCGTTGCTTGAATTCCACCGGTGAACGAGGATCGATAATGGATCCAGCCGGCTTTCCAGTCTATTCTATACGCATCATTTGACACCCGGTAGACGTAAGAGAGCGAAGAACCGCGAAGCGCTCGGGGGAGGCCGCGAGAAACCGGTGCGAGGGAGTGAGATGAGGAATTCAATAGATAGAAATCACTGCCAATGTCGGAACGCTATATGACGGCGAGGAAATCGTGGAAAATGAGACGATCCCGGTGCCGAGAAAGAAAAATTATATCGACGCCCGGGAATCCCTTAAGATCTACCGTTTGAGCCGCCTCTCTCTTTCATCCTAGTTTCCTTTTATCATCTTTCTTTTCTTCTTTTTCTGTAGTTCCTCTCTCAATCCTCGGCTCCCTATTTCACCAGGGTCAAGTCGTGCTCTTCGCCTTCTCCTACCCCTGATTTCGACGCGAATAACTGTATCAGAGATGCGTTCGGACAGCGGCGAAATCCTCGCGAAAATACCTTCGTTCATACTCATTTCCGCCTCTCCCGGCTGGCGCGGGCCGTTGCTGTCCGCTGGTAATCCTGTCTATACGGAATCCAAAGACGGGCTGGACGATGCTCCCGAGGATTCCCCAGAGAACACCTCCATCCCCGCGTTGTCGATCGTTCCCGTGGCTCCCTGCGGTCTTTCGTCACCTCTCACGACCCCGATATGCTCCATTTATAAAGAGAGTCCTCCTCGATCGTGGGCGATTTTTTTTCACCGCACAAAGGATGGATTTCTTGCCACCCTTCGGTTTTCTGTTACGGTCACTTTACTGATTGCTTGCCGGATCGGGACGATCTTCTCACCCTTCTTTCGTTGCTGGGTGAACAGTTTGGGGATGGAAAAAACGTTTTGGTCAGGAAGACTCTTTTTTGGTATTCTATAATTCGTGGGAGATTGAAGAAATTTTTGTTTAGCTTTGTAAGTAAACTTTACTCGAGTTGATAATCATCGTGATAATTCTTAACTCATTCGTCTATGCTCTATTGAATATTCAATTTCGTGAGATCTTGTGAGTACTGATTTGCCAATCTACATAATAAAATTCTTTATTCGCGTATTAGCATTGAAGAAATTAGTATATTCTTTGTTTGGCATAAATATCCTACGAGTTAGTAATATTATTCTAATAAAATTCCACTTAGGAACTCGTCATAACATTAGGACTTGTAAGCAATACGAGCAAAGGCCGAACGAAATGATATGATGCAAAAAACTTGAAAGTAATCACAGTGGACGGCATCCAGTAATTCGCAGAATGAGATTCCCATCAAGGATAATAACTCCGCGGGACAAAGTTTCTCGCGGAGGCAGGAACGTGAACAGATTGTATGCAAATGCCCTGTTCCGCGGTCCCGTAAAAATGGCTTAACTAAGCCGTCACTTGCCCTTAGCCGGCGCCAAGATTGTTTTTGCCTCAATAAGACACGACGTAGCCCGGGCGGACGCGATGGTTAGCGGAAGCAATTCGTTCTTTTCCTCTTTCTTTTCCTCGTCCTCCGTTTTTTTCCCCTCTCACTCTTCTTTTTCTTCTGTTCGTAACAACAAGTCCAGAAACGGATGTGGAAGGTGGTACGGAGAGAGCACAGGTCGGTCCGTGGAGCTCGAGTTTTCGAGACGGCCGTGGAGAGATTATAATTATGCAAATGCCTTGTTGCGGGGAAGAAGAGAGCAAGCAACAGATGTCTGGAACGGCACCTCTACGAAAGAGCGTCGCCCTGGCACGGCGCTATTCGTGTTGTACCGAGGGCCGACGATAGAATATAAGGTGGGGCTGAAATGAAGCATGGCTCGGAGACGTCTTGTATTCCCCGGCCGTGGCCTTCAGTTTCGTGCCACGCCGAAGACGTTCCCGGATTCTTTCATTCGCCTGCCGCCGACAGGTGCCGCAGATTGCGCATCCACCGCGGCTGCGAACACCTGTGTTTCTTTTTATGAAAAACCCGACACTTCTAGCCGCAAGGAATTGCTACTCGTAAAGCTCCTTTATCCCCGGTAAACCGATACGCTTTCCTGGCTTCGTTTCTTGTTTTCGAACGGAACGGAAATATTTCGCGATTTCGACTTTTACCTCGCTACCAGCTCGCAATTGAAATTGTGGCTGAATCTACGGTGCGAGTAATAGGATTATGTTGCAAAGGAAAAATCGTATTTATTTCTTTATCGTTTACCGGCGGATTAGGTACGCGAGTATCATCGTAGCATACAATTCGATGAAAACATTTCATTTCTAAATGAAAGAGAATAAATTAACGTCGTTAATAGGATCAGCTGATGTACAACTTGAAACTTGGGAAGAAAATTTGCGAAGATAGAAACTGGGTCAATTACTCCCTCTTCGTGAGTCAATTAATCTTCTTCTTTCGTAGTTAATAATGTTCAATAGACGCAGCCTTTTCAAAGAACTTTAAAGGGGATAAATCTGGGAATTAAGAACTAGGTAACAAATAAATTGGATTTCGCAACGATAAGAATTCCTATATTTAAACAATTCATTTTCAAATCAATACAATGTGATACCCATGTATACCAACTGTTTTAACATATTTTATTTTCATTTTCTATAAGCATAAATTAATAGATCTGCAAAGATTCAATTTTCATTCTAGTTACCAAAATTCACGGCAAGGAAACCTTCGAAGCAATGACATAAAATTTTCAATGTAAAATAACAAACTTACGTTACATAGAAAAATCATTTATTAAACAAATAAGTCTACCAAATCATAAGAAAATGATTGAAAAGAGTATCGTCGACAATGAACAATTGTATTTAATCAACAGATAATTAGCATCGGCAACATGAATTTATCAAACAATTAATTATATAAATTTAAAGGTATACAATTCGAAAACGTATCGCAAGACAATAAACAGTTGTTTCTCTTAAAGGCGGTACTTTCCAAGCTGTTAAAGATCGTAAGTCACCAGAAAATTGAACGCACCAATAAAAGGACGGTGTTTAATCTACGCCGAAGCACGGAAGTCACCGTACACGCTTCGAAGCTCGTAGGCTAATTGGAAGTTACGAGCATCGGCGACGAGCCTGCATGAAGTTGTCCGTGGCATTTCCAGTTGTCCCATTTATAAATCATTCCACCCCTCATAAGCCCGCACGTAATACATAAGACAATTCTTCCTCAATCGCGTGAATCTCTCTCCCTCCATTAATATCCTCTCTTTGTCTCTTTCTCTCTCTCTCCGCCTAAGCTCTCACGCGTTTTCTCGTTCCTCGCGCTTCAATTTGATCTGTTCTCCGCGCGGAGAAGGTCCGTGCTCTCTCCTGTTCTTCTCCTTGGCCACGAGTCCGGCCGGGAGGAGCCCTTTTATTGTGCGCCACGGACTTCGGCGAAGAATTCTTATTACGGCGCTCGCGCCCGAAGAAATCTCATTACCTCGTGCGGGGATAGAATTGCGTTGACGAAAAGTTCGAAAGGAGGTGTTAAGGTTCGCGCGCAAAGAGAAAATCGAAGGAGACAAAGTCCATCCGGCCGGACCTCCTTCGCAAACCATTCGCCCAACCCTCTGTCTCTCCCTTCTCCCGCGACGAGGGAGAGAGCAGCTTCGCAGGGGAAAAAACTCAATTTTCCACGGACAACAAAAAAACAGCGAAGCGTTACTTAGAGACGATAGGGATGACGGGGAATTTGGTTAGTGTACCCGGTGAGAATGAAACACGGCCTTGTTAGCCGCATTCTTCAACGCAATTATTTCGTCTCTGAATTTGGGTTCTAGAAAAACTCGCTGCCGACTGGCTGCCGAACGGCATAGACCTCGTGCTGCCTGCCATTGTGCAACCAGTCGCCGTTGCAGCGGTTCCGATGGGAATTTAACCGGCCGTCCTTCTCGTTCCCTCGCTGACGCTCGCGTATCACGGAATCGTGACACGAGTGTATCGAGGGGAAAATCGATGCCCAGGATGGTAAACGTTGTTTAGAAATACAACACGGAGAGCGAGGAGAAAGAGTAGGGAGCAGGAAGATTAATGATGCCTGCGCGGTATCATTGCGCTGGAATGCATCTCGGCGTTCATTCGTCATCTTGTTCTCGAGTCGCCTCCATTCTGTCGGTGACTTATTATTTATTGCGACGAATCCCGCGTTTTCCGTCTCGCGGGGGCCGTCTTACACGAGAAACGTTTCCGCGGTTGAAGGTGCGACGGGTGTCCATAAATAACCGGTTTGGGGCCCCGTTAACGTATTCGTCACTTCATTCCGGCGGACAGGAATTAATTCTAAAAACACGATCGCGAGAAAATAAGAGACAATGAGGACCAATCAGGAATGAAAAGTGGTGTGTCGGAAAACGAATTGGGCATAAGTGTGGCGAGTGCGCGCTGCATGGAGGCAGCGGACACGAAACGATCCATTAAGCTATCAACCGGTCATTGATTTACGTTTCCTTGTTGGCTCCTTATGTCTCCTTATTATTACAGCTAAATCGGCCCGTAAATCAAGCGGCATCGGACGAAAAGTCCCCATACGAATTTATACGACACCCTGAACTGGCCCCAGTGACGTGGCTTAATCTCTTTTGTAAACGCGTCCTCTTTTGTGCGATCCTCCTTACCCGAAGACAGAGTTCGGATAGGTTGCACGCTCTCGTGAGAGAAGCTGGCATGTGAATTACGTTCGGAAACGAAATCTTGCGTGATCAAAATGAAATCAGAGGGGAGAACCGATTGGAATAATGGAATCAGGTGAAAGGCGTTGAAATCAAAGGTAATGATGTTCGTGGTTTACGATCGCCTTGTTGGGTTTATTTCGAAGGAGAGATTATATTCCAATCTTGGTTATTCCAATGAATTAATTCTTGTTGGGGTTTACTGTCTAATTTAGAGGGGAGTATTGAGACAGTTAAGTAGATAGGCTAATACCGCTATTTAAATAGATGGGGTAATGTCACTAGCGAAGGGTTTAGTCAGTCCTTAAGTAGATAATAATAGTAATGTTATTGATAGCGTCGTTTTTCACCCATGACAACCTCAACGACTTTCTCTGAATAATTTGTACATAATATAAATGTCAGTTTTAATTATAATAGCTTTATTAGAGTCATATAAATATTACCTAATTTGTTATATAATATAAATGAAATATGTATGACACAAGAAAGAAATATGTTCCTTTTTTCCAAAATTTTTGATAAGTACACAAAACACTTGACAGAAAACTTGATTGCATGTTACAACGGCTCATAAGATAGTAAGTACAAGAAAACGTTTGAAGAATACAGGGTTTCTCCGAAATAGGTCGAAAATATAGAATAAAATTTTCTTATAATACATATACGACCTCTCCAAAAAAATTCGGTTTCGAAGGAATGTCCCGCCTGCACGGATTGATGTTTAATAAAAGTAGAAACGATATGAACAGACATATTAGTCGATTTCCATGAAAAATGTTGTTCTCAATAATACCACGATTTTGAAAACGTCCTATGTATGGGAGGGAAACAAGAATTATTAACATCTCCAGTTAAAAATATATGTTCGTTAGAGTTATGACAAATGTACCTGTCGATTGTCAACTGTTTTTCAAGTCTGTTTTCTTTTTTTGTAATCATTTGAGAGACATAATGAAAACAGACAACGGATTTCTACAAAAATCCAATAATTAATTAATGAAAACAGCAATTGTGAGAAGTTCACCATTTTCAGAAGTATTCTTCATGTATCGAGAGTAAAGAATATTAAATCTCTATCGTACATGTAAAACTGTCAACTTGCCAAATCTATTTCAGTAGTGCGTGCAATAAACACACGAACTTCGCAGCCTAATCACGCAACACGTTCGCGAGACAAGTTATTAACAGTCATCGAGTAATAACATTGCAGCGAGACACCGAGCCTGTTCCTTCCGGCTCCGACGTTTCAAGACCGAGACACCCGCGAAATCCGTGCCGTCAACGCGCGGAGGAGGACCCAACATCTTCGGCTGATTAATCCTCCGCATCTCGTAGCCTTGGCATCCGTCTTGGGGCGGGTTCGCGGCAGATAATACCGCACGCGGGCATTATCTGCAGCCGGAGAGGGCGAGATACACCGGTTGCATCGGAGAGACATCGCGGAGAGGCCAGGATGAGACACGAAAGCGCGGTATAGCGGGTATGGAGAGAGAGTGGAAACGATTGTGGCGAGGAAGGGGGACGAGGAGGTGGGGGCAAACAGAGAGAGAGGCCAGCCCCGAAACTTGGATGTAATTACTCCCGTCTAGCGTGTAAACTCCCGTCTTGTCATAGCTATCTAGGCTGCCGGGTTCAGCTGCGCCAGCCAGCCTTGAAATTACTCTCGCTTCCTTCTGCCGACTAATCAGCCGCGGCTCTTCCTGATAAAGTAAGAATCCTGTTAGCGGTGAAACCAACCCAGCCTGTGTTGCGCAAACATCCTGGCCAGAGCATCTTTGTACATCCCTCGCCGTCTTCTTACTCTGGTGAAAACGGTGTTTGAACAAGCGCTACGAGATTCGACACGTCACGGACTCCGTCAATGCGATCCGGTTTAGGGACTTTAAATGCAGCATGAAAATGGATTAAAAAGGAAGAGATAGGAAATAGGTCAGTTGGTGAACAAGTTAATAAGACTACCTCAACAGATCCTATTTTAGACACAGTTTTGGTAGACCGTTAAATGATTTTTATCAAAGTTAGAGCTCCGGAGACTCAATTAAAGATTAGATGTATAGATTAAGAATATCTTTAGAATATTTAGAATATTAGAAGACACTACTCTGGATACTGTGAGTGCAGTTCGAATTATATTTTGTAGGCCAAGTTATTCTTTCTGCGCAATAGACAGTTACAGACTTGGAAAGTTGGTGTTCATACAGATATACATGGATCGAGTGAAAATGATAAACATATTGTCTTAGAAGCGCTGTGGTGGCGAGTAGAAAAGGTTCCGCAACAAAGAAAAGCGATCACAGAGTGGAACATTGTCGACCATTCTTTACTTGTATCGTTTGCGTAGGTGATTACCGTTCAGTCTGGACGCGCGGTGATCACCGATTCCGAATAAACCCGTCGAATTTATGCGGGTGTCGAGTTGCAGTCTGTAGATCCATCGAGAAAAGAAACGAAAACAGAAAAACAGGCTTCCTATAACCGGTAATCGCCGGTTCGTTTATTACAACGTTCGCGCGCCTAGCTTACAGGATTCACAATAAATTTCTCGTTTTATTGTGTATTCCTGCGAAATCGAAGTCCCTTATCGATCGAGCAGGCGTCACCGGATATTATAATAGAAATGAGAACGACTCCGTCTCGCGTCGTTGGTTTCAGCGAACGGTGCGCAGATACCGCGCGCGTACGTAACTGTGCAGAGATGACATGTTACTTGCCGAAGGAATGCAAGTCTGACTGGCGTCTAATAGTTCCGACGTTGTCTAAAGTCTAATACGTCTACCTTCTGACGCGAGCATTCTCGTTAGCGATCGAAACAGTCGCAAATCGAACATTTTACATCGACCGGGCGTCAAAGCTTTCGTTCCGTTAACGTACTAAACACCGCGTCATCGATGACCAGGGCTATAAAGTGTAAGCAATGATTCGGTATTATAAATTTTAATATAGACAGTTCCATATTTCAAAATTAAAATGGTAGTTTTATGAAAGGAAAGAAAGTACAATCGATATTTGCAACTTATATAATTCTACCTTTTGCTACCGGAAAGGTATGCAAAATTAGTTTACCGTTTAATGCGCTAACCACATTGTTACATGTAGAAAAAAATTACGGGCACGAGGAGACGTTGGAATAAAGAACGGTTCTAACCGATGTCGGGTTCGCGACCGCACATATCGAGGAGGAAGCAACTCCGCGTTTACGCGTCTGGCGTGCAGATTGGTTTGCATCGACGCGCATTCCAAACGATCGACAACGAACCGTTTACACCTTTATATCATCAATCAAGTGGGCCAGGTAGCGCAGGTGTATAAACACGCGGCATCATTCCCGATTGATCGATGAGTCAGCGAGTATAAAACGAAAGAGTACCACCGGTCAAAGCGACGGGGAGAGGAACGGGACGAGTGGCGAACGGAAGCCGACGCAACAGAGATGCGTAGAGAAAATGAGAGGAAGAGCCCGGCCGAAACACAGCCGAGGCCTCGTCCTGTATTTTAACGGGGAGACTCGACAGAGCGTTAAAACGAGCCGTCAACGTGCCTCGACGCGAGGGTATTAATTACGAAGCGATGGACACCCGACGCAGTACCGCCGATACCAGTCCTGGGGATACGCGAGGACTGACGTCACCGGCGAGAGATATTATGCCGAAGAGACGCCGCCCGTTCGGGACTGTCGGAAAAATTCAACCATCTATTAGTAATGACTCCCGACTTTAATTGGTCCGCTGTAACGAGTCTCGGTCGATTCTACGGAAGCTCGAGTCGGTGGGTCTTGATTATTCTTGCAGGTCTGGTGATTTTTGAAACGGTTTTATCTGAATTTTATGTTTCATTGGAAATTTTATGTTAATAAATATGCTTTGAGTTTTGTCACATAGTACTTTCAGAGATCAGACAACTGAGATTTAGAACAATGTTTGAGAGAAATATAAGCTAATCAATACGAAGATTAATCAAAGCACGGAAGAAAAAATTGAGAAAGATATGTCATATGATTTTATATTGCTACCTTCTTTTTTGTATTTACGGTTGAAAATAATTGTCAGGTTCGGAGATAAAAGAATGAATTTCTTAATATTTATAAATATTTAATAAAAATTTAATGAAATATTTCTGTTTTTGCGTGTAATCTATTTCTGTGTGTCAGTACATGTAACGTATTATGTAATGTATTATTTAGTCTATTATTCTTGTATTAGGTAGCATACATGTATCCTACATATCTAAGGGCAACATTCTCGTATGAGAAATTTATAAATTAAAAATCAAAATTAATTTATTATTTACTATCGCATAAAACTACGTATTTTTCAAATAGAAACAAAGGAAAACCTTTGAAATCATGACATCTTCATAAACTTATCGAAGTTATCTCTCTTTATATAAGCGAGAGTTACGGAATGATTGACGTAATCCATATTTTTAAGTGGCAGGCGTGATTCGACTTAATCCGTAAGCAGATTCACTAAGAACGCAAACTACAATCCGATGGTAGTGTCATAACAGGCAAGTGGAGGATCTGTCGAGGCAAGCTGGATCGAAAGTTTGATCGCCGCTGTAAAAATCTGCATTTAACATCGAAATTCCATCACCGCAAACTTCTGTACAATCCTAACTTCGCAAGTTCCTCGTTCGATTCCGATCGTTGTGTTTCTCGAGCACCAAGAGGGATTCGGTAGAACTTCGATACGATTGAACTCTCGTTGCACGTGAGACGAGCATATGGACGGATCAGGATACCTCGAGACGTCGTTCAGGGAAACCATTTTCAACTCTGAAATTCGGTATTTCATTGAAACCCCTGACGTTTCATATAACTCTTTATTCGATTTTTAATCCAATACATCAAGAAAGTCTAAAGAAATATACAGGAATGTCGAGCATGGTTAAAATTCTGACAGAAAAATTTCGTAAGCTCTTGGGAACCTACAAGATGTTTCCATTTAGCACGAACGTGCAGTATTGTAAAAGAATTTCAATAATCAAAATATAAAATTTAAAATAGAATAATATTTCTACTTTCTGTTTTTGATAGTTACAAAACAATTAAATTGAAAACTTGAAAATTGAATTTAGATTTAGATACATGTAAATTCGAAAATCAAAGAAACTCCATTTAATTCCAATTTCTAAAAATATAAACTGATATATAACTTTACAGTTTGTTCAAGACGTGGAAAGAATTTGTAACTACATAATTTTCATGCAATCATACCATCTTTTATAAATCTTTAATGAATCACGAGCTTTCAAGGAAGGAAAAATAAATGATAGAAAATTGATTCTGGTAAAATCGCTTCGCATCGGAGAGTTCTTACAAATCACACTTGGGTGGGGAGCAAGGTGTCATTGGGGGCGGGTGTATGGTATCGATCGACCCTGGCGGAGTTTAATTTACCGAGACCACGGGTAAACAATTAAAAGGAGTGGGTATATAGTGAACGGAGGAACGAGCGTCTGCTGAATGGCTCTCCGAGTACCACGGGGCGGAACTAATAACATCGGGAACCGATAAACGCGAGTTACGACGTCTGGTTAACATTCCGCGGGCGACTTACCTCGCTCGGAAGAACATTCTTCCTCGTCGATCTATTCTAGTACCAGATCAAGATCCTACATTAGGTAGCACGCGAACTACCTACGTGCCTAATGTCTCCGTTCAGTTATTCGTAGTAAGAAGGCTGCACGAAGACCACGGACCGGCTAATGATACGGCCGATTCGACTCGCGTTGCCTGGAAACATTTCATTCTCAAACTATAGGCTATAATTCAGAACCGTGGAATCAATACTTTCGAATTTTCCAAGGATTATTAATGAACCTTTTCCTTCGTAGATAATGCATTTTTCAAACCATTTCTTCCCAAGTAGATCGTAGCATTTTTATCTTTCATTTAATTAGAAAGAATTTGGCGATTCCTTTTTATGCGACACTTTTCCTTCTATGGGCTATTGTTCTGATTGGTACCATTACAAACAGGAGAACCAGTATTTTTGCAAATTCCAGTAAGAATTATGTATTTCGAGGAGATTTTGAATGAATTATAATTAAAACTAGTCAGGCGATTTCTTATCAAACCATTTTTAAACCTGTCTCCATCGAAATAATGCATAATCGTATTTCATAAGAATTCTATAAACGAGATTTTTAAAAAATTACTAACCTCTAACGGAATTGTGGCAAATTTCCGAATTTCGACGACTGGAGAAATCGTATTCCAAAACGGAGCACAACAGAATCCCGTAAACAAGCCTTCAAGCATACTCCTTCCGATTTTGGAGGTAGCCTTTATCGAAGAGAGGTGCAGTCATTTTTCATACTGAACGTCGGACTCACGTCGCCGACGACTACATTATCGCCGGATCAAATTTACGATCGTGTAACGAAATTCGAGAACGATCCGTCTGTTCGGTGCCTTTCGCCTTTCTTTTTTCGATCCGGATGGTCCGTCTGTTACAAGACTGGTTACCAAGGAGTCGAAGGATGGTCGGGAGCCACGTTCCTTGGTGACGAAATTATCGTGGGCTCGCGCACCGGTGTCGTTTATTTCCCCAGGGCGGGACCGAGTACGTATTCCTCTCTTAACGAGATTATTGTCGCCTGGGCGCGGACGTGCCGGCCGATGCGTATCGATATACCCGATCACCGGCAACGCCGGAACACCGTGGCGCGTGTATGTACAGCGTTTCTCGTATTCCTCGCCTTTCCGCCGCGTTTCAACAGACCTTAACGAGAGAGGACTTTCTCGATCGCCGACAGCCGGACAATAACGCTCTCCTCTCCGCGGGCGGAAAAATCCCGTTACCCGACACAGACCCGCCTCTTATCCGTTGTAGATCAACGACTTTTTTTCGTTATAAACGGGAACTGGTAACTCGGCCGCAGGGGCGGGAGAGAGAGAAAGAGAGAGAGAGAGAGAGAGAGAGAGAGAGAGCTCGAAATTTCACGTTTAATTAACGCACCGAGTTACGATTCGAGAACCGGCGTCGCTGTCCGAACGGATACCCACTGCCGCTGATGTCTGGCAGTAATAATTAACAACAACTTCGCCCGCTGCGGACTGGTTAACCCCCTTCGCGCGGCGGGAAAGGGGCGCGCCGTGTTCCGAGATAAATCGACCGGTGGAAATTGGTCTGGCAAAACGAATTGTAATATGATATTTCGTTGTTCGCGAACGGTGCCTCTGATTTTCTATATCGTTCTCGATACGCTCGCACGCTTGATCTATTAACGTGGGCTAGTTTGGTCGGCCGACATAAATGCGAGCGTAAATGGACCTTTGAAATGTGATCTTGGATGTTATAAAGTAATTAGTAAATTGTATGCATTTGTCGATTACGAAACTCTTTGGGAGATAAATGAGAGAGAAAGGTCTTCGGAAAATTTAATTTATTTATACGTTCGTTTAACCCAATTAACCCCTTGGCCAATGATTTCTTTCTCAACTCTGATCGATACGGCTACTTTGTTATTAACAATTTGGAAAAAAAGAAAAATTCTAAGCGTATGTTATGCCTATATTTCTTTATAAGTATAATAGTTGATTACAGTGGAATAATATTTACTTTGAATTCGAATGAACTGAGTAATATATATATTTGTCGAATCATGTTGAAAATCTTCACCACGAGTCTCACTCGTTGTTGTAGGACAAGAGGTTAAGTTTTATTTGAATTCGCTTTTGCGGTTCTTGGCTATTTACTTGAATTCTATTTAAAAACTAAGAATCTTCGATTATTTGTACTTTGACGTATAAATTAGGGTTTGAAATGCATCATATTTGCCACTTCTTCGATTACAGCATATAAACTACGCAAATGCGACTGTAATATTCTTATATTATTTTGAATTACACATTATTAAAATGCGTTTTACATGAATATATTGCGAAATATAATATACGCATAATACAAGCAATAAATTCACCCTCTTAGACATTTAACTTGCAATTAAGTCAATTACATAAACGTCAACGCACATAAATGTCAATTTGCTATTCATTTCTCGCAATCAAGTACGTTTATTGGTTTTGACTACCAACGCATAACAAGTCGGATAGTATTAAGTTGTAAACTGAATCCTTGCATTTATAGCTCTGGGAAAACCCACTCAGGTATACTCGGCGAAGATTTTCTTATGCGGTCGTTTACCTCTTGTTCGTACTAATGTACACTACAAAAATATCATTCTAAAATTTCAAATTCTACATTCTTAAAATTCAATTAATATATTAAATCGATTTTAAGTTCAAATTGAAAAAAAATAGCAAGACTTGAATTAAATTCTGATACTTTTATACACATTTGTAGACGTCTTTGAACTTTTTGAATTTTATTTCCATTGTTCTACGTTTTACTCATTTTCGTTGGATATATTTATATCCTTGTCGTACTACATACAGGCACAATTTTAAAGCTACAGTTTTTCAAAAGTTTGTGTTTTTTTGCATTAACTAGGAGGCCGTACATTCCCAAAAACATTGCATTTGTGCACTTTTCAGCAAAAGTCAAAGCTTTTCAATAATGATTTATACGATTATACACCGTAATACATTTATCTCGCACAGAGCGGCACAATTGCGCGCCAAGAAAATAAAACATCAAAAAGCATCGGTACAAGTTCCGGACCAAGAAACCAAGAACATTTCGTGCCAGAAAGTGTTTAATACATTGGCTGCACGTCATTCATATATCAATAGCATGTCCTTACATACAAAACTGCTTAAATGTTCTTTTCAGAAGCTTCCTCATTCAAATGTGAACGACGATAGAAAATTGCAGAAAGTACTCAAAACATAATTTGTACTAAGTGTATTGAGAAGCATATTTCTGTACATTCCTCAGATTAATATCTTTCCTCCGAAGTTAATATTTTTACGCAATAATAACAGGTAACGTGTTAAATATTAAAACATCCTTCACTAGCCATCCAATACAACCCGTCCATCGAGACGCAATCGCAAGGTGTACCAAACATCATTAGCGCATCGCGCGTAATACCTTGAATCCGGTCCCTTAAAAAAGTATTCAATTACGCGTAACGTCCCTTGATCGTCGCGCAGATCGTCGAAGTCGCTTCACCCGGAAGGGCCGCCATCCGTGGTAGCGCAGAGCGTCGCGATAATTACGTATATCGCAAGGGGAATAGAACGAGCGAGGTGGTTGGCGGCCGCGGGGGACTAGGAGAAGGAGGCAGGAGGGTGGTTAAGTGCCACGCAACGCCGTCCCCGCCATTTCCTCGCAATTCCCGTGGCATCGGATTTCGCGATAGGACCGGCTCACCGATAACAGCAACGGGGAACGTCGTGGCACCGAGCAATCATGCCTCGTCCCGACCAGGAAGACCGGCGCCTCTGTCTTCGTGAGCGTGGTCGGCCGAGACGACGGGGCGCGTAACACGGAACGCAACACAACAGCCGACGAGATGGCCCCGTCAAGCAGACGCGACAATAAAGCTAATTGTGGCCCTAACGTGAGAAAGCCTGACCGTGCGCGTTCGTATACGAGAGATTTCAATTACGTCTCGTTATGCCGGCAGATGGGCATAATAGTCCTTCCAGCGTTGGCCCCGGCCGCCGACACTTTAGGCGAACCCGAAGAACGAGGCGGAACGCCTACGAGCCGCCAAGCTGGTCCACCGGCAATAACCCAGGGGGAGGGAGAAATGGTGACAGATAAGAATGGAATTTCGCGGGAAATCTATTTGGATTTACTGTCGCTCGTTTGTTCCCTCCGCTATACGATTCTGTTACGAGTTCCTGGTACCTCTGCTCGTGACTGCTGCCTCGCGCTCGACTTTGACGGAGATACTGAGTGCGAATTCACTGTTGACTGGATGGAATGTTGAATACCGACGGAATTTGTTTGGGCGAAACAAGAATTTCTGTGCGTTATATAATCCTTGCGTAAATACTTCGATTAATTTGAAAACAAGCGATAGAAAGATATTCGCTGGATAGTTGTTTACAATTAGCCCGTCGTTTATAAGAGAATATAGTAAAAGACGATTCTGATGCTGCTTTGCTGTTTAATTTTCTATTTATTAAATACTGAGACACAGAACGTAAGTTTCTACTTGGTTCCCGCTATAAAAGTGTTAAATTCCACACGCTTAATCTTATCGTTTCCTTAAGAAGACCCGGTGTCCTGCCTTTACGATAACAGCTCAGGAAAACGTAAGTGTGCAGTAACTTACTTAATATTCTGTCCCGTCTTTAATCCTTACAAATTCCATATTCCTTGAGGAAATTAAACAAACTTTAATTACGAAGATCCCTGATACCTTGAATTCCTAAATATTTAACTCGATTATTAATGACTCTTGATTAGCTCCCCGGAGAATCGGGTATCTTCCTTGATGTTCAGTATGCATAATTTATTACATATATAATTACAAGATGCTCTTAAGAACGTCCATCTTTCTGAAAAAATGGTCGCATATACTCATCCCTGCATTCCGTTGCATCTTGGAGAAAATGACGGGCCATCAGTCTTGGTAATAGCAATCTTTAGATAACGAATTCTTGCGACTGTGTACGCGTACACGAATATGTATATATCTCGCTTCCAATGATATTCATTTCCAGTCTCCATCTCGCGCCATATTAGAGGACAGTTAATTATGCAATGATACGAGTAGGCGTATCGGACGATAGTTAAACATAACCGCGGTACACTAATCGGCCGTGTACGACCGTCTCCTATCGATCGTTAAGGCGGTACGCAAAAAGGAGCGGCCGTAATTGCGCGTTTCGAGTGCTCTAAATGACGCTCTCGCGGCCCTGGTAAATCCCGGTAATGTGTGTATACAAGCGAGAGAAATTGATACGTTATTCCGTGGCACCGGGAATATAATCAACGTATTTACTAGCACTGAAAAAGAAGCAGCACCGCAAACAGCGTATTTATGCGCAACTGCGAAAGGTTTAACGAGGTGCCTCCGGCCATCGCGTACCCGGTGTACCCACGTAAAGTCGTATAATCCGAGACTGCCGGGGGACTGAATAACCCTCCGGTCGAACGAAATTCATTTTTCTTATTTGAAACGCCACCGACGTACCGGACCACTTATTACGCGGCCTAGCTTAATAGAAAATGTGTATCATTGAATCAATATGCCGCTGCATGTGCAGCGGTCCGATGAAGACGTTAATGCATGGACGAGTCCGGCTGGATCGCTCATCGTACATTCTACCAGTTGTTACTTAAAAATTCATTTAGATACTATATCCCTGTGTAATGTACTTTAGAGACGTGTCTGCATAATAATCCATATGTATTGAGTATTTTTTGGTTTTTAATACATTGGTTGCGATTAATTTCATGTATTTAACATTACACTTGTTTTTAAAAAGTCGTTAAGGACATTTTATGTGACGAAATGAGAGAAATAACGGGGAATATTTTTGTCAAGCTGTAGTGAAAGGTTAAAGTGATATGACTGACGGACAAAAATACAACATGAGACGTAGCGTGTGTGACCTGTGACAGAGTGAAAGTATTAAATACTAAATAATTCTATCCTTAAAAAAAACTGTTTACGATAGAACTGTCATTTTTATTTTAAATGGTATAAAAGGTTTATATAATATGCCTCTGCAATTAGTGCTTCTAATTTTAAGATGGTATTTCTAGGTATTTATTATAAGCATATGGAATTTCTGGTAATAAGTAGTGATTTGACATTTTGCATCAAATTTATGCATCAAATTATTAGTAGTGAATTTTAAAGCAGTCACGCTTCAAAAATTCAGACGCGAAACAATCCACTTAACGCAACTGTTTAGAAATTCAGTGATTCATTAGAGTTTCTTTCACCCTCGATGACAGAACGCCCCTGACGTTTCCGCGCTTAACTACTTCGAAAAATTGTCAGTGAGTTCCGCCGCCTGCAACGGTGATTCGCAAACTTCGTTAAGATTAATTAAACTGGCGGGCAATTTCTGAGAAATCGTTTTGCCTTCCGCGATCCCGGCTCACGCAGAACGAGGGTACCCGTTGTTTTCAACCACTTCGGGTCTAACACGATCGGGCTTTCTCTACGCGACACGACTGCTAGCCGACCAGAAATACGGCCTGTTGTCGGCGAATAAATTGTCGAACAAAAACCGGGATAAGGCTTCCCTCGCTCGGGACCCTCGGCAAGCCGTACATTAAGAGATCGGTCGTGTCCCCATTTCTGGAGACACGTTAAATCTGCCGTGAAAGGGGTTAAGGAGGATCGAATCGCTTCTGTCTGTCGCGCCGCGAACGCAAGCCGCGAGTTTCTTTTACCAGAGACCGGTGCAATGCGTCACGGTTTCGACAACGGTTGCGGATCATGGCTTGATCGCTATAAATGACCTTGGTTTATTGTGTCACTGTGGCTCGTCGCCTTTATAGTACTCTCTAGGCGTATGATTTTCTACGTCGCTAATTTATTTCGGGCTGGTAACTAATTTTTGAAATATTTACCTTTTGTATTCGAAACGAGACTTTCATTCACCATTTCACTTGATATACCAAAATTATAAAGTCTTACGCATAATACTAAACTCCGTCTAATTCATAAACATGTGAAATATAGAAACAATAACTTTGTTTCTTAACATACGTACGTTTCATCATTCATTTCGTCTCAAAGAACGTCGCTTAAAACTTATTGGAAAATGTTAAATATTTCTAGTCAAAGACTTCCGAGTACATAGAGTTTATTTCTAACAATCATCAAGCCGGGATTCTTTTCTTATTTGTCTTGTATGCTGGTTACATACTACGATTTAATTCCAATCTTTCAATGGGTAGTACTAGCGACGAGTGTCGACTTTTACTTTAATAGCGTTTTAATGGAATTGATATTGTAATTTCGACATTTAGTGGATTGCAGAGTACTTTAAAGTAGGTACCATTTTAATTAAAATACTACTGTGAACGACATATACCTACTGCGATGATCTGTAATTTGATTTCAAGTATATTAAGGTATTATTAAATATATTCGTAATTAAAATAAATAAAAGTATACCAGCAACAGATAAGACAAAATTGAAGATAAATTGATAATGAAAAACTAGTACTTAAAGTTGACGATGAGTAAAAAATATTCCGTGCTTATTTTAAGTAATAACAGTAGCTTTTGCGCAGACATAATTGCCAGTTATATTTTTTGATATGCGTGTCCCACGAATATTCAAGTCCTACTTCTTTAAAAATAAGTAACGAGGTTTATTCCAAAAATTTTGTCTGTGAGGAAAATTATTAGGTTCTCCTCTACAGTAAAAATTGTATTCTAAAGAAATATCGTTCACACGAAACTACGGACGGCAGTCTATTGCGAGGGTGGAGTCGTGAACAGTCGTGAACAGTCGCGTACGTTCCTTGGTACGTGGCCCGCGAGATGCTCGATAAAGGGTGGCAGGTGAACGAAAAAGACCGGGGGCGTGGCGTAACACCGGGGGAAAAATGGGAAGCGACTTCGCCGGTTGCAGCCTCGACGATAACGCGGCGAGGAAGTCAAGTTTATTTTCATTTCTACCTCCATCCCGGTGGGCCTCTTCAACCTGTGGCTCTCTCACCCTGTTTATGATTTACATTACGTGCTGGCTGCGTGCCGATGACAAACGTTCCGGAAAATCTGCATTTTCTCGTTTGCCGGATGTCTTCATGAATGGAGGAACTTTTCGCCTAATGAATCACTATTGGAGCTTACAGGGACAATTTAAAATCTCATTGTTACTACTTGTTTCCATACAATTATGAATATATTATAACATCTTATAGATTTTTACATTTCCTATCGCATTTGCTGATACAATACTATTAGTTTCTCTTGTGTACAAAAATTGCGTGGCACAAATTGTATACAACTGAACTTATATATTTTAGGAAATTTCTATTAATCAGATCAACTCATTTAAAATAAAGTAAAGCATGTATCCTAATTTTAGTACACTTATATATCTAACATTATATCCGACAAAAAATAAAAAAAAAGATATTCGTCAAATACATCTTACAGCTGTCGCAGGTAGCAGGTTCCAATCAATGAAGGAAATTATTTTATACAATCAAGTATAAACTAATTAATATTTATGGTGAAGGCAAAAACAGTTGAAATTAAATCAGCAATAGGTAGAATTCAGTTTCGAGTATAGAGACAAGCGTCAGGGAACAGTTTTCAATTATTTAGACGAAAAGCTTTAAAACAGACGACCACTTGAACATAAAAAGGGAGGTGGTAATCGAAGTCTCCGAGCTCGTGCGTGACTCGAAACAAACTTTCGATTGGTCCACGGTCTAAAGTATTGATTTTCCAAAGATCGCCACTAATCTTGAACGTCAGGTGAATTACGGGGTTTCCTTCTTCCCGCACCTCAGTAGAGTTCCCCGTTTTATCGCCCGAACGACTGCTCGATTTTCGAGCGCACGAATCGACAAATCGAATTCTAGCTGTTTGTTCGTCGAAGTCCTGCTCTCTTTGGTTCGTTCTTCCTTTTTCTCCGGTTCTGTGCACAGGTTGCTCGCTCCTTTACGCTATTTCCCTCGGCCTTGTGTGCGTCTATACACCTCTCGCCGCGGTAGAATGGACAAGACGATTCAATTTGAAAAAACGGAACAACTAAGGCGTCGAACGGCGCCCGCGCGCGGAAACAATATTTTAACTGGCAAGAAAGGTGTGTCGGGAACCCTTCGATGCGCGTCCCTTTGCCGAAGAATATAGCAAAAATGCTCGGGAAACAATAACAGCAAACACACTGTGAAAAGCTTTGCCTTTTCACAGAAACCGTTCACTTTTGAGGGAAAGAGAGTCATCCAGTTGAAAATTCGCGTGTAATGTGCCTTTAACGCCGGTTCACTGGCGATACAAGCTCTCGAATAAGAACACATTCCGCTGACGGCGAGGCATCGCGAAAGATAAAAATTTCATTTTTCAATTACCAAGCATGGTAGCTGAAATGGTATTTATGCGACGTTCTATTTCGTGAACGAGATCAGCTCGTTTCTTTCTCATCGTGAAGCGGATCGTAAAATTCGCCGCTGTCGCGGGAATGTCCCCTTTCAAACAAAAGTATCGAGCCCCGTTCGTTTCCTTTCGGTATGACACACGCTCCACCGTAGTCGTGTCCTCTTATCGTTAAGCAGAATCGATATCGTGTCGCGCCCAGAAGGTTAGTGGTCACGCCCCTGCAGGTTACTGCACCCATCGACCGACCAGAAGCGGTCGTTAAATCTTTTCGCGGCTATCACCCGGTTATTGTATCCTACCGCGACCGACTGACCGCCCGATGATTCCGCGATCCGCGCACACCGATATCGGATGATGCATACTCCTCGTTACTGTCACCTCCGCTCTCTCGATTTCTTCGTCTCCCACACCGCCCTTATTTGTCAGCGAACGACTATATACACGCTGACATTGTTGCTCGCATTTTACTACGTACCAGTTGGCTCGCATGCAGGAACCAAGGAACTGTGAGACCGACATTCGGAAAGTTGACATGTTGAATATTTACTACGCAATAAAGATCAGATAAACTTGGATTTGGAATTCATAACATGCGAGTAAGAAAAATGAAATTCTTCGAAGAAATACTGTTTAATAATAAAGTGATTGCCATTAATTTCATTTGAATATTCTTATGACATAAGTAGGTAGATATAAGAATAAAAAAAAGTTATTGTTTTTAAATTCAACTATTTTTATACAGTGGTACGCTATTGTTGGAAGTGGTAGAGATGTCATTCGACGCCAAGGGGTTAATGGTTGTGCAGAGAGCTTAGTTTGTAATGCAGCATTATTGCCTAAAACTACATTATTGACTTGGAATTGTGTTCTAATTGGCTAATCCAACCATGGGAAACTGTTGTTGTGGTCATTATCCCAATCAGTAAGTGACATAATTTAGCGAATTCGGTAAAACGATAGGTATTAGCGAAATGTCGAAATTACTGA
Organism: Nomia melanderi; assembly: GCF_051020985.1. Taxonomy (NCBI): domain Eukaryota; kingdom Metazoa; phylum Arthropoda; class Insecta; order Hymenoptera; family Halictidae; genus Nomia; species Nomia melanderi. The sequence goes on from NC_135005.1 coordinate 1,234,089, forward strand.
AGTAAGGTAGAATTAACAGAATTTATATATCTATTCCGATTGTATAGAATTCGCGAAAATCAATAATTGAAAGCATTTAGTTACTATTTTACTATTTTAAATATGTACCACATATTTAATAAAAAATGCTTTTAGCATACCTACATGCTTTTTAAAATTGCTGTAGGATTGCATACCTTCGATAAATTGTATCTTATTCCTTTATGCGTCGCTTTTGGTATACATCTACAACAATATACTTATTTTTATCACTTTACACCTCCTACATTATTTATTGCATGCTTTTACAATCCTGCTCAATTTTATCTCTTGTTATAAAGTATATCTTCCAGACAATTCACTCAGTAATACTCGTAAGAAAATCTTAAATTTAATGATTTTCAAAATTTCAATATGGACAAACTGTTATAAATAAATTACTCACACACTTATGGTTGTCACATAAACCAAAGCGCTAACAATTTTGAAGATACATGTAGCAATCTTTGTAACGAAAAAAAATATATTTTCTACATATTTTAAGCAACGTGCTCGAAAAGTCCCACTCGATGTCCAGCTTCTAGGATCTCCTACACTTTAACACATTCGCTATCGATGCTATATACTTGTGACGACCGCCGTTTCGTACTTTCTTTTAAGGTAACCGTATTGCTCTTATATTCACATTTATTCAAAGTCGCAATACAGAACGAACCGCACCAAGGTAACAAAGCTCTTCCGTAATATTTTTATATATTTTATACTTAGTCAAGTAACTGGCTACTAATAAAAGGTAAACAAATGCAGACAAAAATTGAAAAAATTGATTAATCAGACAATGTATGAATTCATTTAAATTTATATAAACGAAAGAAAACACAGAACTTTTAATCGCATTTTAAAACAGGTCATTTGACCGGTTCGTGGTACGGTTAGTATTAATAAAAACTAATAACTACAAAGACTATTACCGAAATGACTGCTGATAGCGGATGCCCTAATTCTTATTTATTAAGCACCCCGCATCGATACATGTCGCGACCGTTCACGTCTCCTTCGATGCGCCGCGACGTATATCACGCGGAATTACCATCATGAACAATGAAATTGGAAACTGTGCGCGTGGTTTACGATCACCGGTGGACTTCCGCGAGTACTACGCGCGAAACTTGAAATACAGCACGATCGTGCAACTTGCATGCAGAAACCGCCTACCAAGAGGCACGATGATGACCGCAGGATGATGCGTGTGCTCGATTTAGCTCCGATCGAAGTGTCCCGTGAATGGTGTCTGCTCGTTTCAGCCGTATCAAGCGAAAAACTCAGCCGTAGACCGTCACGAGCCTCTTCCTGTCCGCAACAATGGAACCGGTCGCATCGATTTTTACGAGAATCGATACTTCTGACTCGCGGCCAGCTTGCGGCGAACCGACAGCGATGTGTCCACTGACCTCGATAAGGCGTCCCACTCCTCCCAGACACCTTTGATCCGCCGCCTATTCGATATTTTCATTTACTTCCGGCGACTACGCGACCCATCGGAGTCGGAGTACAGGGTTGTTCAAACTTTCGGCCCCCGACATTGACGTGCCCTCTCGAGTAGCGATTAAAATTACATTTGTTCCCTTCCGCGTAATCAACGTCAGACTCAACGATCCAATATTTACTCTCGCGGGAGGCGAGTGGCCCTTCGCGGTTCGAAATCTCGAAAATCAATAGTGAAAAGGGTCACCGGCCTGCTTTCCCCATCTTTCTCCCTCTCCCTCTCCCCCTCGTTCAACCCGACTCCGCGATGAGCATCTGCTTGTTAGCATACTCGTCACAGCTCTCGGGTAATCGAAAATATTGGAAAAGTTTCGCGACAAGTGGGAACAGGTTCGAGCGTTAATTGAGCACGAACAGATTGTAGACGCTTCGATCGGGACTACGACGAATGTATTGGAGGCGTAGATATGGGGACTGATGCTTCATTGAACAGACACTTTTCTGGCTGACAAGGAGTGGCTATGATCGCGATGAGGGCTTTTTGGATCAAGTCGATTGCAAAAAGCTGGGGTCAGTGGCGCTGATCAGTCGCTCAAGTATTAGCTGCTGTCATTCACACATGCTTATAAGCGACTTCAATATTGACTTCCTTTCTTCGTTTTAATTTTAGACTTCGGTGTAAGGAATAAGCTTATATTTTATTCCGTTATTAATAATTCCTTAATAAATAGAGATTTCAATCGACTAATTTGTATATCACTCCTTTGTCTTACAATATCAAATTTGTCTTGAGATTGAAATTTGAAATTGAATTCAGTGGATATGGATATTATATTTTTCATTAAGTTGTGGCGAAATATTACATTTCCGTCATTCATACTTATAAAACAATGTCTATAGTAAAAGTTACAAGAACGTTAGAACAGATTAGAAACATCGTTAAACGATCACCAATTGATTGAAATGTATTGAAACGCTAAGCGATTGCGAGGCCATGAAAAATGACGAACTAAATTGGTTCACTTTACGAAGAATATTCCCCAAGGTCACAATGAATTCGTGATTAACGACGAGAGAGCGACGAATTCCACGAGCGGCTCGAAGAAAAAGTAAGTAAAGCAATTAACAGATCGCACGAGGGCAGCTCTTCGTAGCCGGTAGCTAGTTTAAAAAATGACGAAGTAAATTGGACGCGTCTTCGACGCCCTTCATGAGGCTGGTAATGAGCTTCAAAAATAACGACGACACCGATGCATTCTTCTCTCGGTTACGGTAGAAAGCGGGCGAAGCAATTAACAGATCACTCGGTTGGCAGCTTATCCGTGGCCCGTCACTCGTTCAATTTTTTTCTTGCGCCGGCTGTCGTCGCCGGCACGTCCGCGTGTCTACGTTCCGGTTTTAGCCGAACACAGCGGCACCATTTCTCAAACCGCGCACCGTACACGGCTTGTCCGCGTTCACTAAAATTCTTTCCCTGTTCCCGCAAACGTTATCCGTCCGGGCCCTGTGTCGACGCATTCTTAAACCACCCCTCGAGGACCTCGCTGCCGAGGAAGCTAACAGAGCCAACAAAAAGGGCGAAAAAGGGCGTCACCGAGGCGCATTACTAATACCGATGACGCGACCTAGCCGTACGGAAAAAGACAGCAGGCGAAGTATACTCTGCACTTCGGAAGAAGAGTCCTCGGAAGCGTACAACATAGTCTGCCGTGGTTGAGATTCATTCCACTGATTGCAACTTGATCGATCAACTATCTGCCCTTGTGCCGTTACGAATGCTCCTTTTTTACAACCGAGGCCATTTCGTAATTAGATGACATATTGAATTGCATCAAGGGACTTGGTGGAAGCTACGGATCAACTTCAGGTATTACTACGTCAAAAATTGAAAAAAGAAAAAATTTGTTCTTAAACTGTACCTCATCGGTCAGCGAACACAAACGATTTATGTTAAATATTTATATTATCTTACTCGGTTACATTTGAATTTTCGTAGTTCATCTTGTTTATATCTGTTACCGTTTAATTCTGTATCACAAAAATACAAAGCATTATAAACGTTCAAGGTATTAAATCATAAAAATTATTGGTATGAATAATATTACAACAGTAACTTCTTGAAACTCGGGAGATTTAGTAATCTAATTCTCATCGCTATTCCTTCTCGAAGCCCTACTACTTCCTAGTGTCATAAACTAGTGATAAGAACGAGGCGCCAGAGAAATCGTGAAATTGCAAAATTTCGAAAGCGATATTGCACAACACAATGCAACACTGCAGGAAAGAGAGAAATAAGTGAACGAAAACGTCAGGCGACCGCGCTGAAAGTGAAACCGCTGGTCAATCCACTTAATATTCGATGACGCGTCACGCTCAGGTGCGACAGAAGCTTCGCTCGGTGACCGGATGTACGTTCCTGTGGGACACAAGTTTACGAGGTACACGCGAACTCTTCCTGCCACGAATTGGACCTGGTCCCTCCGGCCTTTCGCCCCACCCATGACCAGAGACTTCACGGGAGCGGAGCCTTCCCCGTGTCACGAAGAGTCAAACCACCTACCACAGGGTTTCATCAACAGCCGTACGCACGTCGACGCGCGTGACGCGCATTTATCCGTCCGGCTTTTTTGTTCGGGCCAGGGCCAATTTTCCAAAGTCCACCAGGCATTAATCATAAAAGAGACGGGGCTAATAACCGGTGGATTCGTGTGTATCCGAGGAATGAAAGGGAGAAAAAGAGTGGGAGGAGCGGGCAAACACGAGGCCAGCAGCTATTGTCATTACCCGGGATACACCTCGGGATTGCCGGACATCGCCCCGGAAAGCGATATGTTCCCGAGTTTTCTCCTGTTAATCAAAAAGTCTCATAAAGGCCCGGCGTCACGACACTGTGCCTCAGACTTTACGAACCTCGATGTTGCAACGATGATCTATCGGATGAAATTTCTCGCACGGGTCTCATCCCGTTCATGAAATACGTCTTCCGGTTACTTGGCTCGAACGCCACGCCCATCTCCCGCGGAAACCGCGTTTCGCCGAGGCCGGAAGTGCCGCTCTCGCGAGAGCCTGTTCCTTCCTCGTTGACACGCTTCGGTTGCAACCGACTGACTACTTTATTACGCGTGTTGCTCGTTAACGCACGGAGACAACGCGCAAATCGTTTGACCGCAGCTCCCCGTTGACTTCTGAAGCCATTGGACCGAGGAAGCGGCGAGTCACGCGCGATCAAGCTCGCGAACACGGTGTTCCAGCGCCGCTGCGTATTTATCGCCGGCTCCTATCTGAGCCGAGCCGATCCTAAATACTAATAAAAATTATAGTGCCGTTTGATTTGCTTTAACGCTCCCAGCAACACTGGTCGATACGCGTAACGAGCGGCGAAGAATTCCGCTGTTTAATTTATGCACGGATTACCGCGCCGGAAAAAGCGAACGCACTTCAGACTTTAATGGTTTGTTAACAAGTGCTCGGGGAATAACTTCATAAGTTACGCTTTCGGACCTTTGAGAGAAAGTTTAAATTAGAATTAGAGTTTTACGAAGATATTAACGAAATAACGTGACTGCATTATGTTGTGGATGATTTTCTTTTTGACAGAAAGTTGTACTTGTGTGTGTATGTATAAAGTGATTAGAATATTTTTGCCAAATATAAACAACAAATATATTAGACAGTGATATTAATAAAAATTAAAGATGTTCGACTATAATATATTTTTCCGTAATGCAAAAATTAAAACCTCATTTCATTTATATTTTGTTCTCGGTCACATACATTTTATACAATGACCAACGATGACAAATTCGAAAATACATAGGTACTTATACCGAATCAAAAATATTCACAAGATATATCAAATAAAACGTGTACGGAAACTATAAACAGTCGCTTAAAAAATGAAAGTTGACATTTTTGTGTTTTCGCTGCCATGTTCATCTATTAATACCTAATTGAAAAGATAAAATACCAATTCTAGTGGTATAATACTATCACACAATTGGCCATTTCCCATTTGGCTTTTACCGATAACGACGCAAATATATTTTAAGCGTCAAAAGGAGAACAGAAATTAAAGTATATATTACACTTTTTTCATGAGTGAATTACTCAAACAGGCCATTAAAGAAGCTGTTTGTTGGTTCTCGAGACACTGGAGCCGGCCAGCAGCCGGTTCTCCGAGCCATTCGATGATCCTTGGAACTCCGGTAGTCGAACGGCCGAACGCTTTATAGCGTCCTTTGTTTTCCACGGGGGTTTGATACCAGATAACGACGTACGCTTATCGCGCAGTTAATGAAATTTACGATGCTGGAAAACGGGGGATTTCGCGGTTCGTTGTCCTCGTTTTTTTGCCCAGGCACCGGTGACCGTGCCTCGGAATTATGCGTTTGACTAACTAACAGGCCGCGGCAAGATTTACCACCGCGGACCCGCACAAAAGCGAGTCGTTTACACTGCGAGACGCGTACCGTGTCCCACGGATTTAAGATTCATGCGGATACCTTTAAGGGCCATCCGCGTTCCGCGGGAATCAATCCGACTGTAAATAACGTCCACTCGTAAAATCCGTCGAACGAAAACGCATAAAATCCCGGCGACCTTTTAGTGCGCTTTAGGCTGATAAACGCCTCGCCGGGACGCGCGGCGTAAATAAAAAGCAATTAACGATAAATTTCCAGACGTCGCGCGTCGATCAGCGACGCCACGGATCCCGGGGTTGCTCGCGACCCCGGTCCGAGAGCCGGCCGCACCCGCGAAATTACAATTATGAAAAGTTTTAATTAAACGGGCCGCCTGACGCCGTCCGCGGCCCGAAAAACGAAGACCTCGCTCCCCGGATTAAGGACACACCCGTCTGATGTAACCGTGTCTACACGCGTACCGCTCTCTTACTCTCCTTCCCTCGACGCCTCCCGGTTCCTTGGAGCCGCGATTCCTCTCTCCCACTCATATTCTTCTTCCTCCACCATCTCCGATTGCAGCCGGCTCGTTGATGGTGTTCGGTTTCTGATTATCGGAAATCGATCCCTGGCCTGGCCATTAAGGGCACGGTTGACTAAGCGGTAGGTGCGCCTCCGTTTCTCCGCTTTCACCGGTGAAATGTACAATTGCCGGACCCGCGAATCTCCATCGATGTTTTTTCGTGTATTATGTATCGAGATTTATGATCTATCTTCTTGGGATATGGAGACGGTTCGGCATCGGCGCGGCCGGGCCGGTGCGCGCGACTGATTGCCTCGAGGATGATTGACGTCTATGGAGGCGCGGGTTTAATCTCGGTAATAAATTTTGACGGATCGAGATTTCCCCCGTTTTAATTGAAACGTCGTATCACCCCTCCCCCACACCCACATCCTCTACCCGCCGGCGCTGCTCTATTTCGAGTATTTTCAATTTCGCCCGGCCAATTCCAGCCAGCCACTTTAATAACTGTTAATGCGCGCGCCGCTCGATTTGACTGACACTGGAGGAGGAAACAGAGCCGGGAGCCGGGCCGGCGTTCGAGTTTGCCAAATACAGTATAACCGGTGCTCACCAGACCGTGGCCGGTTCTTTTCCTCGATTCATCCTTCCACGACGGGACGCCAGGCCGAGCTGAGCCGAGCCGTGCCGAGCCGGCCAAGTTCGATTCCTGATTATTGGAAATCGATCACCGGCGGCCCGTTAAGGACACGGTCTAGGAAGTCGATGCCCGTGTAGGGTAGCAATTCAACAGTCCTGCTGATACGCGGATTCGTGTCTCGAGACGGTCGTTCACATTTAAATATCATCGCGTGTCGCGACGCTCACTGAACTTTCGGAATTTCGGGGCGGTCCGAAAAATCGACGGCAACTGACATTCAGCGGACCGTACCCGGGAATTTTACTTCGCGATCGCTTTTGGCTTTGGAATCTGGATAACTTTCTTCAACTGGTACCAATTTTTATTTAAATGTTAAAAGAAAATAATAGTCGATGTGGTTATCCTCTTTTTTTTTAATATTCGTACAATTTAATGTACGACGGCAGTGAACATTATATTATATTACATTTAACACTAAACGTATCGACACGTCGTATGTACCAATCCCTACCGTAACCAGTCACGTGATTGAAAGAAAAGGGAAGCCAAAAATTGAAAAACTGATTAATCCGAAATTATAGGAATTGATATAAAGTATAATGGACGGCAGAAGGTACAAAATTTTAAATTGTATTTAAAAACCGGTCATTTGGCCGGTCACGATACGTTTAGTGTTAAATAATTATCACGTAACTATTGGAATTTTTAAATCGGATTTCGATAAATGTGTAGTGTATGCTTTTAAAGAAGAATATACGCAAGCTACCTATACACAATAATAATGTGCGTACTAATTGATGGCAGAATTTCCTCTGGTATTGCGATTAGATAAGAAGTATAAAACCAGACATGGAAAATAAAAAATTTACTGACAAATCTTTCAAGCGTTAATATATATCTATAGCAAAACATATTTTTACATTTTCTAGACTTAATTCAAGAACACGGACTGCTGAATGTGTAATGCAAGGCAATAAAAAAAGCTCACTTTCTAACATCATCTTTCCTTAAAACTCTAGATTCCTTTTTTACCTGCCAGTATTCTCAAATGATTTGCCAGGATGCGCAATAGTGATACTTCATTCCATTAAACCGTCTCCGCAATGTTTCATACAAAGATTACGACACAAAAAAGATTTTCCTTGCTCTTTTCATTGTTCTTAACGTCGCGATTCGTATGCCGGTCGCCGTTCTCATAAAGTTGCAGAAGGAAAACACGAAATTAACTTCCTTATAAAGCGGCGTTTCTTTGGACAGAAAAATGCGGAGGGTATACTAGAAACGGTAGTCACTCCGTGGAATGATACAAGGATGAAGCGCGGAGGGGAACGGGGGACGAAAATTGAGCGGCATGGGCGGTCGTTGTAAATTAAATTTGGTTGTGGAGGAAGTCATAACGACCGGCACGTGCCCCGCGCTCGGTGCACGATGCATACGCGCGTGCGAGCAAGAAAGCGGCCGCGCGCGAGCACACGCTCACTGGGATTATGGAAAAATCTTCAGTACGCGGGCTACGCTAAGAGATTTTTTTTGGTCAGGAAGCGTGGCCGCTACGTGATCCGAATGTGTCGACTTGCCGGGCATTCAGGCAGAGCCAGAGGAAAAGGTTCTAATTATAAGCTGATTATAAGCCGCCCACGCATGTGCTTCCCTTGTCGTCCACTTGCCGTCTGTGCGACAATTCTTTGAATGCGATGAATCATCGCTGCTGTTTTGCCACCCCTAAAGGTGGACGGATTATTCGGCTAGTTCTTACGTGAATTTTCTATCGGTGAGAATCACTGACGCACGATTGTTATTTATTTTTCTAGTTTACGCTTCGTTCTCAATTTGAGATAATGGCAAGAAATTAATACAATGAAAGGATAAATAATTAAATTTGCAGATTCTTTGGTGGGAAATAAAAAAATATAGTTCTTGTATATTTATGTAGAAAATTGCTTGTAGGTAAAATGTAAAATAGAAGTGATAATGCAAAAGAAAATTAGATGTATAAAAGTTAATGATAAAAGAGTCTGTTACAAATGCTTCCATTAATCGTAATACGAGTATAATTTTGAAGAATGAAACAAGAAATAGTAACGAAATACAAAGAATTTTGAAATGATTAATCCTTAGGTCAAATTTCTTTCAGACAACCGAGAGAGAATTAATTTATTTGAAATAATATGGAGATGAATATAGGAGTTACTAACCTTGAATCACTAATTATAAGTAAGCACTATATGCTCTGTCGCAAAGTTATTGCACCACACAACTCTTTGTGAGAAACGTACCTGTAACAAATATAATTAACTATTAAGAGAGGAAATACACTTAAAGTTTTATTACACATAATGCTTCGTAAACATCATCATAAATTTCAAGATGCATCCATAAATACTAGGTGCAGTAAAAAATAAAGAAATAATGTCGATGAAATTCGCGTATTCATCTCTAACTATATAAAACTGCAGATTCATATAAAATTAATATAAAAATTAAGACTCCATACCCAAGACAAACACAATGACATGTTAAGATAAAATAACGCAAAATAGTAATTCGATACACTATAATGGAAAAGTAGCATCAACAGAATCTTTATTTTAAATGAAATTAAAATCATGAAAAAAGAAATATTGCTCAACGTAACCAAGTAATAATTTTAAATTGGCCAACGTTTGCCTGTTCCCATCCGATATATTAGAAGGAAAGCAATTATGCAACGGTAGCACAGAATATACGGTTTTTCATTCAGGTAAATTAAAAGTGATCTCTCCTCGGGCGACGAATGTATCATTTTTTGCCGAGCATGTACGCGCGCGTTCCCGACGGGGCAGCGGCCCCGATACAAACTTTAATTACTCGAACCGTTAATTAAATCCGACTGTACACAACGATCATTCAGTTGACCATCAGAGCAAGAGTCCTCTCTCCCCGTGGTCCTCGTATTTCACGAAAGCTCATAATGCGCGGGTAAATAATAAGGGAAGCCGTGGGCCCTTCCGCCGTAAGTACAGTTTACACAATTTCCATCGTCGAAAACGAAGAAGGACGGAGAGAGAGGATAGAGACCGAGAAGAGGAACAACGCTGCTTTTTTATCGGGGCCTGGACGACCCCTCTCGGCGGCGGGCGAAACCCTTCCGACTTCGATGCATTTCAACGAGGTTTGCTCCGAGATTGATGAATCGGAAAACAGTAGTTTAAACCGACAGGAAAAACGCGGCGATTAACGCTTCTCGGTGGCAGGGGGGTTCGACCCGTAACACGGCCAGGCCGCGCGGGTCGTTCGAACGGGCGCAAACGGGCCGCACACCCTCCTCTTTGTAATCGATTGCAGCTGAGCAAACGAAACCTCGAAATTAACGGGCTATTACGAATTTAAACGCCGTAATAACCCTGCCCGGCCGACAACGCGGCCAAAACTACTCCTGGTCCGGGCTAGCTACCCTTTCCCCGGCAATTATAGTTAAACGGAAATAAAATGGCCGACCGTTCCGCGTCGCGCGTAAATCCACGTCGATGTTTTTTCGCGTGTGTCGCACGCGGCCGTGTAATTTTGCATAAATAACGCGAAATACCATCGGATCCCGACACGGTTTTACCGTAGCCCTGTAGGTGGACCGGTCTACTGTCCGACGGAAACAGGTGGTTAGGATAAAATTGCGGGTCAGACGTGGTTTTCGCGCGGCGATCTAATCGACGTGGGCCGGCCGCAATTACGTTGTATTCGGGGAAACTATGTTACGGCTAATTGGAGAAAAATCGAGCTGTGTCTGCGCCCTTTCGACTCCTATTCATACAACGCTCGGTAAGGAATGGTTACCTGTTCCAAGCCGTTGAGTCTAGAAAATCAGTTTTTCGACGTTCAGTTGGTGCTGACATGGTAGTTACGTCGTCATTAAATTCTTTTTACGATGCTGACTATCCAGTCACCTAATCATTCTGCCGTCGAAGACTGACAGGCAAAGAGTTTTGAACGATAAGTAATGCCACACAAGTATTTTAGCACTATATTTATAGTAATACTATTCATATTCTACTGTAATTAATTTTTTTTATATATATATTTAACTTATCTATTGTATATTATACTAACTCTGGTGTAGGTATTAATAATACTTTTTAAAGTGTGTATTGAGAAAGCACACCATGTATCTTTGCAAAATGTCGAATTATCTCTAAAACTTGAAATCGTCTGACACAGTAATTTTAGATAAATACAGACTAATAGTTCATTATTTCGTCATCTTGTCATTTTTTGTAGCTGTATGCTGTATCCGTTAACTTGAAATATGTAAAAATTCAAATATTCGCCTATAATTTTTTCATCGAAATGAATTATTACTGTACCGTGCAAACCAGTTTTACAAACAAGAAAAATATCCACTTCATACAAAGTCCGGAAATATTCCAGGATTGATAAATATTACCAGCGCGACACAAAATATTTACAGAAATTATATCCATGGTGCTGATATTCGTATAGAAATCTTAATTAAATATTTTTTTATTCGTTAGCGTAGTCCAGAAAAGGGTCCAGGTAAAAACCAGCACCAAAAAACGTCCAATTATCCCGCTAAAAACTATCTCCCCTTTCTCGCATATAGTATTCATTCCGAAGGAAGTCAATGCCCTTTTTTAATCACCCCGTGCACTTAACCCCCCGGCTGCTTCCCCGAGCTTTTCGAGGAAGCTTCTCAGTCAAGTACCCTCACGTATTCTCCGCGGGATACCGATCTTCCTCGTTCATGGAAGAGGCCCCATGGAAAAGGGGACTCTTTATTCGTTCCTCGCGTACCGTTTATCGTGCGCCATCGCTCGTGCTCTTGACCGAGCCGAGTCGAGCCACGAAGAGGACGGGAACGGTCTAGGGTATCTCGATCATCAAGGCGTCAGCATGTAAATGAGTCTAGACTCTGTAAGCGAACCGTTGATCGAATCAGCAGGGTAAAAAAGTCAAATTACGTGACGTCGACTTCGCGAAAGGCTCGACGCGATTCCGCGAACCCTGGACTCCAAAGCTTCGGAATCATCGTCCGGCATGAATCAGTAGCCCCCCCCCCCCCGACGTTTCCGTTCGTCGGCAAACCACGTGGCGTGCCATATTTTTAGAACGACCTACCGATACACGACAGGTGGATCGTTAACCGCGAGCGTCTCGTCGGTGCTCCGACCCTTCCCGCGTTTTTTCACGGTGCTTTCCTGCTTCATGGACGGTGACGAATGTCCTGGCATGCCGCGGGCACGCGCCCGCGCGCGCGCGTCGACTCGTCGCGCGATATTTTCGAGGACGTTCGCGGGGGCCCGGTAAACCCGACAGTTCAGCTTACTTACGGCGGAGTGATTTATTTTCGAGTGAATTGCACCGAGATCGATGCTTCGTGGCTGGTAAAAAAAGAGAAAGGAGGAACGGGTTTATAACCGGCGCTTTTCATCGGTCGTTTTCATCCGGATCGAATGGCAAGGGCGGATGTATCTCCCTTGATCCCGATCGACGGGGGTAAATTCGATCTTAAAAGCGAAACCGAAGTCCCTGGTATCGATATTCGCTCGTCTCCGGCTGGGATTGTTAATAATAGGAGGCGCATAAATCAAAGTCCCATTCGCGTCTTTATTGCTCTATTAAATGGGACAGCTGGTGCCTAGCGTCTGTTCTCGTTTCGACGCGTAGGGAAGCGGAGGGAGACCTCCTGCGCTCGCCACCGGACGAGTGGCAAGACACCTTTACCGCAGTTACCCGATGTGCCGTCGATTTTTATATACAGCGAGTGCTCCTTAAAATTGTAAGGAGGAGCAAGTTGTGACGGGTTTTCTAGTGTCTAATATTAAAGAATTATACACCGAGCAACAATTTGTTCGTAATAGATTCAGTTCATTGGGATCCACGTTTTAAGGTATTGTCCATCGATACTGAGTCAATAAAAAACAGTGCAAGAAATATATTAGATAAATACAATATAATACAACATCATTCAACAAATTTTAATAAAGCTTTGGTAGAAAATTACGTTTGCCCTCTACAAATTACTGAAAATTGTCAAAGTATTTTTACTATTCATAATTAGATATGATTTTTAATAACTAGCCATTTTAAACTACTTTTTCAAATACGTTTAATTTATAATACATTTTATAAACAGTTCCTTCATTTTTCAATTTGCGTATGAATTATTTTAACCTCAAGTACGCAATGAAAAGTAATTCGGAAGCTAAATCCTCGCGAACATCGAGGTGTATAATTTTAAATAACGTTGATTCCATATCGTCTTTAACAGACAATTGAATATTCCTGCGCCGAAAGGAGATTAGCCTCATTAATGAGTCCATTCGCCGGCTCAGGATAAAATGCTCTTCTCTCTTTCTCCTTCGCGTTCCTCCTCCGTTCTCCTCCATTCCCACATTTCTGTTTCAGTCGTGAAACCATTGAGAGCGAAAGAGAGAAATCAATCGGACAGTTTCCGCGAAAGCGCATTTGTCTCACGGGGCGAAGGATTACGCGGGCCGCCGTGAAAACGTGTGGTCTAGAAAGTTATGTCGATCCGTATCCGGTCGGCGCCCGGCGTATTGAGTTAATATCATTAATTTCCGTCAATGATTTCGCCAACGTCCGGCCGACCGGTCGCGTTTCGATTCTATTATACGAGGTCGCGCTAGGTATACTCTCGCCGGGGGACGATCGAAGCTTGTTTACATACAAATGCGTCCGGTTATATCGTGTCGCCGGCTAACGCAATTTGAAACTAATTCGCAGCCGGTAATTTTCTATTCGCGCCGAGCGCGAAGTCAATCGGTCGGTTTACGGAGACGAAATTACGTATATATACGCGTGTATATGCTGGATAATTCGGGCACGATCCTTGAAGCATAAGCGTGTTCGGTCGCAATTGCCTAAGCGAAACTTGATTTTCCAACCGTTCGCTCGATAAGCGTCACGTTCCGCGAGCGGAAGTTGCGTCGCCACGCCGTGCACTTCCGACGTTGCTACCACTTGCCGCCCTCTCTGTCGTTCGAGCTCAGGAGACTGAGGATTTTGGGATTCATAACCGAGTGACGAGGGTTGGGGGGCCAACACGTGTCGCACGGACGACAAGTTACGCCGACGCGTGTTCTCGACGGGCGTCGTATCGGGTTAATAACATTAATTTCCGTCAACGGGCTCTCGAACTCCAATTCTCGGGCCCCAGTTGCTGATAGCGAGCCGATCGAAGCCTGTTTACATACAAATTCGCCCCCGTAAAAGGCCAGCTGCGATACCGCAATCCCGAAACGCCGCCCGGTTAATTTTCGCGCAACAACGGCCCCCACCGCCCCACGCAACCCCGCCTGCTCGTCCGGTCGCCATCGACAAAAGGCGAAATTGTGACCGAACTTCGGCTGAACAGCGCTCGGGTTAACGATTTCCACTGATGCGTCGACGGTCGCAAATCGCTGTGACGAATAAGGTCCGATGCGCACGATATTGGTCTGTCGTATGTGGACTGTTCATTTGGTTTTCGGGGGAAATGGAATATTCAATGCGGACCATAAATATTAGGTATATACACTATAACGAAGGTGTCTTGATAAAGAAAGTAACGCGGTGTTGGTATGTGAATGAATAAAAAAAAGTCAGGATCAAGTATAACCGTTCGTTTCCATGGATTGTTAAAGAAATACTTGTATAAATAAGCTTAAGTAGATGTACGTATAAGTTATGTATAAGTTCATATTATTACTTGGATTATATTATTTCATTAATTGGAAGTTTAATCCAAAAGTTAATTTCATTCGTAAAATGTTAATATCAACAGTTAATATCAACAACGAAAATTTTAAACTGAGGTTGAGGAAAGTAAAGGCTATTTCTCTTTTAAACATAAATTTAATATTACTTTTCTATTACCAATCGTTAACCTTTGGAGTAAACGAAGGCATGAAATGAACATCAGAATTTGTTTTTCTTATTAAATTATTAACGATAAATTTATATCGATCATAGTTAAGAAGTAAATCAAAAGGCATGAGGTCAACAGTGTACACGGGTTATAAGAAATAACCAAGAACATCATCATCTTTTTAAAAGAATAAATTTCATTTTCATAATAAGTAGATAAAATAATTTTTATTTACAGTATAAAAAATAACTTAATAACTTAAATTAAATAGCTTTTGATACAATATAAATATTGAGAAATCAATGAAAAGCTTGCAGTAGATAAAATAAACAATAATAATGAAATACGTTCCATAAATCATAGTAAAACAAAACACTTTTTCCTGACGAAATATGACTAAAATTCGCGGTCACGATCGAAAACGGTTTTCACACAGGCAATCCGTGCAGGGTGGCTCGCGTGAGCCGAAGAACGGAAGAAAATGGAGGAACACGTTTATTAGAAATATCGCGTCGGGATATCGCGAGTGGACCGTCCACGGGAACGTAGCTCATGGAATCGTCTGCGATATATCGGGGAATGTTGTTCCCGGTTGAAATTCCGAAAACATCTGGAATCGGGCCAACCATTTTTATTGCCACGGGCTGCTCGCTGGGTTCGACGTACCGCTGGAGATCGTACGTACGACTCGCCGCGAGTCATGAATATCTCTGTCTCCGCCAATAAAATTCCTTGAACTCCCATCGTTGCATCCGAGACGGCGCGGAAGGTCGCCGTCCGGCCCGACCTCCCGCGCGAGTTACGTTCACCGAGACCTTTTCACGGTAATTTCAATGCGGCCGAAGATCAAGGGTAGCCGGGTCGATCGCGATTTTCACGGTGCGCGTATCTGGGACACGGTCCGGCCGTTCCGATGATATACGATCGATGAAAATGGTGAACGACAGAGGAGAACGAATAAATGAAAAAGGCGGAAATTCTATCGCGGCAGATGCGAATGTGTTGGAGCTGAAACCGCCGCGCACAAAGCATCGAAAATCCCCCATGGACCAGCCGATTTCGCCGGGCGGAGTCAACGTTAGATATGCTTCGGGGAGCATCGAGAGCCCGGAGAAACCGTGCGACGAGCTTTTCTAAGCTGGCTGCTGGCTGTCCCTGGGGCGGGCTCCGATTCCTTTTGCCCTCGTTACGGTTTAACGATAATAATTTGGCTCCAAGCTACTCTGTTTCCAACGCGGTTACCTTCCCACCGACCTGGGGAAATCGTAACTTTCGTCTCGTGATCTCGGGGACTCGATTATCCGTTGCTGTCGAAAAGTTTTGAGTCGAGAATCATAAAGAATCGATGATTCGTGAAATATAGAAGGTTAATCTAGGATAAATATGTATTTATTCTTGCAATAATATACGTTCTTTTTGAATATACGGAACACTTTAAACGAGGGATTATAATTTTCGTGTGCATGTTAGACTTTCATTTTAATATCTTATAATGTATATTTCTGACGTATTGTGTGATTATAAAACATACAGTTGGATAAAAAGATCACAGATTTCTCGATAATTCAAAAGAAAGAAAAATATTAGACGTCGAGATTGAACCTTCTACTTTAAATGGAGAAATAGTAAGAAAATTCGGATTACGTATAACGTTTTTATCTATCTTCTTTATTAAGCAAGTATTTTTAACATCTGACAAATTATACTGTGCAATTGAGAAAAAATAATCCTTCTGCGGATGCAGTTTTTTTCTAAAACCATAATTATTAATAACGCGATACTAAACGGAAACGATAACCGATTTACACACCTAAAGGCCGCACTTTAACGTGGTAAGAACCGGTCTCGTTATGCAGGAGTTGGTTCCAACGTATTAATACCATTCCGCACGGAACTTCCCCGAGAACTTTTCTCCGGAAATGTTTCACGGAGCGTCAAAGAAGAAAGTTTCTCAGCGGCGGATCTTCACGGACGGGACGGAATAATTCCACGATTTCGAGGCAAGAAAACGGAACCGTGATGCCCTGTGGTGCACGAGCGCACGTTTCTCGCTATGAGAATCCGCCGGGACGAATCTGCGCGAAATCCGCTCGATCACGAGCGGTCTTCCATCTCATGGTGATTCGGCCCGATCTCGCATAAACCGAGTCACGGATCGGTATCGTGGGCCGGCATCGGTCTCCGGCTTCCACGCCTAGACGGCTCGCTGCCGGATAACGAACGGGGACAAAGGGAGCACGCTGCGAATTAATAAGCCGGCTCTCTTAAACACGCCGCGCCCGAGAAATCCCCTTTTTCCTGGCCATGTCGAATCATTCAGCAGCCTGTACATAATGTTCCGCAGCTGAGCCGACCCGGAGGGACCCTAAGAGCTTCAAGGATCGCCTATCCCATTGTCGGGGACCCAGTTTCCTACCCCACCGTCGAGACCCTGACTTTTTGGGCCCCAGCGGGCCTCTTCAGCACGCAGCACGGCGAATAAAGAGAAAAAAAGACTGAAGGGAGCAGTTTGATTCAGGACGGTCGATGCAAGCTCACGCTCGGTCGGTTTACTCGAAGAGACTGCGATTTGCGCCCTCGAGTGTTCCTCTCCACGGGACGTCCTATTATCGTTCCTCTCTATCCTCTCTCCGTTCACTCTCTCTCTCTCTCTCTCTCTCTCTCTCTCTCTCTCTCCCGCTCACTCTCCCCTTTTTTCGCGACTCCTTGCCTCGGCTAAGTGGATTATCAGGGATATCCGTTTGATCTCTCGGCCGAAAGAGCGGCTCGGATAAACTTCCGTGCGCGAGTTCGGGCAGGTGCAGCGGATAAGTTCTTTCGTTTGGCGCGAGTGACAGTCGGAGACGGGGCGTACTGAATATTTCAGGGAGTTCTCCTTTTGTGTATCGGCCATGTTCGAGAAACATCGTTTTCTTCGGAGGCAGAGTCGGAGAAGTGATATGGAGTAGAAAGTATGTAGCTGTGGAATATCGATAGGCGTGTACAGTAAACTGAGCAATGTTAAAGGTATCGCGAAGAGCATCATTTTGGATGAAAATAGAATTACTGGTTCCGTTAAGTTTCCGTGGATTATTTACACGATAAAGAAGTAAAAGTGCTGTATTGACAATTCTAAACATTTTAAAAGGTTTAGTTTTACATTTAAAACTTAATTTTTAAGCTGCATATTTTATTCTGAATGGTTATGCTAAATTCTAAAATATTTAAAGTCGCATTAACACGTTAAGTGCCCAGCCCGACTTGCTTGTCGTTCCGTTCAGGCCCAGACGCGACCGTCACCACTGACGGACGAGCCGAAATATCGGCTTGAGGACCGGAGTTTTCTCAATATTATAATAATAATTCCCGAATATTAGGATCAAAGGTGACAAAGAATTTAACATAAAAAGTTAGCACCTTCTGCAATGAATGTAAAAGCAAACCACACCTCTCTTTACCCTGTTTTAATAAACTACATTAACTTTTTTTAAATATTATATTCTTTTTTTTCAAACCTTGAGTAAACAAAAACCAATGTCGCCTAAGCAAAATATTTAGTCTCATATCAGTGCGTAAGGACCGACACGCGCGGTCGTGTAATATGAACCTAAAGTCCGCATGGACCGGCCGCGCCTGAACGAAAAGTCTAACGCCGGTCCCTAGGGACCGGCGTAGCGTTTAACGTGTTAAGCATTTGTATTTTGTTGAATCAATCGTCCTTATTTTCATTCATACTATAGGTCTTGACGAATAGAATGTGTTATGATTCTTATTTCGTAAATTATAAACTCTATTAAAAATTAACTATGCCAGTCATTGATGCTTTCGTCTTAACGTTAACTTTAAATTAAAAATAATTTTCTAGGCGGAATCGAAGGATTATTAATGACACGAAGAACGATTGTAAAAAATAATGGGAAATATTTCAACGATTAAAATTATGTATACGGTAAAAGTAACCGTTTCTATACGATATACGTAACCGGAAATATGGTCTCTTTCTACGGAAGAATCCGCCGCGGACGTATCATTTGCGTAGATAGAGTGAAATGGAGACAATATACAAACTTCGGTCTGATGTGAAAGTGTAAAGTATACTTTTAATACATATTCAATTCATAAAATTAATTAATTAAATCAATTGAATGCTGATCATAGTTGGAGTAAAAATTCCAAAACCACACACCATAGCAGAAGAATCAATATGCATAAGAAGTATGCACTCAAAAACCCGTTAACGATGTATAACACATAACGTTCCCGCCATCGACAAAATTCACACGCGAAGCGCGGAATCTCATTTCGCCGAAGTAACCTCTCCACCGCTAAACTCGCCGCGAAGAAGAGTCGGCGCTTATTTCTTCCCCGTTGACACGATTGTTCCCTCTAATTACTCCGCCCTCTGTGTTCTCTCAAGCCACCGGTATGTCAATGCCTCGAGCGGGAACGCGTAGTATCGATTTAACTCGTTCTCTCCCCATTCTTGCGTCCCCCGTGACTTGCCGCGTTAGCTGCGCGGTGTCCCCCGAGCGGTTCGACAGGACTTGGAGTCTCGCTAGGACGCGTCGACTTACGTAGTCGGCACAGAAAGGAAGAGAGCTAGTGGGTCGTCGGTCTGCCGGGTCTTGGCCGCGCGGTGGCAACGATGACTTCCTTCGCGGAGGGTTTCCATTCAATGGGGTAGCGATGATCCGACAATGGAGCCCGGGTTTGGGCCGAGGGAAAAGAAGTTTCATAAGGGGACTTCTGGAGGGATCTCCAGCGAAATAACGAGTCACGCTCGCCCGGTGGCACGATCCACCGGTGGATGAGTTCTGGAAGGGTGAAGAGACGAACGAGGAGAACGAAAGGATGAACGTTGACGGGAAGGGGTAGCCGAGGAGAGCGATGGGGAGAAGGAGGAGACGATGCGTTTGAGGAGAAAGGAACGGTAGAAAAAAAAGGTAGAGACGTGTGACAATCTTATTGTCGTTTCTGGATCCGCAGAAAAGTCGTTCCTCCCCGGCACATCCAACAATGAGACCCACTTCTTCCCTCCTATCCTTTCGTTTCTTCGCCGCCACTTTCGCCTCGTCTATTTTTCTATCCCTTCTGTTCGGTTCGCTCGGCCTGTCTGTCAGAGTCCCTCGACGCGCAAAAAGCAGTTAAAGCGATTAAAGTCCCCGAAAGGCTCGTCCGGGAGAGGCGAAGCGCGATAGAAAGCCTTGCGAGTTCTTTCGCCTCGGTTTTTCCTTTTTCCACCTCTGCCCTCGGCGCCACCGTCTTCACTGGGCGGCCGCCGAGACGGAGGGGGCTGGGATATTGCGACCCGCGCTGGAATTGCCCCGGGCAATCGCAACGGAATCTAACTTCCATTCGGACTTATTATTTGAACAGGGACACTCGAATGGCTTCACGCTCCCGCGTTTCCGGCCCACCCTCTTTGGCCACCCTTCGCTTTCCGTGTTCTCGGGAGCGACGACACGCGATCGAACGATCGATAAGGTCTGAAGTACGTTCGAAAAGTGAAAGCGGAGCTCTCTAGATCTCGATCTTTTGTTCGAGTGGAGATCCATTTCGGGTATTTGAGTGGAGATTGCGATATCGAGATGTTCGAAGATTGTATCTACGATATCTGTTATCATTCGAAATTATTCAATTTTCGTATCTTTCATTAGAAGCTTTTGCTATACGTGTTCTTTTAGTCTTCCAGATTCAATTTACATGAAAATAATAACTCTGAATTTCTTCGGATCTGAATTTTATTTAAAGCAATTGAAAATATTTGATTATTACTACTGTTACGCGGTATCTATTTAAATTTAGAATATCATTCGACAATTCAGAAATAATCTGGTCTTTACCATTTTTTTTTTAATACTATAAATAATATACATTACATTGTATAAATTTGAAAGGAATAAGTAACTTAATGCTGCTATGTCATAAAATATAACTGATAATTTAGATCTACTAGCTTTAAATGTACATGTTTACATTTCGTTCGCAATAAGTTTGGAAAAGTCAAATTTCTTATGATAAATTTAAATTTAACTGAAATATCGGGTCAAGAGTGGACTGCTCTAGCAAATACAGAGTGAATTGAATACTAGAGTGGGAAGGGAAAGTGTATATTTACTGCATTAACTTTTTATCGAAAATTCAACAGACACAAAAAATTTAAACTCTCCATTAGGAGCTGCCTGTACAAACACGCATTAGTTTTAACCCTTTATGATGCCCCATAGTTTTAAACAGTTACTTTAAAAATTTAGGTTATATTTACATTTCTAATTAATAGAGATACAAATATTAAAATAAAGTAGATACGTAAATTCCTATAATTAATGCAAATTATATACATTATGTACATTCTTCCCGACACTGTTTTAGACCTTCTCTATTTTATACATTGAAACATCAAAAACACTTGCTCAAAATGAATTCGCGAAGCAAATATCTCCCAAAACCTTCACGAAAACAATTTCACTGAACATCATCACCCTGTTTCCACAACAGAAATCATCGCCACGATAATACCACTTGTTATAGTACCCAATGTGTTCATCGAGCGGCAAATTCCTCTATGATTCTTCAATTAACCGCAACAGCGTGTAGCCCGTCCACGTCGTATAACCGCTCCATGAAATCTGAATGAACCCGCGGCAACGAGGCATGATCAAGGTCGTACGCGAATAATCCCCCGACTCCCCCAATCGCTCCGTGAAACCTAAGCGTGCGCGAAGGGTCAAGGATTAAATCTCGCGTCGCACCGCGCTGCACGGCGGATTCCCGGACCGGAAGAGTAATTACTACTGATTGACCTCTTCGCTCGGTGCTCGCCATCCGAACCATGTAACGGGATTAATAAAGGTCCCGGGCGTTTATAATCCGATCGGAAGGCGAAGGGGCAGCCAGGGGGAGTGAAGGGACTTCCCCGAGGCGTAAAGAGAAACCAGGGCACGCGGTTTTCTAAGCTCACCGCGAGAACTCGCGACCGATCGGAATTTTTCCATCGTGTCGCTAATTGCTCGCGCTACGGCGCGGTATGGTGTGCTAAATTAAGAAGCGACTGAACCAGCGCGTAATCGAGAACACATTCTCGATTAAACGCTCGTACCCGCGGCGGACTAATTGGCCGCGAGACAATGGCTGCGCTCCGACATCGGTGGCGGAGGCAAAAAAAAATCTAAGTTAACGAACACGCCGAGGCGAGTTAATCGCGTCTCGTCGCGGAACAGGGAATCGATAAGACGTCCTCGTGGTGGGACACGAGGAAAACGATTGTTAATTACGATAAGGCGGTGAATTTGATGTTAGTGCGCGACAGAAGATGCTCGAGGAGGGGAGGGGACGCATAAAAGCCGCGTATTCGCGCTGATCAAACGGATATCTGGGGACCGAGACGTCGCCAATCTATAATCACCGGACGCGAGAACCTTCCCCTTATTTTTTCTCCGGTTCTTTTTTCTCTCCGTTATTTCTTTCCGTTTCGTGCCGTTCCTTTTTAATCGCTGTCGCGGCTCGCTCCGAGAACAGACCTGTGGTAATTGGACCGGATCGCAGTCACAAAGTCGATAACCCGGCGTAATTGAATTTGTAAGCAGACTGTCGATCAACGAACCTCTTTCTCTTCGAACAGCGGAACCCCAGGCTGGCCCGGTTCAATGGCGAACGGTTCAATTTTGCAGCTGGCAGCAAAGGAGAGATGAAAAGTTCGACCCGGTGTGTGCCGTTTCCCGGCAGCGTTCACGGCAATTTTTCGTTTAATCGTGCGCGTGCCCACTTGCGCGCGCGTGCTCGCGTGTCACCCCCGGAAATTTCCTACTGTATGACGTATAATAGGGAAGAGGGAGTGGAAGAGGGGATCGGGGACAACGGTGATCCCCATGGTGAGATAAAATTGTGCCCGACAAAGGGAACGCGAGCGGCCTTTATGCTCGCGCTTACAAACATCGAAAAAGATACGTCTTCATTTTCCGGAACAAATGCCCGTTCGCGTCCCGCGAACACCAATTACACCGCTGCCTTTGCCCATTCTGTCGAGTGCCTCGCGGTTTTTTCGTAATTTCCCGTCGGACCCGTTTGTTTTTTGTCGTTTCATCGAATTTCCTTGCGCACGCCCGAACGTTCCGCCTCGATGGTGTCAGCTTTCCGTGGAATTAAACCGTCGACGATCGTCGAATTCTTTCAGCCGTATAATTTCTCAAACGCGAGAGGAATTTGAAAATGTACGGGATGCGCTGTAACCAGTGCTGCAGCCGGTATTGAATGATTCTGTGTGAAAGAATAAACAGAAAACATGGAATAAAATTCCCTTTTATTGGAATTCCGTTTCCGGTAGCATTTGGATTGGAAATTTGGTTAACTTGGCGAATGCGAATAATGTAAACGGCAGGTAATTCACATTAAAAAGGAATAAAAAATTAATCGCTGACGGAACATGTCCAAACTCGATTCTTTCTATCGGAACTCGCACATGTACAGTTCAAATCGCGTTCAAACAAGAACTCGAAAGCATAATAATAAATCGGACAGCTTAAATATCTCGAAGCAATGAATCGCAATCGTCGTCTGTAGAAAAATCATAAATAAACGCACGATGCGATGGACGCAAAGTCTGCGTTTCAAAGATTGAAGCACCGACCAGCTTGGATTAAGCTCATCAAGGTTGAAAATATTTGTCCACTATACCGCAGACTCAGCCGACGCGAGCAAAATCACACCGGACACGGTCTGCCCGGCGGTCGGTGTAATTCCGTGTCTGTCATGCCGGAAATTTCTTTCCATATGACGCATAATGTGGGACACGGGTATAACGGGGGCTCGAGCGAACGACGCTTTGTAGTCTCGGTTAGCGAGATAAAACTGCCTGACGATACAACGCGGCTCCGCGGCGACCTCGCCGAGTAGAGAATCTCGGTGTAAAGGGGGTCCGCAAGAGATAGAGAAAGCGCGGGCTGTCTCTATTCCTCTTTTCCCCTTTCACGATTCTTCCCGTGGCTGCCCCGTCGGTGAGCAGAGAGAGCGGAGACGAATGAAAACGTTCGCCCGAACAGAATAATTCATTGTCCTTCTGAAACCGGCGGTGCTTCACGCTTGTTTGGGGAGCGGATTCATCTCGTTCGAGCCTCGGTGATCCTCGACGAAGGCAAGCCGAAGCGTCCGGATAATCCCGCGGAGGCTGCGTTCATGGTTTGTTTTGAATTCTTAAAGCTCCGCGCGCCGTGGCGAAGCTTTATTGTCTCCCCGCCCCTCCCCCGAGCGCGCCGCGCGATCGCCCGTGCACGCGACCACGCCTAACATTTCCACGGGAACGACTCGAAATTGATTCCAAGTTTTCCGGGAGCTGCTGCACTGGTGCACTCTTCGCAACGGAAACATCGTCCGGACGAGCGAGCGCCTGGAACCAGGAACAGGGAAGAATCGCTTTCCCCGTACTCGATTAAACAATCGGGCTGCTCGCACAACCAGAGCAACAACGGTATTTTCGGAACAAGCGGAATGTGAAACGATTTTTTCCGCGGTTAGGAGGATATTCTCCTGAAAGGCAACAGCGGGTTGAATCGTGTTTTCGTGGGTTACGACTTGAGCTCAGTGCTCGGGAAACGAGAGATTGAATTCGAAAGAAATAGGAACCTCGCGAGGTGGATTTAAGAGTTTTAAATATTATTCACTTGTTTTAAAATTTATCATTCTTTTTGTGATAACATTCGGTTCAATGGTACCAAGTAAATTATATTACTTCACTTATTAATTATTTTTCGTAGAAGAAATTAAAGATATAGGCACTCATTACGAGGATTTTTTCCTGTGATATTACATGTTCGTAAACGGAGATAAAAGATTTTTAACAATTTAGCTTCAAATCGTTAAAAACAAGAAGGTCTAAGTTCGAAAATTATCTTCGCGCGATAACGCAATTATATCATCTACATGCGAATGTACTTTAATATGAATTCCTCGTTGTTTCAAATAAGATTTTCCGTCTTGAATAATTCCGGCTCCTAAGAGCTCACTTATCACGAGCCATAATCGCGTACCTTCAGCCAACAGTGTAGAAGATAAAATCATCTTGTTGGAAGTAAACTAATAATTACAGATAAGAACCAGTTAATGTTGTATCGACTTTACGAGAAAGAACTCGGAGTCGTTAACCATTCCTGTTCAACGATATCCTCTGACGTCGCGATTGTCGCTGGCATTTGAAATAAAAAAAGAAGATGGAAAAACGAATCCCTTCGGTCAGACTTCTTCTAATCAGCGGCATCGAGCGTTCCTCGGTGCAATGTCAATCAAACTCCCACGTCAGTCTGCTGTGCGGAAGAGAAAGAAACGAGCGTGGAAAACAAAGAACGGTAGCCAGGAGTACACAGGGCCACGGGAAAAGTAGACAATGAGCGACGAGCAGGGTAAAAGGGAATATGAGAGTGAAATGGAATACGAAATGAAGGGAGGCTTCTTGTGTCCACGTTGTACTGTCCGTCAAGGTGGTGGTTACCACCTCGTTCCCACTCTACGCCCAGCGGAGCCCACCTCTGGTCATATATACCGTCCTTTTCGTTTCATCCACACCACACGGGTCCACCCCGTTACCCCCACATTTCGTCCCCTCTCCACCCTGCCCTGCTCGACCATCACAGCGTCCCGTTTGCCACGACCATCTTTCGACCCTCCACGGCACGCGTTGTATGTCCGGTCCCGGTCCCTTTACTTTCGCGTTTTTGTATGCGGGGTGAGCAGCCCCGCGCCACACGGTGGCCAATGCTCGAAAGGGGAAAAACCATGGTCCGGGGCGGGAGGGGAGCAGAGGCGAGCGGAGGCAAGAGCGAAATCCTCAAAAGGCACAAAGGACGCCCGCATGCATTAAAGGGTAACAATTCCTTCACGACAGAGGCCGATTCTACGTGTCTGACGTTTGAAAATTCGTCTGCCGGTGACCACGCGACCCGACGACGTTTTTCTCTCTCCCCTCTCCCTCTCTCACCTAGTCCTCGCCCAAGTGAACGTCGGATAATGTTTTATCCAACGTCGCGCGTTTAGAGACGGACACCGACCTGCATGCTGATTTCACGGTGGAGTCGGGTTCTTTGTTCTTCTTTAACCGAGAGTGACGAATTGTTCCGTTTAAGAATGAAAAAGTTGAGCATTTTTTATCGTGACGCGTAACTGGTGCCGTGTGCTTCGTATATGGAAGGTTCACCCAAATTTTAAATAATGCAAGAACGAGAGTATTTGTCACAGAAAATTCAGAAAGTTTTATGGTAATCGAAGAATCATTGTAAGGAACTCGGTGACGTTAGATTCCGTTTGTTTTTAAGGAATACCGCAGACTTAAAAAAAACTGTAACATAGTGAGACAATTTATTTTTCACTGCGTCATTGTTCACACATTATTAACTAAAGTAATAAGCAAAGCAAAAGTAAAAATTTGATTCGATTAAAATTTTACTTGGGCACTTATAATTAAATTAAATCAAACTAAGCAAATTGAAAATAAAAACTTCGTTACAATTTGGTTTATAACAATATTTCGAGACGTAAAGGAGGCAGATATATAAAAATGATGCGTCGCAATCACTCATCAAAATGCTATGAAAATTTCATTTACCCTTTTATAACAAGCTGGCAACAGATTGCTGTAACAGCTACAGAGAGGCCAGCTTAAGTCCTCGCTCCTCAGTCCTTTACGTCGTCGCGAAAAAAATGTCTCCCCGAACGACGTTCGATTCGTAACGGTTCTTTAAACAGAAATTTCAGAGTCCCTTATCGTCGAATCTGCGAGGACATCGAGCGCTTGGGCGTAAGCACACGCACGATCGTGCGGGGAATTGATTGCAGCTTATGGGTAACGTTTAGCGGCCGTATCCGCGTCGAGACGACCGGCTCTATAAAGTCGCCACGGCGGAAATTATAACTCGGATGCCGCGGCGGGCCGCGTAAAACGCCCCCTTTTACGAAATAATTTACCAGCCCGACTCGTTAGCGGGGCATTCAGAGTGAGACGCAAAGGAAGAGCCTTGTTAGCCACGCGTACTCGCCCCTTCCGTCTCGCTCGCTCCTTCGCGCGGCTCCGGATGGTACCAGGAGATTTTTCGGCGAAACGAGAACGGAAAGATCTTGGTCCGACGTCGAGAACTCTCTCCCTTTCTCTCCAGAGTTTCTTTTATAGCGTCTAATTGATGCGCCGCGATTTGCATAAAATCGAACGGCCAACCGAGCTGTTGACACCTTCGAGAAATTTTAATGTGCGCATCTCCCTCCCCGCCCCCCAGCGAAACGATACCGGTTGATAATGTGCGTGACAGTCGCGCAGTTTCACCCGCGGCTAATAAAGTTGTTTCTTTCTCTCGCGCGGCCGCGCAAGAATTATCCTTCGATTTCAGTGGAACCCCTCCGGCTCTCGTGCCGAGAATTACGGTGTTTCTTTTATGTAACAAGCGTCCCGCCGCAAATTGTAAGGGCATTCGGGGGGCCACGAGGGACTTGGAAATCATTTATTGCCGGCACCGTCATAAACTGGGATTCCTGGACAGCTGCACGCTGCGCGTGTTACTATTCACGGGCTGATTTCGAGGAATGCGGGAGTAATGTTCTTATAAGGGGGAGCCGAGAGGAAATAACCCGGTTTTAGCGCCTTCGATCTCGTATCCGTCGGCTCGAACCGTTGTGAACTAATTACGTATGCCGGGAATCAAATCGCGTTCTTACACCTCGTTTTATCTGGAATATTTTTAGCTTTTTTAAATGAAAATATGCTGCGAATGTAAGCGTTTAAGAAACATATAGTTTCAACAAAAGTAATTGAAGTTGTGCTTGTGTCATCTGGCTAAGCAGTTTATGAGGTTACTACATACAGTATATAAATTTACACTATATGTATAGTTAGGGCTTCTGCTGAATCGTTTCGCTATTTTTGTCATTAATATAATAGGATATGTAAATCCTGATCGTTTGGAACAGTTTCGGAGAAATAAAGATGGAGACCATCTTATTAAAATAAAGATGGTCTATTTTCGTATCCTATAAAAACGTGTGTCGGAACCAATGGCATTTTTCTACAATTTCTTTCGACGATTTAATCATTCTTAACTGTAATTGTATGTAGGTCTCAGAGGCTTAATGAAACTACTTAAGCAAGTGATAATCCGATTATAGTTAATATAAATCAAATTCTGGTGTCACTACTTATTTTAATATACACCTTAATTAAATTCGATGCTTGATTACGAAAAAGAATACGAAAATTGTACTATACAGAAAAGAATATTGAAGCGGATTGAAATTCACCGCGATAGGTGAAGATGAAACCTTTGTTCAGTTTCAATTTCACTAAATGAGAAATATTTGCGGTTGCAAAATCATACCTAAGCCTTTTCGAACGTCGACACAGGAATGGTACATTTGGTAAAAACCCGGAACGTTAAGTCTTCGATCGTTCCTGGGCTTTAATTTCACTAAACGATGAATGCTGCTAATTACCAAATCGTAATACACCTTTTTATCGTCGAAGCTGGCATGGCGAATCAAAAAGTACCTATCCAACTCGTTCTAGCAATCGAGGCGAACAAAGAAATTTAATCGATCCCAGGTAGACACATTTCTATTCCGTGATCGTTCAAATTTTACGAGGAACCAAGGGGTTCTCTAACGTGGCTGGGCACGAGCGGCCACTCTAACTTCGAAGTGGCAGCTTGGCTAAAAGCTTTCCGCAATTTTCGAAACGATTATGATTTCGCGAATGGTAATGAGGTCAGGACCCGAACACATTACGCCGGCCGGCTCGGGCAATTCCCGCTTCGAAGTCACGACAGTTTAATTAATTTATTGACCGGACTTTTCTCGTTATGGCAAGTCCGTCGTCGCCGCTCGGACTGTTTAGCAAACACGAAAGCGCACGTTCTCAAGTAATTACCCCGCGTGGCTTGATTTACAGTTATGCCCCGCGACTTCGCGTTTGCATTTCTCAAACATCTCGTAATCTTGCCCGCGAGCGGGAAATGGAAATTCGAGAACCGATGCTTCCTCGTTCCCGGTGACTCAGGCTTGAATGCTTTATTCCGGCCGGTACACTGCTAAATAGTACAGACGTGGCGCGGTTGTTTTCAGCTTGTAACGGGAACTTTCTAATGATTTTATCAAATATTGTCTTGCGCGTTTCTCTAACAACTTGCAAGTCGATGAGTGGGAAGGATTTAGGAACGCTGTAACGACGGCATGGAGGAAACGTCGACTGTGTCGTTGATCTTTACGCTATGTTGAAGTCTAAAGTGTTCGCGCGGAGTTTTAAGTGGAAGAAATTCTTACACAATAAAAATAAACTACTAAATCTATAGCCGACACTCTTGACATTAAATTGAAAGATCGTAGTTCTCATTTTAATACTAACTCCGTAAGTATTTCTACGCATAACATAGAGATACGTAAATCAAAGAGCAATTAAGTCCCACATAAGATAAAAAGATTATTGAAATTAATTAAACATATAACTGTGCATAACATTTTACACAGTCTTATTTGTTATAAATGCATACTGTACTCGACAACACAACGCATCCTGTAGAAGCAAGTATACGATCGGTGTACAGTAAATTTATCGTTACTTTTAATACCGCCAAACCGCCCACGCGCGTGTCAAAACTTTCATTCAATCACTCAAGCCGAACGCCGAAGCACCGCTTGAAAATCGATCTACGTCTTCGGAGCGTGTCTAACGTATTCCACGACGGCAATAATCGAGGCCCCATCAAAGAGACGCGATATACGCGATCGTCCATTCATTTTCCAGGCCATTCGTTGCTGCGGCGAGGCGGCCCGAAAGACCCGTTCGTCTCTCGCGCGGCTCGTTCGAGCCAGAGGATTTCAATTTCGTCTTCGCAGGACGTCCAAGAGCCGGTGGTACGGGGACTCTCCAAGTTAGGTCGAGAGGAAAGAACCCGAGATAATCGGGTGGGGGTGGGGGGCGAGGTGTCGCGGATAAACGATCTAGATAGAGGACTTTATGGTTCCGAGGGATTACGGGTCCGTTGCATAAATTTCGGCGATGCGCATATATAATGCGAAGCTAATATGCCGGTTCTTCGAGATCCTGGGCTGGGGTAGCGCGAGGTTGCGGGCGACAGGTCGCAGCGGAAGAAAGGAAGGGGCAGGAAGACAGATACGTGGGAGAGAGGTTTGCGGAGAGACATCGCGAGGACGTGTGGCCGTGAAACGCTTGGGAATAGTAAATTTTCGTTGCAACGCGGCGTCGTTATTAGCATACAAGTATTTAGAATGAGTTATTGGCCGGCACGCTTATCCCCCAGGGCGGATATATTCGGTACAGGGTCTCTCCCGTGTCAGGTGTATCCCTCAGGAGGTAGCATTATGCGCTGCATATTTTATATCTCTTGCGTCGCCAGTCCTGCAACGCCGCTTCCTTCGGGGAGAAAAGGGGGTGAAGCGAGCCGGGGAAGTAGGGATCAACGATCGTTTAAAATTGAAGCAAGACAGGGATGGAACCCGCGAGCATGTCGAATCCCCTCGATTCTTTCTACGGACATTTGTGCGCTATTGAACATCCCCCACTCCATCGAGCCCCCTTCACTCGATCTCTTTTTCTCTTTGCCGCGTGCAACCATTTGCGTTAAGTCTAAGCCATTCAGATTTATGATCGGTTTAGCCGAGAGAATCGATCCTGTGGCTGGTATAAAGAATCGTTTTCCGTGCATTATAGCGCAACAACGCCGGTTAAAGGCGGCGTCGCCTCAAAACCGGCCCTGACAAATAGCCAGCCCACAGAAATCGCCGCTAATCGTTGCGAGAGCGCGACCGGTCACCCCTTTCCTCCGCGATACCCGACGATTAAACCACTTTCGCGGTCGGACCGTGGGGTCGCAGTCTGGCATTCTTACTTTATTAAGCGAGAGTTATGCTCCTGTGCCTCGTCGGAGGTATCACCGGTCGGGGACGGTCAATAATGCAAAGGCGCTGGGAGAAGTCAGACGTATAGAATATAAAGTGGGACGGTTTGTCGTATCTACCGCAAAATTGACGATTATAAAGTTCCCATATAAAAGTAATTGAGTTTTTCAATTTTTTGATACTAAGTTGTCATTTTTGTGTAAGTTTCGTCACATTTTCTGTTAGTTAACGAACCTTCGAGTAATTTGACGAAGATATCTTTACTTATTTAAATCTGAGTAACCCCTCCATACTGTGTGATTATAGTAGGCTAGGCCGAGGCGTACGTGATCAGTTCAGATTTAGCATGGAGAAACTAAAAGTTAAAACAGAGAATCGAAATTTTTCTGATAAATTGGTTATTAACACACAACCAACTTCAATGTCAATAAACAGAATGATTGGAAACCTTAAAAACCTTCGTTTTATAAACAAAAAACTGAAGAGTGAGAAATATCCGATTCGCCCTAAATTCTGAGGAGATTCACTTTGGTCTGCCTTATTACAAATCGCTGTATTTCAAAATTCCTTCTTACGGGAAACCAAAGAGAAAGATTACAAGAATTAGCGAAGCTATATTTTCTCCTCTCAAAGAAATTAATGTATTCCATTAAGATTCCCCCAACTTTTAACCGTATCGAAGTAAAAAGCGAATTATAAGAGCGCTGTGTTGCACCAAAGTTACCTGCATACGTATTTTTAATATTTTATATTCCTTAGGAATTTCCTTAAAGCTTTTGGATTAACCTTCATAAGATTAAAATTCATTACTGAATTGCAATACAATTCCACGTTAAACCGTGAAAGTCAGTATCGTAAGTAGTACTACCCATGTATATTGATGAATCTATAAGTTCTAAGGATGTTGTAAAATATTAAATATCAAAAGGTCACTAAATATCAGATATTAGAATTTTATAGTTTCAATATTAGATAGGTATATTGAAAATTTAATGGGCTTCAGTAATCAAAGCAAGGTTATTTACGTTCACCAATGAAGCATAAGTATCCCTATGTCATAACTATTAAACATTAGAATCCTCAGAAGGAAATTTTTAAATTTAAAGCGAATGTTTAAATTAAATATTCATGATTATTGAAGCTTCAACGTTTCAAATTATTTTCATAAACTTTCATTTTAAAAACCTAAGTTTACTTGAAACAACTATAGTCTTCTTAAATGATTCACTTATTGAAGAATCTTAAATGAACTTCTATAAAATGATTTTTACATTTATCTTAAAACTACTACGGTTAATTTTACTAAATATATAATGTTTCAACCTATTTTAATAATGTTCAAATTGTTCAACTGTGAAAACGAACAGTGCTCCATGAAAATTCTAGAACACTTCCAATTTAACACAGAGATTTTTAATATTTATCGTGTATAAAATCAACATTCCACAGACGCTCATTAAATACAGTATTGCCTCTAAAACGAAAAAGCTTGAACTCCAGGACGTACGGAAATATGTTACTAATGAAAACTCAACGCACAAATCAATCTTAACCGAGCAAGCGCATACCATTCCCAAAAGTCGTACCACCGGAACAATAGAAAGAAGCTGTGAACAGAAACGCGGGAGAGCAGCAGATAAACGTTCCGTTTCAGGGTGTGACGTTGTCGCACGCGTCGTTTGGTACGCGTGGCGTAAATCGTTCACGGTCAATTTCCGAAAAGATCTTCGGGGTCGGTGGTGTAGGCCGAGTGGATCAACGGGTCGGACTTCTTTCTCAAGCTCGTTTCCACCGAGCAAACACGAAAACGAAACAGCAGGCGAGCCATGGCACCGGGATGATGGCACCGCGTCAACGAGAATATATCAGGCAGCTGCCGCGCGGACGAATTCAAAGGTGGTTGGGGGTCGGTGCACCTGATTGCCGGACATCCATCTACCCCCACTGACAGAAGGTGTAGAAACTCCACGGGAATCCAGCCCCTCTGGATGCAGAATAAACACACGACCGTGCGGAAGCGAGCGAGCGAGCGAGTGCGACCAACGGATATAATGGCTTTCTAATTGCGCTGTGTGCCAGCTGATTTCGCGCGGGACCGCGAAATTAAGAGAGACGGAAAGGAAAGCGAGAGGAGAAGCGAAAGCGGCGATGATGAATAGAAAGCCGCGCGTACAGACTAGGAAAATTGAAGACTGCGCTTTGTCAACAAATTGTTGATTTCGACAGTGACGAGTCTTTGTCTTCGGAGACTCGCTGCAAACATAACGAACCATGGGATGTCTGTTGTAGAAAGAAGCTTTGTGTTCTCTTCGCAATTGAGTTCGTTTGTTAGAGAAAAATTTCAGAAGATTTCTGTTTGATATCTGTTTTTGTGTCGAGTTTAAATAAATGACGAGTTAGATTTTCTGAAAGTTGTTATGGTTAATTTGCGGACTGCGGATGTTTATGCGAAATAAAGTTCCTTGTGTAATTTATGGAGACGGGAGTTAAATAGAAGTTTACTGCTTCTGTCACTGATTTTAGCACATTGCGTGCTACGTCGTTCCTAATGAATGACACCAGTGTTTCTTTCATAGCAGTGCCATTCATGTATGACAGGTATATTCAGCTGGATATATGTGCGAGTCATATATTGATAATACCTAGTGTCCGTGAAATGAAAGCTTTGCTAAATTGGTTTTGGTTTTGGGAGAGTTAATACTTCAGCTCAGCGGGAATCAGAACTAAGAGTTTTAATAGAAGTTACTCAATTTAAATTTAATAATATATGTGTGTAGTAATTTAATCAAATATTTCTCGTTTACTTCTCCTTTATACTTTCCGGAGTTGTGTAAAGTATTTACTACGAGTGGTCTAAAGGAAAATGCGTTTTACCTTTTTAGAGAAAACCAGAACACAAAGCTGAATTTAGTCGTTTTGTTTTTCACAGTAGTGCACCTATTTAAGTAAAATAACCCCTTAAGAAAAAATGGGAGGAAAACCTTTTCTCGCATGGTCATGTCATTTACATATGTATGTATAATTAAAAATTTTTAAGTATTCCACATGCAAATGCTTTTATAAAAAAGTTACCTTACTGTTTTAATTTAAACGTAAAACCATTACTTTAAAGAATGTTAGACTCGATATTACATTTAATTACATTCTTTACGTTATCGTACTCCTCACTTTTGAACTAGATATAAACACGTAAAAATCTAATTATTAAAACATTTAAATATTTTCAGGACGATGCAGCTATTAAAGTTCACGACACGTACGCTAACGTTCATTTAAAATAGTATCACTGCGAGAGTCTAACTACGAAGCTGGACTCCCTTGGGAAAACTTGTAAAAAAATGTTCCACGCACGAACATTGCAATAAATATCAAAAGAAATATATCACGAAGGTAGCAGGAATTCATTATTACAAGCTCTGACAGATTCGATTCGCTTCCCCCGTTGCGGACGTCAAATAATTTAGCCGCGGAAAAAAGTTTCTGTACTGATAAATTTGATCGGCGATATACGTCTTTCACGAACCGGATAATAGATTGGATACAATCAGCTCGGAAAGATACATCGGTCGAAGACGAAGGAAATTCGTGACGGCCAATTGTTGGCGGTGGCTGTCATCCCGAGCGACGAGGAAGGAAATGTAGCCGAAAGAAGTTATGGCGTCCAGACGGCGAGGGGAGTTTCCGGCAACGGCGGTGGAAACGCGAGATTTTTCGGAAATTGACCGTAAACGACCGGGTCAATTTACGCTCGGCGGCGAAAGTGACGGCAAGGTTCTCTCCTCAATCGATTCGAGACGTCCGCCCGCCTCCCGGAGGGGCGGCAGAAAAATGGGAATTTAAACGACCTCCGCCACGCGAAGCTTTCTAGAATCTTAATTGGAGTAGAAGACAAAGGCGAACGGGATGCGAAAAGGGAAAATTACGCTCGACGTTCGAAAGCGTCTGGAAAAAACAGTCTTCCGCGTCGACGACAGTTTCCGATCAATTCCGCGATAACGAACGACTCGCGAGAAATAAACTATGAAAATGGGATTTCGTGTTCATTTGCGCAGAAATTTTTGGAACATTCGATTCGTCCTTAATCAAAGTCATCGCTTAAAACTATCTTATGTTGCTTTTATAGGAATAACGTTACAACTTCTTCATGAAGATTTTATCATGAAATTTATGTTATCTGAGAACGGAAGAAGAAGACAGTGAATCTGTTTGATGGGTATGACTCATTGTCAAAGAAAATGGACAGTGCAATGTAATTTTCGCTTATTGAATTACAATATAAACTTATTAAAGAAAGGAAACGGCAGTTGTAAATACATCCGCAATGACAACGTTCGAGATTGACAGTACCGGACGGCGAAACAACACTCGCGAATTCATTGGAATGGTGGAAATTCGTCGGTTAACGATTCGATGGCCGGTCGGGGCGCGTTCATTTCCGAGGAGTTAATATTCAAAATGAGCAGAGTACAGCGGGGGCCAGGGCTACCGTTAATCTTCGATGGCATGTGGGAACACTCACGGCGCGCCGCAGCTCGCTTTATCGTGCTCGCGTTAATTATGCAAATGAATAATTAGCATTTCGATTATTTCGAGCGGCGCTACCTACTCCGGTACGACGAAAATTTATCGCGGCCCCCTGTCTCCCTTCGATCTCTCGTCGATCCTCGCTCGTCTCCCATAATTCTTCGGATTCGGCACGGGATCGTGAAACTGTCGTCACGGCTATTACTAATAAACTAGACGATAAGTTACGACGCGTGCCGGTTTTGGACCTGGTCACTTCTCGCCGGTCGGGTCGGTCGAGGAACCGTCCCCGACTCCTCGTGAAACACGCGAGAGTTTCGTTTCGTAATGAAGATGCCAGGAGGCGGGGCGAAAGGTCACGAATATGCGATGAAAGAGAGAGAGGAAACGCCGGACGAATCCGTCCGCCGGAGAAATTCAGCGGCGGAATTCTCGATGACCGGTCGGATTCGCCGGAAAGAAATTCTCCGAGCGCGGTACAAGGGTACCGACAGAGAGCGGGTACCTAGGAATATTAATCGGTCGAATTTACGAGGAGAGCTCGCTTCCACGAATCCGCGCCGATTGATCAATGCGAGGCGAATCGGCTCGACTGCAGAAATAAACTGTTAGTCTTATGAATATATTCATACCCCGGTTCATCAATATTCAAAACCTACTTTCCTGGCTGCGCTTAAATTCACTGAAATCGAATGTGCCAGGATCGCGCGGCCCGACGGCTACCGACCGATCCTTGGTTCCTCGCGAAACTTTACGATCGTCCGATTCTCACTCGCGATCCGGGAAAATTAGACGACCCCTATTCAATGATCCACCTTGGAACGGTATTTCACGCACGAAGACGGAGCCCCTGATCGAGGATTTTTCCTTCGCTCCTAGCTAACGCGAGGACGTTCGCCGATCGGTAGCTGCGGTCCGCCGAACAAACGCTACTCGAACGATCGTTCGACGTGTTCTCGCGAATCCGACGCCCGCTTGGACCGTTTCCAATTCCACTCTTGCCCCTTTCTCTTTCGTCTATCATTGCCTGTTGCATCATTTCCAGACTCCGGGACGTGAGGTGTATCCCGAGGGTCCGCGAAAGAACTGATTCGGGAACCAGTCCACGTCCCGGATTCGGGGGATCTACGGTGGCCCCAGCAAATAGATCACTCCGCTAATGGATGGGCCTCTCCTCCCCGATATTACCTTACCCCTCCTAGCTTCAGGCAGGAAATTAGCAAGTCTTAAGAGAGATCCACCCCCAAACCCCCGCGTTAATCGTCGGGCCGAGCCGGGCCGATTTCTGCGGCGTCGCTTTCGGACAATTTGCCACGACGAAATTTCATTTGTCCCGGTTCCCTTTCGCGTGTTCGCCTTCTTCCGACCCCATCGAGGGTCTCCTCGCCGCTAATCCACCTTATTCTCTCTTCACCTCGGTGCTCCTTCGATCCCACGAACCCTCCCGCCACGGGGACGCGACTTTAGCGGATTAATCGATGTTATCCCGAACTGTTCCGCCCCGAAAACCGTGAAAACGTCACTTGCGGCTCGATCGACGTTGAAGAAATCAGATTTCAGCTCGCTGGCCGCTGGCTTGCGAACAATAAGTCGGATTAAGGGAGGCGTGCTACGACTCGGAGCCCAACTGATCAATGATACACTCCGTGATCGAGATTATGGCCTTTCCGTTCGAGGCTCCACGGTGTTCTGGCTCACCGGGATCAAGGCGGTTTTTAAATTTTTCTTGGTCTCTTATGAAACCTCGACCCCTCTTTTCGTACCGTGGGTAACCGATTTAAATTTTTATTGTGCAACCGGGTAGTAGTGAATTTTTTTAAAAGACCTTTACTCCTTTACGATAGAAATACACGTATTGCAAAAAGAATTTGTTTTTTATTTTAAGGGCGTTTGAAAGTTTTACGAGCAACCTATTTTTCATTGTTTTTATACCTAAATTGCGACACATAGGGACGAATCCGTTCACCAATTTCCTACAACGCGTAGGGTCCCGGCGCTCCGTTCACGTGGCGAATCCCCGTAATGTCACTTTCACGGTACCGCGGCGCGAACTCCGAACCGAGAATGGGAAACGTGCAGTATGCTCACCTCATATATCGCACCACGCGTACGTCGGTCAGGCATAGAACGCGCACACACCGAACAGCACGTACAAAATCATAGATCACAGCCCGGGGGCTCGATCTTCCCGCCTTTTCCAGGGATCCTGACAGAAATATACAAAAGAACAGCTCACTGGAACACCTCTGATCCGCGCACGTGTACAAAACACACTGTGGTCCTACTATCGTACTATCCTTACGGAGAACTAAACCGAAACCCTCGGAAACTGTTTAAAAAAAAAATGAGCTAGCGTCACACGCGCGGTTGTTCGCAGTCACTGCGAAGCCACTGGTTATCTTCTTTCGTGGGGTGTCTGTCGCGAGGATGGGTCCGTCGGTAGCGAGGTCCCCATTGAGCGCGAGTCACGTTTTGCAAGCGATCGGCCAAAAAACGACGTACCAACCAAACACCGTACCGTCACGGCGCCACGGCACTAACTGACAGGCTGACGAGAACCTCCAGTTGCTCGTCGGCTGGCGACCATGGCGGGGTGAGGGGCGAGAGCCGCCGGTGTGTGACTCCGTCTCGCTCCCGCGTGCTGATCGTTCGGTCCGTCCGCGTTCAATCTCGTCCTGTCTCCCTTCCGCGCGTTCTATTGCCACCTAGTGGCGGTCCCGCAAACTCGTTCCCTGCTACGGGCCTCCGCCTCCCCCTTCACGGAATGCGATCGGTGGGGGTGAAACGAGCACGTGGAGCCGCTAAAGAGGGAGGTCCGAGCCGCGGTGGGGAGCAGGCAGGCATGCCCGGCTTGCTTCGGGGGGTGAGGTTGCAAAATATGTTGTAGAAATGGGGTGGCCGATGAATGCGGTCGCCCGTAGACTAGGGATTTTATTGATCTTTTTTCCACCCCACGCAACCCCGGGTGGTTGGAGGAGGGCCGCGTACACTCGCGCACGCTTAATTAAGCGGCCGGACTTACGTCGCGTGTATGTATACACGCGCGCACACGTGTATACATACCTCCAGACTCCGGCCGCCTCGCCGTTTCGACGATCGACTGGAATCCCGGTCGACGGGCCGCGATCGATTTGCGGTAAGTTCGAGCCATTGAAATTAAACGAGCCGGACTGGGCCCCGGTAACTATCAACGTTTCCTCGATTGAATTTCGAATGATCACGCCTGTCGCTCTGACGTCCTATAGGATATGCGACTTGCTGCTATCTTATCTAACTATGTAGGTGCTGTCAATTCCTTATCCGTCTAATGAGAGATGAAGAATTTTTACTCGACTTTTTGAAGTCGATGTTATTCATCGCTTACAGATTGACGTAAGAGGCTATTTTATCATCATCAATTTTTTATCTGCGAAGAAAGTTATTTACATTTCGATGAATAGAATATTTCATTCTGTTCTCGGAAATTATTAATAGGATGTTCAAAGAATGGAATACTCGTGCTATACCTTTTAAGGATCCAGAGGAAACCACTAACAGCGAAATAAACATGATATGAATTGGATAAAAAATATTTAGTTTGAACATATACTTTGTTCCTTTACGCAATCTGAATTTAGTAACACCGAATAAAATGTAACTTTTGTTTCCTAAAATGTTGTTATTAATGTTTCTTTTGTTTATCTATATGAACTAAATATGCAGATATTAGCTTTTCGGTCCAGTATTTTGCTTTCGCGTGTACCGACAAATTCTATTTACGCGACGTTTATTCATCCACGGGAAACGGATCTTCGTTGAAATCGAGGATCAGGAGTAACTTTAAAATACTTTATATCTAAAATAATAGAGTCACATGTTAGAAACATTTGACCAGAAATATAAATTTTATACTCACTATCTTCTTCTTGATTTTCTTAATAAATAGTACTCTACATGATGGTAATAGTTTTCATATTATGTTAATATTATTTTCATTTATAAATATATAATAAACATTGTACCGAACATTCTTTACTTTAGTTCCTCATATTTCCTTCTATATTTACCATTTGAAACTCTCAAAACATTTATTGTTTTATTTTTGAAAAGAAATAGCAAGTTCGTTGTACATAAAACTTCGGAATACAAAGCTGTGACTTTTTTAACGAAACAATGCAAATAGCTCTGTAACTCGACCGTACGTTTCGCAATTGTGTCGCGCTAATCCTCAGACGTGAAAATCAGATTTATAGACCTAGTTGACCTTTCTTGCATTCATAACACAATTACAGTACTGATTAGTACTTCTGCGAAAAGAATTCGCAGCGAAAAGCTAGATGAAATGCCACTTTTTATTTTCAAAAAATGTTGCAAAAGACTCACATAACAAGAAGTTACTGAAATGGAAGTTATTTTGTAAATTCAGCTACAACTTTAGAAGGAAATAAGCTGTCCAAACTGAAACATTTTATGTGCATTCTTCGTATTATTATATTAATACGGAAGAAAGATTTTGTTGAAAATATGCCGAAAAATATCAATCTTCCGAGGCTTCAAACGGTCACGCGAATGACTATTTTTTCCTTTACGTTAATGTCCAATCAAAGATTCGTAGGAGTAACACAAACTAGAATGCATCGATCGTTAAACCGATCACAGGCGGTTGAATGTAAATCTTGAATGAAATAGAAAGTAACCGGGTTGCATTGATCATACGGTCCGAGCCGGGTCCTTAATCCCGGGCTGATCAATTCCCGGGCCTTCGTCGTTCACGAGGATTTATCGTTGTCGTAGCCCTAAAGGCCCATAAAATCGCGAGAATTGTAAGATATTGTGTCTTGTCAGTTTCGGGCTTGGACTCGTTCGATCGCGGCGGGGGCAACGGGAACCGTCGAGATTCGGATTAATGTTTATGGCGCCCCAGAGTACACCGTGGAATCCCTTTCCCCGGGGCCGGAGTGTATAACAGTCTGACAAGTATTAAGAATCGATAGCGCAGCCCACGTTTTATGACTTATCACCAGTGCGGCGCGCGTCTTTCGTCATCCTCGCAGTACCAGCTCCTTCGTCCGATAATTAACTCGAGAAGCTGCGGAGGTTGGCAATCGGGAAACGATTTCACGGCAGACCAAGTCGACCGGACGGGAAGCTGAAACTTCGGGCCCGCGATCAACGAATCCATTTCCGCGTCAATCACGGAATAAACACGATTAATCGTTTCGGACAACTTTGTACCCACCCCGAGAAGTTGGCGATGCCGCGACTTGACGCGACCTGGCTCCGCGGCGGCGGGCCTTAAAGTGGATTTACTCGATCCGAATGTATTACCGGTCGGAGGGGGCTCGGGGACAGGGACGAGGAAGCAGCCACTCAAAGAGTTGCGCCAGCTGAAAGCGTGCGCTAATTAGCGATTCGATCACGAAGCATCCGATGCTGGGTAGACAACGTCGCCGCCTTCCCCGTATCTCCCTTTGATCCCACTTCATCTCCGTTTCATTCTCTCGCCCTCTTTGCTATCCTTTCGCAACGATTCCCGTTCACGCGGCTACGAGATGTATGCACGAGGCCGCGCGGCGGTTGCTAGCAAGGTGCAAGGTGCACACGTGATCGTAACAAAGGTTCAAAGGAGAAATTAGCAGGGGTGGGCCAGCTGGGAGCTTTTGAAGCTCGCAATTTCCCTACCGGGAATGTCCTGAGATCCCTGTATACGCGACTGAGGGAAAGAGTTTACCTCCCCCATTTCATCCCCGTTTTTCTTTCCTTTTTTTATGTCCTTCTCTTTTGCATCCGGAAACGTATTCGACGGGTATCAAGTGTATCGCGATGGAAAAAAGAAAGGGGAGAGGGAAAAAGGATTCCCGTCGACGGGTACAAATTAACCGGTGATTGCGAGACCCTTTACGACGCCACCGACGAAGAAGAGGATCAGAGATTCCCCTCTGTGGTCCAACAATCTCTCTGTCTACGCTCTCTGCCGTTTCGGTCCGGGGACCAATCGTGGCGCGAAACGCCTCGAGGGGGGAGTGGCGGAGGGTGGGGAAGGGCATGCGCCCGCAGACAAGAGATCTAATATACCCGACGGTTACATTAGCCGGATTTAATTTAAGCCTCGACCCCACCGCGTCTAGCGTGAAGCTTAGCGTTCGACCTACCGCGGGGCGAGAACACGTTG
The DNA here is from genome assembly GCF_051020985.1 of Nomia melanderi. Lineage (NCBI taxonomy): Eukaryota > Metazoa > Arthropoda > Insecta > Hymenoptera > Halictidae > Nomia > Nomia melanderi. The sequence continues at coordinate 1,275,513 of NC_135005.1, forward strand.
AAATCGGGGGAGAGAAAGGAAAGGCAACGGGCAGGAAGGTGAAACAGCGGGCGTCGACAGACGGTGGCGTGCCCGGTAGCGGAGGCGCTGCCAGTTTATTGTAATTGCACTGTCGCCGCGCGAGAGTGCCCCGCTCCCACGGACACAGAGTAGTCGCTAATGCCCGGCCGTTTCGCAACTTACCCGGAACGCTGGGACAGCTTCATTAACAGCAAAAAATCACCGTGACGAGCGGCACCCGCGTTTCTTCTTCCGTCGGCGTGGACTTTCACCTGGCCAGTGTGCGGCGTTTAGGTGAATCAAGCCGGTTGCCCCCGTGCCGCCATTATCTTTGGACCGTTTGTTACGCTCCCGCGTTCACGGCCGGCTTCTCTGTCACGGCAATGAGAGGATATTCTGATAACGCCCGAGCTCCCTCGGATATTCTATTTCGGTTGTTTCCGTTAAATGTTTTCCGCGTTGTTAGAATGATTTCAGGAATTTTTGTTGTTTATGTGTGGATACGTGAATGGTGGTCGTTTTGTTTTCTATTTGTTTAAAAAATTTTAAATAATGATCTACTAATTATTGCGATCCATATTCTATATTAATATCAGGAAAAAATGTTATGTATTCCAAACATGATAGTTTTATAATATGTGAAAATGTAGAGATGTAGAAGGAATACCCCTAATCTTGGATACTTAAGGTTTTCTAAGGATATTTATAATTATACATGTCTTTTAAAAAATGCTCAATAAACATGTACCTATAATGTACATGAGACAAAAAATGGCCGCTCTCGCCGGACAGTTGAATAGTTCACATTTTTCGTAAAAGAAATTATCTAAATATTGAGGAATATTTACGCAAGCTGCGTAAAACTTATTCGTGATATATGAAACATAGAACCCTATTTTCATCATTACTTTCCAAACAAAACTATAGGTTCATGTAGTTTCTTCAGTAGCTTCAAGCTTCAGGTATTTCAGTAAACACTAGTGTCTGGCATTAAGGGGGTTCCCCCTACTTATGATAATTAAAAGTGGTCGCCGTTTCATTACATTCGTTCAAAGAGAATGATAAGAGAAAAATAAATTCATCATAAAATTATGTGAAGAACATTTTGATACTGCAGTAATTGATAGAGATATGGAGGTTTTTATGTCAGAAGAAAAAAGACTAAAAATTACAAGTAACAGTAGGTACACTCAACATAGCTGACCATCCTTGAAAAAATGTTAAAACATGTAATGTCTTATTAATAAGGTTCGTTAAAAAATGAAAATTAATTCTCTGCCTAACAGATTATACTTATTATGTAATATTTTCTAACTAAAATGGTCTTGTTTGTTTTTATATAATACCTTTATTTTACTTTACCTGCATTTACATATAATTTTGTATTTAGTTTTGTATTTTTTCATACGTATTTCACACAAATATACGAAGCATTTAATGTGATTTTGTAATGATTGTTTCAAATTTCTAAGAAGATTTTCAAAAATGTGATATGTTTGCGACGGAAGAATGGAAGTAGGTATTATGGTTGACAAATATTGGAGTTGTCGCTCTTCGTACACAAAGTTCAAGGTCATTATTGACTTTTTAAATGATATTAGTCTTGGGAATATCTCTAGATTACTTTGTAAGTAAGTCAGGTATCTTTGCTAAGCTATCAATAACTCGACCTTCGTCTTGCAGTACTGCTCAAAGAACATGTTCGAGTGTGGCTCCTAGATCCGCAGAATAGCCCTGGAGCGAGTATTCAGGGGCCGGTGACTCTAGAAAATAATTTGGACGTTTCTAGTGGCTCTCGAAAGAACATGAGATCCTATACTGTGGTTTTCTAAAGATTACGTGATCGAAAAAAAATATCGAAAGTGTTTACAGTAGTCTTTTGAAAAACCACCAAACATCCTATCAGTAATCAATGGTAATTACATTACTTATAGAAAGAATATGATAGCTATATTTATAAAACATAAACATGAAAAAATGTGCGAAAATATAATAAACGTAATGTTTAAAATGACGACGTGTTCTAAAAATTATTTTAACTAGAAAACATTGCCCTTTTGTTATTAAGGTTGCTGTTTATTACTTTGCTACTCGTTAACGTAACATTGTACATAAAAAATGTGAGTACACTGTAATAATATAAAACCGATCAAACGAAATCAATGAATCAATTTATTTTATTAGTTGCTCTGTGCCCATACTACTCAGCCGGTACGATCACCTTGGTCGCTTTTAAATTTGTTGTGCAGGTTTACAGTCTGTCTTTTACTATCAAATTCATAGAAGCAAATAATAAAAAAACAATTCCGAACGCATATTATCCAAATACTGTAGAAAAAGCATTTCATTTTCCATTTATTTCACGTGTAAAGATATTAATGTGAGTTGCTAAAATTTTGATATCCCAATAAAGTAATCAATCTCATTGTTTTCACTTTAATGCTTCCACATATAATACTTTCTTCGACTTGAATCATTTTCATTCACATTCCTTTTCAGATTATGATATCAAAGGTTGTCGAAACCGTTTTGATTTTTACCATACCATCGCACTTTGAAAAACAGGTGTTAGCACTCTCAGTAGGAAAAAAAAATAATTTAAATACTTATCAGACATACCGAACACACTAAACTAATATCGGATAAACAAACACTTCATTCAACCGGAAGCGTACCCAAGTGCACTAAACATTCCTCGGCAAACCCGGCCAGAAGAAAAGAATTCCATAATACTGTCATAAGTCTTGACGTGTACCATCAACAACAGTCGAAGAGACTTTTCCAATTCAATGTTTCTTAGTTCCTCATTTCCGTCTGGCGCTCGGCGAGGCAACGACAAATAGGACGGTGCCCGGGAAGAGAGGGCTAAGCTCATTCTTATTTATGAAAGAAGAAGAAGCGCCTTCGTCGGAGTCCGTTCGTCGGCCTGGCAAATATATCGCGTCCGCGTCGCCGCGCACTCGCCACCCCCGTTCGCACACACTCGACGTGGTCCGGTACCCGGGAATAAGAAGCGCGCAAAGTGTTCCCGCTGGAAACTTTTCCCGCTGGATGTATCCCGAGAAAAAGTTTTCGGCGCGGCTGCTCGCCTGCCGGATCACGCGTTCTCATTGTTACCTTTTGTACGTTTTAGAGTGCGGACGATATGGCGGAAGACGGCGAGTCGGCCAAGGAATGTATGGCGCGAATAAAACTACCCCGCCACTCGAGCCCGCAGCCGCGACCGTTTTTAGTGGTTTATGGGCACAGTAAATCTTCGCTACCGCAGGGACATCGGTTATCGCCGGCGGGGACGAACATTGACAAGGTCAGTGTGCCGAAGGAACAAGAAGAAGACACGGCTTTCAGGTTATCCGACGCGCGATCGTCCGGAACACACTCGGAACTTTCTTATGAACGGACCGCACTACCGAAACGTGGCCAACTTTTATGGCCACCCTTCGCCCGACACTTTCGCTGCTACAACGTCGGATCTGATTAGACTCTACTGGGAAAAAATTAGCCCTTATTAAGACGTCCACTCGTTAGAGCAGAGCGTCATCTCCCAGGTAATTTATGGCCCCAGTAAATCTTTGTCGCTACCGTGGAAGGGCGTCTACAAGCGTCGAGGCAACCGGCTCGGTCGCAGGAGGTCACTGTGCCAATGGGATAAGCCTCTGTTCTTCGTGGGTTGCTCAAAGGGCCAAGTCCTTTGACTTCGGGTCACAAAAGAAAAACTCGGTCAGAAGGATACGGACGGAACCACTTTACCTTCCTCATAGACCCAGCTGCATCGTTTATTTCAGTGTTTTACAACGTCTTTAAATCTTCCCGCGCGAAGCTGGAGTCCTTCCGCCGACCACTTTCGAATCGCTTTAAAAGGCTTCGCGGCCGAGTGTCACGTCCCTGTGGTAAATAATGCGTGAAAGAGAACCAAGCGTGGTATGCGCTCATTTTCCAGCTTTTGTTAACGGGAATCGAACGTTATCGTGCGAAAAACAAGCCCGCTTCCTAACGATCGAACGGTATTAATGGATTCCATGGTTTCCTCTATATTTAACATCGTATTCATGTTTATCCCGCCACTTTTATGCGCCGTATCGATCCAGCCCCGCGTGTATGCCGGTGCCAGGTAAACACGTTAAGAAAATACACCGTGTACGCGAGATGCATCGATTTAACCGGGTACAAAATAAATTCCCCTATTTATCGTGGCCGTCGAGGAGTCTTTAGCCGTGGTGGTCAATAGGAAACCATTACACTTGACTTTGCAGTGTTTTCCCTGAGAGCTTGACGTTATTTGCGCGCACTTGAGGGTGAACACACATTCGCGTGGCCGCGAACGCGCAAGCACGCCACGCACCATAAAGGCGGGACACGAGCCGGGGGATTTTATTGGAAAACGGAAATCCGTTCTCGCGTGGGTGCCTCTAACCGGGATTCGAATAAATTGCGCGTCTTACGAACGCTTCGATCGCTGGTGCGTCCTCCCGCAGGACCTTTTGCATCGGCGCCCGAGCGCGCGAGTGCGCGTGCACACGACAAAGAGCGTGTTTACTGTGAAATCACGACATTACCGGTTAAACGGCCTCCGCGGGATCTTCACGGTATTTCGTTTCATCTCGGATGCAAATCGAGCCCGGCCGGCATTTAAGAGCCTAAATTACCGACCATCTCGGCCGCGACCGTGCACGATACAAGCAAGAAAATTCGGCAGATGTAACGCGCGGCGTCTTTTTTTCCTTTCTGTTCCTCTGTTTTCGCTTTTTTAATTACGAGATGAATCGAGAATGCCCGTACACGAGCGCGAACGTACAAAGAATTTTGAGAAACACGCTCGCGCGCGCTGCGCGGCATACGTTATTTACATTATTCATTAAATACTTTCGTCATTTACATAAATACCTCGTCCCATCGGGACGCGCACCGAGTCCCCGCGAAAAAATACGAACGAGCACTCTGTATGCAAAATGCGAATTATTTGCGAGGCAGTCGCCGTGTTCCTTCTTCGACGTAGCGCAGAGTGAAAACGCGTTTAACACGCACGGTGTTAAGTGACGGCTAACGATCACCTAACAATCGTCTTCGCGCCATATCCCAGTGTCTGGACAGCTGCAGAATGTTTTTCCCGCGCGGTTCAAGAAATTTGTTGAATTTACTTGAGCGAATCTTGTCCGATGGAATACATGAAAGTATGGGAACTGGTTCAAATAATGGTTTTTTGATGAGGCGGTTAGTGGAGTATAGTTATAAAAGATTTTCTTTGAAATATCGTACTTTCCTGACCCCTTTAATATCTATCTTATGCCTATTGCCATCGTCTCATGATGCTATCCAACAGTAGATAACGCTTTGAGGAAAAGTAATAACCGTGATGACAGGAAACGAACTCTAAAGTGTTTTAGAGAATTAGAAATAGCCTGTCCTAAGATCTTAATAAATATTTTCAAAATTAGAGGTATCATTTTGAACATTCGGTAAAGTGATTGTTAATACCAAATATGTTTTCGTTTATAACTTTTCATAATAAAAAAATGTTTTAGCCAAATATTAGTTTAACCATTTAAAAAAAGAGAAATTAATGTATGAAGTAAGAAACGGGTTAATATATGGATACAGGGATAGTTCTCGAAAATATCAACCCTTCTGCCTTACTTACTTAAAAGAAAATAATTAGGCACCTGCTATGGCTTCAGAGAAAACAATCTGTAACTCTATATTTTGCTCACCTTATATACGGGGTCTCCTGTTTGACTTAATCGCCTTAAATATCTTACTTATTTTTAGTAGAAAACGATATTTAGCGGAAATACTATTTATTTTTATATACAATTATTATACTAAATAAAATATTTCTTTTCAAAATCATATTTTCTGAGATTTAAAAGTCACCAATATTTTTTTTGAAAACCACTTCCGTAATATATGATACGAGCACAAAAAACTCAGAAATGTCTTGGAATACGTATAAAACAGACCAAACATAATTTACACCCATGATCCTGAATCAGTGATGTCCAAATCCGCCAAAACAGAAACCAATATATAAACATTCTAACCAGAAGGAAAGGAAGAATGTTGTGTCCCAAAAATAATAAGCGCAGAAAAACCTGCCAGTGAAACGACTTACGCGTGCTTTTATGGATCAGCACACCTTCCTTGCGAACCAGTTCGAGCCCTATTCACGGCCGAACACTTTCGTACCAATAAATCTGCGTAAAAGCCCGGCCGTTTAATAATTTACAGGACACGCTCTCTCCTCCATCTTGCCCCGCAGACGGGAGAAACGGTTCCCTCCGTACATGGCCAAATAATAACAGCTACCCCGCGGCTGAAATACCATCGCAGCTCTCCTCCAGGTGTTTTCTAACGCCACCGGTTCACCTTGATTCCTATAGCATCCTCCATTCGTACCCCGCGCTCCCTCGTGGCCCCTAGTGCCGCGCCGTAACCCGTATTCAACCGGCCATAATTTTCGTGAACCCCGGCCGAAATCACGACAACCCATCATCGCGACGATCGGAGTCGACCAATGGGTGCTCGCCGGTATCTCTATGCTGGGTGCCTCTCTTCTCCTCCCCCTTCGCTCCACTCCGTGGTTTGCTTCGCGAACATCTCGAATTTCTGAGAGCGTGCCCAGAACAATTCGCTGGAACCAATAAACGGGACGCATAACGAATGTCGAGAAGTATTTACGAACCTCGGTTGCACCCACGTCAGAAACAGCGGTCCACTCGGGAGTTTCGCGGCTGGAATGGTTCGCTACCCCCGGCTGCCGCCAACTCGTCCGTCCCCGCACGGCCAACCCCCTCCGAACGCGAAAACGAAACGAATCGGGATTCGGACAATACGTTGCAGCTTCGACGCGGCGGGCGCACGGACATGGGCGCACGGACATGGGCGCACACGCACGTGCGTGCCAATCCATTACCCGAATTGGCTTATTGAAATTTCTCAGAGCTGACGGGGAACGGATGGAGATTCGCTCGTTCCGCTCCGCCACTTACCGTTTCGCCGGCTCTCGTTCCAATTCACCAAGGTGAAGGGTGCACGTTCATGGTCCTTTTCGCTTGGGGATACGCTAGGCTGAAGGAGGGAGACCCGCCATTTAATCTTGTGACTTACCGTGTACATTTAATTATTGCCCACCATTCGGACGGCGCCGAGCAGAAAATCATCATCGTCCGAGCTATCCCGAGATGCCGTATCGACTGAAATTAACGCCGATTTCGTTAGCATTGTTCTGACCGTGACAACAGCTACTTGTTGTCAGACATATACACATATTGAGACTGAGACGAACCGGGTGATAGGGTGAACTTCTTTTTGGTTGATTATGGACGTATCGATAGCTAGCGAGTTTACTGCATTGTATGTAGTGTTTAAAACGATAATTCTATGAGATGATTTGTTTTGGCGAGAGAAGGTTAATATTGCTCCATAAGTTTCCCTTTATAGACACTTTATATTTATTACATCAAAATTATAATTTAAAAATTAAAATATTAATTATGATTATAGCATGTATTTATCGTTTAAATATTGTTTCTAACAATTGTATGTTGAAGCGCTGTACTTTTGTTTTTGCAAGAAAATGTGTCATTCGTTAGGTAATAATCAAAGTATTTTGTACATTAATTGGATGACTTTCTGTAAGGCTATCCAATTCAACAAAAGTTCTAATCCCATCTTAACAGGAGATTCAAGATTCTGGTATTATTTATTCCAATAAATTTTTATCGAAACTGTTTCATAAATGTAATTCTGTGTGAAAGAATACCAATAAAAGTCACGTGAATTTCAGTTTATTGCATGTAGAGGAAAACATTAGCAGCAACTCAAAAAAAAATTTTATTGCGTTAGACCTTATAGAATACTAGAATATAAAATTTGGGAAATATCAGTATCGCTTTTATTATTTTATATCTCCATGGAATTGCAAATTTTAATGGAGAATAATAGACAATTTATTTAATTCTGTATGTATCCGGAAGTGAAACAAATGGCTAACTAAACTAACTACAGTAGTGTTGCAATAACAGTAGCCGGTGAGTTGGAATTCCTACGTCAGGTCATTTGTTTCGATCACGTTGCGCGCAAAGCCGCTATTTTTTCATGGCATTCGAACGCCAGACGTCCGTGTAACGGGCCGCAAGCTCACCATTTAATTTTGTGACTGACGTCAGTTTACCCCGGCGACTGGTAAAATCATCGTCGACTGTCAAACGGCGTGCTACCGTTCCCGTCCGCTGGCACTTCTGCCTGAAAACTCACATAAATATTCTGCTATTTGTTTGGCCGCTGCTAAGGAGAGAGCACAGCACACGCCCAGACGCCGAACCTCGTCCTGTTTTCTCGGAGTTTATGTTCAAAACATACTTCTTCGGGGAAAGATGAATTAGGACATCCTTTAAGTACCGTGAAACATACGATGATGTACAGGATACTTTCCAGAAGAATTCGCTCTTAAGAACAGCTTGAAAAGTAAGGCTCGAGCCACTTCTACGTGGGTGGCACGCTAGAAATTATCGACAGTTCCATGAATTAACCACGTCTTCTTTTAGATAAATGTATTAAGTAGTTTCTATTAAAGTTGCTTATACAGTGATCCTATTGTATTTGCTATTTATTTTTTTCAATCTTATCTGTGTGTCACTGAACGATTGGTGCTATCAGTAGGACAATGTCCCCAGTAGCTGCTAGCCTAGGGTATCTCTGTTATCATAGTTTGATATTCTGTCACGCTTTTTTTGGCTTTTATCTGTATTTACTTGCGTCTCCCTATAGAGGATAACTTTGCTTATAAAAATAGCTTCCGGTAGATGTTTAATTGAAATTTGGAATTTAAAGCGTACAGTTTGTAAAACGAATAATTAGGAATCACTCATATACTATATTTATTATTTCTACTTTTATTAGTACGAACTATAGTTCTTAAGTTCAGAAAAATTTTATTATTTTAGAATACTAACTAACTAACTTTAATAGACGAAAAGTAATACAAAATTATATTAAACTCTATTATATTTTTAAAAATTAAGTATTTTCTCAAAACTTTTATTATCAACCAATGAATCCATAAATAAATACTCACTTGTACACTATTCACTTTTATAATATTATTCGCAGTTGCATTTATTAAAACTACGATAACATCAAACAGTACTTCACTAGAGGAAACAGAAACTCTTCTATACCCTCAATGTTAAGGATTGTTCCTATTTAAAATCTGATTCGACACGATAAGGCAAAGGAATAACCATTAATCCAAACATACAAAATAGCTACGGTATGAAGAAGTCCTATCCCTTAATCTTTCATTCAACAGAGGAGTAAATCTCCACGTATCGTTTCGAACGATACAATTTCACTTTGTATCGCACCCCCAAATCCCATCCACACGTATGTAAATGTACCGCGTTTTCCGTATAAGCGTTTCGACCGTTTAACCCTCTGCGAGCTAGATGTCATATCCAAATCTAAATCTCGTGGAGATCGTTCCGAGACGGAACGCGGATTCGGAGCGGCTGGGGGTGAGCGAGGAGGAGCCCGGACACGTGTTGTTTTTTACAGGGGAATTCAAGGCACCCCGTGTATCCAGCGCTCGTAAATAATACCACTCTGTATATTTGAATACCCCTGACGGATCCCGCATGCCACTTGGGAAAGCTCGACCGCCGTTTTACTCCGCCGCGCACCCACACGCGCACACGCTCGTTTATTTGCGCTCGAACACGCGGCCAGGCCGTGCGCTCGCGCACACGAGCTCGGGGGAACCGCGACATCCTTGGATTCTTCTCTTTTGTTTATGCGGCGCAATGTCAGATTTAATGCAACGGGTCCCCGGAGCGAGTAACAAAACGCCCGCTCAGAAAAGTCACCGTCCCCGTGAACGTTGCAGAAGCTGAAGGGCGCGGAATTCGAAAATCCCGCTGCAAGGACCAGCGTCCGGCGGTGATAACTCACGTGATTCCCCGCCGAGAGGCTTATTGTTAGTTTCCGTGCACCGGCTGTTACTCGCGCGCGCTAGCGCTATTGTCTACTGCTAAGAGGCTGTCTTTGAAAAACGCGTAATCCGATTATTAATGGGAATCATACCTGGTAGAATATATTTACACATTGTGCGAAGAGATAATGGATTGCGATGCTAGACAAATTTTGTGTGCGGAGAAAATGGGAATCGTTTGTTGTGAGTCCTATTGAATGAGCCGATCAATGCTCTTTGCACCCGAGTGGTAACTCATAGGTAATTCAAGTAGGATGTACATCTTCGTGGTGTTGTGTGAGTATTGTAATTCGTACACTAATAAATTTGTCTCAGTTCAATGAATTGCTAGAAATTTACTATACAGGATGAACACATAAACACAATGCGGTATTAAATTAGGTTAAATATTTTATAGATCAAAATAGTTTTGCAGTATATATTTGTACGAATGCTAGCAAATTAAAATCTGGTACAGTGGATGGAATACAGATAGCTTTGTCTGGAAATGGTTAAAGCTTAACACTTAATAGAACTTTCAATGTGTATCGTGTAAAGAAAATTAGGAAATAGGAAAAAGCATACTACTTCGTGACACTTAAAGAAAAAATATGAAAACCATAAAAAGCAAGTAAAACAGGGGGGACAAATATAATAAAGAAAATATGATCGTAAAATGGTATAGTGTTGTACCACATTTTAAACATGAAAGTGTGCAGGTACATTATATTATCACATTCACAGTTTGCCATGTATCGTCCGTTATTTGAAAGATGAGTCGCTAGACGGTACACGGGAAAGAGGTTTTCCGCTGTTTGCGTTGCGTGACGCGACGGAATTCGTGTATGAGACCGTTTCGGCCAATCACACACTAGACCCGGAAACACACTACATTTCGACCATTCAGACCCGCATTTCTTCCGCGGCTCTTCTTTCAAACGACACACGGTACCTATGTGTTACGCGTATGTATAAGATAAGAAAAAATGATTAAGAGGAGTGCTTCTCAGGATATACAGTGGGTAAAAAGAGTATTCGTATACCTAGCTTTTTGATAATAACTTTCTACAAACAGATTATATATTGACGAAACCTGCTTTCATTAATATAATGTGGACACTGACAATTTCTTATAATGCACAAGACAAATATTCTACAAAAAATATCAGAATTAGAAAGTCAAAAAAGTATTCGTACACTTGTGATTATAATAAAGAACTTATAATTTGTCAAGTTCGACTGACATTAATATTTTTGAGATGAGAAAAGGCGAACTGTACCGTCCGTTGCAGCGACTCGGCATTTGTGGCGTCGCACAGTGAGGTATTCGCCCGATCTGGACGATCAAAAGTCCATTTTAAAAATTTGTGCTGTTTGAGACAGCTGACTGTGTGAGCAACGATGTCCTACAAATGTTTGTATTCTTGGAGCACTCGAAAAGTGGTAAGTTATTTCGAAAACTAGGTATTTTTCGACTACGCGTTTTACTCTTGAAAGTTCTCGCAACACTTTCCATGCGTTTTGGAAAAGTTGTACAATTTTGTCTTCAGCATCAGTTTTCAGACAAGTATATACTCTGCCTTTAATAGTTGATTACCCTTTTACCGTGAATCTTTATGTAAATATCCACATTTTAACGTAACTAATACATCATCGACAGTTCATACTGTTGTACAAATTTACGAATGATTTTGTCGTAGATCAAGATTCACCCCGGCTTTCTTTCAAGCAAAGTTGTATTCAGTAAGGTCTTAGATTTTTATCCAAAAATAAAATCATCACGCACGTTCGCCTTTTTGTTCTAGAGCGCTTTGTTCGCCGCGGTGCGTCGCAAATCCGGCGACCGCGCGCGACGCATTGTGATCTGCACTGTTTCAGAAAGCCACTTTCTAAGGTTATTAAGTTTAATATTTGGAAACAAATTTTTTCTTATAAATTTATATCACTTTCAATTTCAGCAATTTTTCAACAGAAATTTTAAGATCCTTTAATTTTGCTCACTAGTATAGAAAATTTGCGGGAAATAGATAAATTAAATAATTATCTATTACTTATAATGTATTATTATGTGTTATATATTATGTTATTGTATATTACATCATGTAATATATAATATATACTTAAATGCATCATTTTGAACCAAATATATAAAATTATATATAATTTATCCGAATAAATTTATTGTTATATGTTATATAATTGCATATTATAGTATATTATTATGTTACATTCTTATATTTTCTTGTAGAAAGTCGATATAAATCTTCCTTTAATTTTGGTTGCTCAGATTGGGCAAATACCGCACTGTGCGTCATCGGTAGGTCCACCTATTCCCTCCTTTGCGGTGTCGAAAAATCCCTCATTTAGGCTCTCGACGTCGCGCTTTGTAAAGGAGGAAGATCGCTGTGTTTATAGGGGACATGCAAGTTTTTTGATTGTCCACAAATATACGAACGTTATTGTCATTTCTACGTGTAACCGGCGATGTACATAACTATATACAGCATGTTAATTGTTACATGTAATATATCATGATATTACATAAAAAAATGTCAGTGGTTTTCTGAAGGGTAAGAAATATAGAAATTGAAAGTTACGCTTATGCTTCATGATTTAGCGATCGTTCTCTCCATCTCACTTCGCTCGGAAACGACTGTTCGCCCTCTTTGTCACGCGTCCCGTTTAGTGTGCGTGAGCGCCTCAGCGAATCATATACCAGAGTCGAAGATCCGTGTAGGCAAAGCGTGCGTCTTCGAATCTAACCATTCCGACGAGAGTGCCGGGTTTGCTGCAACGGATGGTACATCTGGCGATGATAAAAAGATCCTTTCTAAGTCATTTTAGCAAGTGTCATTAAAGCAAGGCATGAAAATAGAATAAGGAGAGCGCATGTAACTTAAATTGACCTTTTTAACAACTTTTTTACAGCCAATAATGAACAGTTAGTTCAATTCATTCAGATCATTCAAAATATTAACTTTAATTCTAATATGTAGAAAATTGAAGCCAAAGCATTCGTTTTAAGAACATTAAAATATTATTGAAATTAGAATGTCACTACAGAATGAACCAAATTTACAGCACCAAAAAAGAATTAATTTTACACTATTTCTTAACGACGATAAAAAAATGTACCTAGAAACATTTCCCCTGATACTACACCTAAAACAAAAGAAAAAGTCATGGGGTGCTAAAATTTCAGTGAGTCAGCCCCAGTCCCTCGTTCCGGAGCCACTGGAGTGCAATAATGCGATATTACTTACCATCGGTTCCTCGTAAGACGACCTGTTACTTACGTATTCCATCGAAAAAACGTTATTCCTCACAATACACGTACTAGAAACATTTGCTGTGTACGGGACAAAGGATGCAAGCGCCATAAAGAAAAAAGGTGTTCGCGGGAGCGCTTGTGGGAAGTTCCGTCCTGGCAACCGAAATCATATTTCACGATGGTCGATGCAAGATTAATAATGGGTAGACACGTTTCGATTTCCCAGAAGTACCTGTCGCACCCGCCCATGCTGCGGGGTTCTATCGTCACGAGGGCACGAAGAAAAGCGCAAGCAGTGTCCCGCTTCACCGCCCGAATGCCTGTGGTCAGTCGAGGAAAGATAGAGATCCGACGATGGTTAATTACCGACCCGAGCGATGAACGTTAACAACGAAAGTGGGGATGATTCTTCCATGGTTGAAACGAATCTGCCATAAACACGGGCTGCGTTTCTAATAACGGGAGAGGAGTGGCCTTATTGTGCCCGGCCATTGTCTACTCCCTCGCGATTGGACCCTGGACTCCTTTGAGGTGACGTCTCCCCTGTGGGCCAATTATATTTGCGTCTTTAATTAAAGACAATCAACGCACGAGATCTTCCTTCTCCAGCGGGGAAATGTACCGAGGGACGTTTTAGAACGAACGTCCACTTGAATTTTCCTTCTTGATTTTATCTGCTTTCTGTTTGATAAACTTGTCGGTTGAACGTCGTTGTTTCGAACGAATGATCCTAGTATCTATGGAACAGTTTTTTCGCGGAATCGTTAAAAGTACAGTTAAACTTCATTTAATCGCGGTGGATTCATTTGGATGAAATTTGAGGTGATACCCAGTTTACAGATCTGTTAAGATCTTATTGTTAAGCACCGTTTATAATGAACTTTGTGGCTACTAAAATATTATGATTCATTAAAGAACTAAAAACAGTATTCTTTCTCTTTGTTTATCCTGTGATATTCTATATATAATCATGATACTTGTTTTAAGTGAAACAGTCAGTATACTGTAAGTACGTGTTTTTTCATATTATCCCCTAATTACTTTTGTACTTTTATAAATGTTACAAGTAGGCTGTGGATGTTTTTACACTCACAGTTTACGAAGACTTTCGAAAATGAATAATATTTATAGAAACTTTTACAGATTTTATTGTTTCCTTATATTACGATTGACTTGTTGAAATTAGAAAATAACATTTTATTCTTTTTCAGCTTTCCAATTCTGCAATACGTTGTAAGAATCAAGTTTGGTATAAAAATCCGAAACCACGTTATAAAATTTTACAAATATAATAAATACGTTAATTTATTTATCTTCAATAAAAGAAATTTCAAATTTAACTCTATATCTCTCTAATACGTCAATTGAGATTTTTGTAGCATCAAGCACAAATAAATAAAAAACAAAAAGAACGTGCTAAATTCTGTTATGTGAACTGTCTTGACTCTCGATCTGTCTTGGTAAACGAACTTCTACTGTGATCACGTATCAGTTTGAGTAACGAGGTGGTTCGGCCTAACAATCAACGTGAAGAAAAGACGACGAATGTCCTGGCTATTGCGACAAAGAAATGGCCGGTAGTTGGTAAGCAGTAAATCAAGTTTCCTTCGGTGGAAGGAAAGACTGGTGGAAGTGTACGGTAGTGTTTGGCTAAAGCGCGACGGGGCGCCGAGCCAGGGTGAAAAGCGGTGCGAACATAGGGGTAAGAAGGGGCGGGCCTCGTTAGCCGTTGACAGGAAGGCGAGTATAGCTCATCGCCTCGAAAGGTCTTCCGGTACTGTGAAAACCACCGGCGCAAACACGTTCTGAATGCGGTCTCGAACCGTTCGGTCGGTGGGCGTTCGCCGTTCAACCGACAAAATGGGTGAAACATCGACCGATCGGGTCCTACCGGTAGATAGCCACGTGGCGCAGTAGCTTCGGGGCTGTGGTCGTTAAAGGAGCAGAAATTGACCAATGTCCTTTTCCCGCCTTTTTCAAGCCTAGACGATTCGGTCGATTAGTTGTCGATGATTGCTCGGTGGACATGAGAAAAATAGAAGAACGCTTCTTCTAGGAACTCTATAAGACTAGGAAGTTGGAAGAGAAACGTGTTTTCGATGACTGTTTCGATTTATCTTATTAGCTTTTTAAATCGACACAAACAAATCGACAAATTGTTGGAGAACGAAATAATTTTTTTAGTTTTATTGAGGTATGGTATAATATTTATTGATGACAGTTATGTATAATATATAATATAATATAAAAATATATACACGTTTATGCATTGAAGAAGGCGTATTATTGTTTATACATATATCTTTCAATTTCTGATATTACTCAATTCTGTTTACTAATTCTAAAACAATTTCATTTAGTAAATAGCTATTGAATTTCACTTGATAAGTAAGTATTATTGCCTGGAATTGCTACGTAGCGAATTTACCGTATTATTTGATCAAAACACATAATATGTCCTTCACGGTATACGCTAGACGATCTCCTTAACATTCCGAGAAGAATTGAAATATTTGTAGAAACGCATTGCCAATACATTTATACTGATACGCGCAATCTTTAGATCGTGGAACGATACAAAATTCACGGACAAAACGGCCGATCGGATATGTATCCCGAGAGCGATAAAGCACCGAGTGCATAATGCCTCCCGGAGAAACTGATTTTCAATCCGAGAACGAATATCGAAGATACCATCGATGGCAATAGAGCCGCGCGGCGCGCTCTCTCTTTATGGGGCATCCCCAAAGAAAATGAGAAAGGAAGACGGAATAAGAGGCTGATATCTCTGGACTTTGGTGTCTGGTACTTTGCCAGGCCTTATTTCCCGGCGATCCGACGAGAGTGGCGGAAGTCCAGTCTGGTAAGCCGTGGCGGGGACGTAGAGGGCGGAAAATCTATTCCATGGACGTTTGTCATGCCTGTTATTTTACCGGTGGCTCCTTTTTCACTCGTGGCCACGCGATACTTTCTGGTTACCTCGTCGACGTATCCGACGCGAACGGAAAAACGGACGTTGACGCGGCGAAGCGTCAAGAATAACGAAAAGAAGAAAAAAGTCACCCCCTTCGGTGAACCTACGACTCAAATCGGACGAATGGAGGGAAAGGAAAAGTTTTTAAGAAAACGAACGTGGCTAAGTAGTCGTGATGTAATTGTCTTCGGGGAATTTTCGTCCCATTCAAACGGACTGTTTAAGTTGCGGTTCTCCTTGATGAACGTTGCTTCAATTACGGCGTCTAATTATTAAATTGGACTGTGAAAATAAGGCAGTTCGAGGGAAGTCGGCGTTGGTACCCAACTGGGAACGAGGCGAAAGTTTTTTCCCCTCGGTTCTCATTCAATTTCTTCGGAAATTTCCATGGAAATCAAATATTTCTTCATGAATCTCGGATAACCTCTCTCCGCGACCATCTCTCCGCGACCGGTACGTAAATTAAAATAGGTCCGCTTAAACGGGGCGAATATTTTGCGCTTCGAGGCGGCGGGAATTCCATTTTCAACGGATAAAGAGAACGGCGGAAAACCAACGGCCCGGTGTAAAATGACGTAGGGAGGGCGGGCGGGGTCTGCGGTTGAACGGAGGGAAGCTTGCTCGATTTCTTGTCTTCGTTTTCCGGCACGGTGACCGGAAAGGGGCAGGTCGCCAGTCGAGCCTGCGAGCTGCACAAAATGAAGCGCAATTCTTCACGCAAGAAACGTGCGTTGAATTAGTGCGTTTCGGTGTCTGCATCGTAAATACGTCTTTTGAGGGTCTCCCGGCTAATAAATATATCTCGTCTAAAAATGAACAGTGCCGGGGAACTGTTTATGAAGTAATGAGACAATAAATCTTATCAAAAGCATAGAAATTAATGTAACATCTATGTATGTATAATGTAGCAAAAGTACTGGTTAAATGCTGTTGATTAACGATGGTACGTGTCTCAAACAATTTTTTAAAGAATAAGAGGAAATAATAAAGTTTTGTTCATTAACAATTGGAAAATTGAAATGGAAAGTTTCAAAAATGTTAAATGTCAATGCTTTTGTTAATGAATTGTCCAATACAATTAAACGCTTTCTTCGTAATACTTATAGAATCTTAATAAAAATGTTGAATTAAATTGAGTAAATATGAATTTCCCGAAGTTTTTTACATTTTGAAGTAAACATAGAATTACAATGAACACAGGATATTTCTTGTTTTAACAGATTGATAATAATTTTAAAGTATTCGCTATTAATACTGGTAGTTGATGATTACCATTCATTTACCTTACGTTTCTTGCATCTTAATCATTTTTTAGACAGCTTAAGCCATTTTTTAAATACTTCTACTAATATACACTAATCTCAATAATTATAAGCTTAATGACTTAATCATTTTTAGTTTTTTTCCGTTATATAATATTGGCTACGTTAAATATACTCAATAAAGGAAAAAATATTTCAAATGTAAATACTTTCTACACCATACAATATTGTCTTCTCCAAGTCCCTTTCAAACTTATCTAAGACATACAGATAAGGAGACTCAATATCCTCCATCAGCGCCGCCAAAGAAACCACGCACCCAACATATTAATTCTATTGAAGAAAAATTATAAGAGTTTTGCAAAGTGATCCTAAAAAGATAATAGCATAAGATTAACGCTGAATGAAACAATTACTCCTCAGTAATTTCTTAAAAAGCTGCTGCTTATTAGTTAGTCGGTGAAAATTGCCGTAGGGCGAAGGGGCAGCGAGTTCCCGTGTCCGCAAACGAGAACACGGAGGACACAGTTGTACGCGGTGTAAACGACGCCCGGCGGTCCTTCGAAACGATCCCGCCGCTACGCCTTGTCCCAAATTAGTTGCAGACGTTTCATTTATAATGCCGCCGCCATTATGCCGGTCGGGACACAATAGCATTGTGGCGTCGAGCTCTCTCGCCCTCGAAGCCACGCTCGCACCCACGAACAGCGCTGCAAAATGTCGGTTCTTGCATGCCGGATTCAGCTCGGGGATACTATGTTCGTTTCCACTGGGATGGGAGCGTGTGTGCGTGTGCCCGGCCTATAGTACATGTGACCACGAATATTGGCCGTGAAAATTTCAACGTTTCGACCGCTTTTAATCCGACGCCCGCTGCGACCGGTCCCCATCCGTTAATCGT
The DNA here is from genome assembly GCF_051020985.1 of Nomia melanderi. Classification (NCBI taxonomy): domain Eukaryota; kingdom Metazoa; phylum Arthropoda; class Insecta; order Hymenoptera; family Halictidae; genus Nomia; species Nomia melanderi. The sequence goes on from NC_135005.1 coordinate 1,293,885, forward strand.
CATGAGAAGCGATTTCGATGAATGAATCATCCGTTTGGCCGTTGATGGCCGACTTTCCGGCTTACGGATTTTTCGGATCACCAGTGAAAAGGATATTAGTACAATTAGGGGATACCATGGTATTCTTTATTGTCGGAGTTAATCTATCCGCTTCGACAATTCCAACATCGACTTCGTGGGGATGTTTGATCACGATGATCACCAAAAGTTTAGATTCATCTGTGAGAGTTTTGCGTTTGCGGAATAAATGTTTCGATTCGATTGAATTCAAATAAAATTTTGTAACATCACGGTATTAGGTATTTGTTTCGACAATCAGTAATTTTAGCGTTATTATAGAACAGATAAATTCTGTCGTGTACTTGGCAGAACTATAATAGCACTAAGACCTTCTTCTTTGACGACATCGTGCTTCCTAGGGTAGCACGACAGTGTAACAAATATTATAATGGTACAATTTGATTGAATATGCAGTTCATGTATAGTGTAAATGTATCAGCCGAGTATAGTTATTAAGATATGGATGTTTATGACTGTTAAAGAACACATTGTTGATGCATTTAAATCTAACTTATACCAGTATATTAGACAGCAAGAATTTAATACAATACCTATGTGATGTAGCACCTACTTAGCTACCTATTGGAATTCTCAATATGAACATTTACCTATATTTGAATACTGAATTAGGCTCCCCAGTTGCAAATTTCAAAACTAAATATTATACCTGTACATATATATAAAATTACTAAGGAACAAGAATTTTTCCAACCAAAAAGTAAATATTTCATAAAAAGTGGGTCTCAAACTGGGTTGATTCAGATATTTCAATTTTAAATTGGTTCCTTTCTAATTTTCACATCTAGATTGATGCAATTTATATTATGGAAAAAGTAATGTGTAATAATCAAATATGAAAACCATATAAAAATTGTCGTACCTGGTAATGCAATAGGCCAGTGTGTGATTCTACATGGACAAACAGGCCAAAAAAATATAACATATTTTTTTTTATTATTGGAAGTCTCGTTTTCTAGAAAATTAAACGTAAATATTTGTGGAATATGCTTTCATTTGGCTAACACCTGACTAACGATAAACGTAGGTGGTACAATAGTCAGGTTATATTTAATGCAATGTATGAGAAATATGAGGAATAATATAAATTTTCATTCAACGCTTTATTTTGAAAGGAATTGAGTTTAAGCATATTAATTAGACTGTAATTAGTCGCACATAGATATACCTGTCTCATAAATTTGCAATTCATATCCCACGTATTACTAAACAAAATAATTTAATTCTACATTCTTCACTTATTTTTTCATGTAGAGTAACTTCATGTCGAGTCTACTATTTTTAAAATTCAATTGAGTCAGTCAAGTGCACATGTACAGGTACTCGACAAATCAATTTCGAGTTTTTTAAAAAAAGGCCCTGGAATGGAAAAAAACGTTTTCGTATTTTTTCAACTTATCTTTCCATATAGAACTACAACCATTCCAGTTACATCATACATCGACATCAGGAAAGCACTGCCAGCGATGAACGCGTATCCACTTCATGACAGCATGCGCGGCGAAGCGATTTTCAGACAAACACAAATGCAACACTTGACGCGTTTTCCAGGAAAGTGGCTACTCTGAAAAGTTGTTTAAATAAAAAAACAGGATTGTAAATGTCTGCGTTTGTCATGCGCCGACCGAGGCTATATGTGACGCACGATTTGCCTCGTTATTTTGCGCTCTAGAGGCCGGGAGTGGTGAATTAAATGTGAAGTGTATCCTAATGAAAGGTCGTTTCGTACACCTCTTTCGTTGAAAATTAATGAGCGCGTCCATTGACGCGTTTCCATGATTTGTTAGTTGCCCGGGCCTCACTGTAAATTTACTCGCTCTAATGAAACTTCCTAGACAGGCATATCGCGGCGATTACGTCGTAGCTGCTTCACTGTCAAATTTAATTAACTCCGATTTAATCGCGCAACTTCCGAGTTGATTTTTATTTCCGCTTTTATTTCTTCGTGAGATGTACCAAAATTTCATTAACCGCTGTTACATTCCATTTTACCCGAGCATTGGCTATTTCACAGGGCTCTGTACAAAACGTTTCAAATTTGTTTTCCCGCTCGCAAACAAAAACGAAAAAAGCCGTAGTATCAATTATATCTGAGCGTAGGCAAACTGCGGACAAAGTATACGTTCACAAAGTTTCGCGAGCCGCGAAATTACAGCGTTACATCATCAGTCGCGCGAGCGTTCGCTTATCGCGCGGCCCGAAATCCCGGCTCGGGCAACGTGAAAAAAAGGACAGAAATCAACGCTCTTTTTTTGGACCAGGCAAACCGCGATATTTCATCAAATGTTTTACCGCCGCGCAAAAAAAGCGGGACCACGGTGCGCCGGCGGCGGCAGCGTGGCGCGGGCAGAGGAAAAAAAAGAAAATTTTATGTTATATTATCGCAGGTACGGTGTGCCCGTTATTTCCAAAACGCAACGTGGACGCACGCTGGGAATTAAAAGCGCAGGAAATTATAAACGAACCGCGACGGCAGTGACGATGGCGCGATACGCAAGAATTCTATCTGCGGTTATGACCGCTCCCGCGCTAATCAAGAGGCTCGGATCGAGTCGTGCGGCGCATGTGTACGCACCGATCGTACGCGCTCGCATCGTTCGATTAATTAGATTCAACGATCCGCGGCCCGACAACGATAATGATTCTCAGAAATATCGTTTCCAAGTCGAGAGGGTAGCGCCGGCCGTGAATGCAGAGCGCACACGTGCTGCCGAATTTTTTTGCAGGAATCTGTCACGCGCCGGATGAGATTTATCAACGCTGTTGCAAAGTTCGCGCATCACTGCTCGGAACAACGGGGCCTGGGGCGAGGGGGCGAACGGTTCGGTTCGTTCCTCAAGTTTTTCGGCAATGTGGGTATTTTAATTGGCCCCCGGCTAAGGCTGTCGGAAGAGATTTCCCGGAACGCGAGTTTCGCGGCGAGGACGCGCCGCGCATGATTTACGGCCGGTCGCGAGCGTCGGTGTGGACGCAACACTGAAAAAAACGTGTCGCGGAGGCATCCGGAAATTCGGCCGCCCCTAAACGGCGGGGTGTGTCCAGGAATTCCTGAACGGCACGCCGATACCGGGCGGCGCGGTGACCACGGGTAACCGTGATAAAATGAAGCGTCGCCAGTATCTCGTCCTTGTGCACGCCACGGAAAAAAGGGAAACGCTCCCGGGGCTTTTTTCGTTCCTGGACACGTGCGGAATTTAAATCACCCGGGCCACGATTCGTTTTATTAGAGGCGTGTATCGCGCGGCTTTTGCGACGCGTTACCCGGTAATTTTGGCAGGAGACGCGAGAATTTGGAAATGTTGGCGACGATGATAGTATTTATTAATTATAAAACTCGATGAACGGAGTTTGCGAATTCTCCGAATTCGGAGCTTCGTATAGGGCGAGTCACTTAACCCCCCATCAAACTGTTCAATTTTGTCGCAACCCTGTGGACACGACTACATTGAAGGAAACTGAAATATTACAACTTCAATTCAATTTTTTTATGAAAATAAGAAAATTATTTAAGTTACGATACAGCGTATTTGTAAGATAATTTGCAAAATCCACTTTCGCACTGAGAACACGCGCGAGTGAGACTCGTCATTTCAGTTCAAGAGGTTAAAAGGTTGATGACAATTTGAAAAATTGGATATTTATTGTTACTTTATCGTAGTTTCGGATCCAAGAAGAGCGTTGTCGGGTCGCGGATCATTGAATTTAGTTAATCGACCGTGCATTTAAAGAATATGCTAGTTAGGATACAGTTAAATTCGAAAACATATGGACGTTATCGATTGCTTACTATACATTGTCAGTGCCTACATAGAAATGTTGATTCTGTAAATAATGAACAATAAATGTATAAAAGTAAGCGTCTATGTTGAATGTATTAAATTAATGGTCGTCATTGTAAGGTGTATACTGCAAAAAAAAAAATGTATAGTACTGAAAATTGACGTTAAATGAATAACTTTTGACGTAAATTGCATAATATAGAATATGTTTGCAAATAGCGGTTATTGGTATCAATTATCACATTAAAAGATATATGGTTATGAATATATCGGTAAACAGAAACTTCTTCACATCTGCCAACATCATATTTTAATATACAAGCGAAAATATTTATTCTAACATGTTCATTTTCACAAGCGTATAAACTCACCATTTATAATCGATAAGGTTATTTTTCACATTCAACACCATTAAAAAAGTAAACACCTACAAAAATCAATTCTAGCAAGCGATTCAGCTTTGGGTGAACCAGGGAAAAATTCGAGGCGGAAGGTAATGCGACGTCGTAATGAGAAACAACGGCGGAGAAATAACAGCACCGCGGAAACGGTGCGAAATAAATACGGGCGGAAAGGGAACGAGGTCGCCGACAAGAAAAAAAGACGATTCTCGAGGTTTCAGACACGCGATTCCTGCTTACCGAAGGATTTGCAAAGTCAGGCGGAAAACGCGACAGCTTCGGTAGGTGGCTTACTTTGAAAAAAGACACAGACCCACGGATAGGGGGATAGAGTGATAGAGGCGCGAATCGGAACGCGAAACGAGAGCCACGAGGAACAGAAATCTACGAGCGCACCGGAAGAAGAGGTGTAACTCCCCCGGCGTGAGAGAAGGATGAAGAAACGCTATCTCGGAATGCGAACGGTATTCGGGATGATAAAACGAGAAGGGACGAGGAGGGAGGGTAGAATCTGGCGACAAGGGAAGTAGGACAGGTAATACAATAACACCTGCTGCCACAAGAACAGAAGATATCGCACGGTAGCAAGTTTGCTGGAAAATCGTAGAACCCTGCGGGAAGAGTGACGAAAGGAAACCACGGTTGGAGGACGGAAGACCGAGCGCGAAGGTAAACCGCAGCTAACGACGATAGTGGGGGATCGAGGAAGAACGAGCGAGAGAGAGAGAGGCCTGCTGGAGGGAACAGTGCGAGTGCACCGCACGCGACGAAAGAGGACGGAGTGGGGGACGAAAGGAGAGGGAGAAGGCGTGCTGGTTTTCCGCGAGTAAAAGGGGTGCGCCAAGGCGAGAATTACGAGGCTCAGGTGCACGCGGGTACATTATTAAAAAACAGGAAACCTCATCATTTTCAGCGGCTCTCGTAAAGATATTAAATGGAGACTTTATGTTGGCCGTGTTCGTCGCGTGTGCCGCGGCGTTGTTGCTAGCGCGAGTACGTTTCAACGGCCGATACACGTCCGTGTGTACCAGTGACGCACAACTTGTAGCTCGTTTTAAAATTTTTGCAATGTATGGACATCTCGCGTGGGGCCCTTTCTTGTTTACTTAACAGTTGCTACCACTGAAACTACCAAGTAGGTCAAAACTAGTATCCAGGTTCTTCTTTTCTACGTATCCAGTAACAAATCAAAAGCCAATATGCAGGCTTTTCTAATAAATGATTAAATGAATTAATTTAATAATACGCGGACTAAAATATAAACGAAACGAAATTTTAGTAAGCGCAGTCGTAATTTGTATAAGAAACCAAGACAACGGTTCATTCGATTACTCGGTAGTTATCGTGTTCATACGATTAATACCGCAACTAAATGCATAATATTGCATGTAATGCTTTATATGCAAAAGTTGCGCATCACTGATGCACACGCTTATACGCGCACGGTTCCGCGCTGTCCGCTCGCAACACAACGCGCGGATCGTCGTGCGGGGATTTCCGTTTCGTGTTTTGTGTTGGCGCGGGCGCCCACGGGCTCGTGTACAACTCACACACGGAGGCGTGCGTAATCGCGATAAGTGACGCACGCGCCGCGTGCTCGGGCCGCGCGCGAGGACCAAGTCGCATATAGAACCGGCCGGAGGAAGTGCATACATCGATTCCCCGCGCACTTCCGTTCTTTGTTCGCGGGCCGCAACAATCCTGCCGCCCGGTTTTCTACTTTATGCAACGCCACCGAAACTCGATTATCCGAGTCAATCTACATGGCAACGGCTGCACGAGGATTCTGACAACTCGGTACTCTGTCCCTTGGAACGTCAAGTGTTCGAGTACGAATCTTGCTCGTTAAAGTTGAAGTTGTTGGGAAATTTAAGTTCCAGGCTGAGATTTTATCCAGTGAGATACGTTGTTCTCACCATGACCACTTTGTTACTAAATTTATGATCTACTGTCATAGATATAGGTACAAACATGTAAGAGTTTATTGTTGCTAAGTCTCCCACTTAATTGTCCTGCGGGGGTTTTCTATTGTTTGACTATGGCGCCACTCGCGCCATGCTTATACATACCTGTACTCTGAACATGGGCAGTCTCTATCATTTTATACCTGTGAAATCCTGTGCAGTTTCCTGTGCAAATCCTGAGCAATAAAACATCATATGTTCAGTAGGATATCGTATAATGTGACAGTTACTCCTTTAATTTTGCATAAGATTCTTCATAAGGAAATTGAAATTTCATACTAGAATAATTTCATAGCATTTCGATAAAACGTACCCAGGGACAAACAGAATACGCAACTCGACTATAAATAGTCGTAGATAAACAAATTGGAAATTGACTCAACTGATCGTAGGAGACATCTCAATTGAATACACCATTCCAAGAAACGTATCTCAAAACGAGTCAAAGAAGTTAAGACGTGGTGGAACTCCTACACTCGACTATTGATCACGGCGTCTCTCTACGATGCAATTTTATTGCATAAGAGGCAAGTAAGTCGCAGTGGAAGTAAGAACAATTCCCTTTCCACCGTTCACCGTATGTTCTAAAAGAAACGTCTTCCCCATTATTCCGTCAAAAATCCCGCGAAGGAACTCGGTCGGCCGTAATAACGAGGGGTCCGACTATTTCGCATCACGTACCGCGCGTAAATTATCGCCTTCCAGAACGCGCCTCGATTAAATACAGGTTTCTCGTGCTGGCGCACATGCAGCCGGTTCGCCGCGTGCACCTCTGCATCGACTCAACTCGACTCGACTCCGAGCCGACGACGGTGTGCGGCAGGCAGCATGTCGTGTTCCCACCTGATGTCGTGCATACGTATGCGGCCAAGTACGTAGATACACAAGTACTACAGAGGCTCTGTACACGCCGACCGGGCGCAGACACTCGCACCACGTGGGAGGCGCGGACCTCACAAAGAGAAGCACAGAGGAGTCGTCCAGCTTTGCTCGCGGAAAGTTGCCGGCGCGAAGCAGGTGTTGCAGGTGCCACGGGGCTAGGCCTCTTTCCCGCGTGTCCGTTGCTGCCGTTCGTTCCTACATACCATTTCCATGGATAAACCTCACCCGCGGCTGACCTGCTGGACTCTGTCATTTCTTGACACTTTATTTACCGGAAGTCTATTAGTCGACTTTTTGTTTACGAGTGTTTAACAGTCGATAACGTATTAAAATGAAAAAGAATGCTCCTTTGAAACAAAAGAAACAGGAACGACCTAATGAGATTCCCTCATTACTTTAATTTTTAAATTATGGAGCTTTAAAAGTAGAAGCATCTATGAGTAACTTAGGCTTGGTACATGTAAAAGTGACTTTAACTTTCACGGAAATTATTTTGTTGTGTTATTACATGGGACATTTCATGACAGATTGGAAATACATTATTAGTTTATAGATTTAACATACAACACTTTAGAAACCAGTCAATGAGAGTAGAAAAATTTAACTAATAAATTTAAATATTTTATAATGTTAGATGTCTATTCATTGAATAAAGGACCTGACTAAAGAACATTGTCAACATCCCAAGTTAGATACTCAAACTGATTTTTGGAATCATTAATTAGATCTATACTATATCATTAATATATGTTGAAGATTAAAGAACGCTGTACTAGACTATTCGTGCTTTTTCACTGCCCAGAATTTTTCGTGGAAATGGAGAAATCCAGGGTGGAACGGCGGGTCAGCTTTATTCATCCCGGGGGCCAGCTGTCCTTTTAATGTTGCACTCTTACCCGTACATTCGGACACGCGGACTTCGTCCACCGTGAAAATCCCGCGGCCGATGAGCATGCGACCGTAGAAGAATTCGGATGTCTTGTTCTCGGATGCCCGCATACATTAGTGTCAGAAGGGTTTTCGAGATTGCCGTGTTCCTTCGGGTCTGACGTCCGAGGGCCGTCCTCTTTTTTCGTCCACCGCCTTATCTCGCCTGCGCGCGGACGCTCGCATCGCGGAAATTTTTACGAGTGGACGTTTTGACGCTGCCTGAGGCGGCGAAGAGTGATCGGAGCTGGGAACGGACAACGGAATATTTATTGCTCCTTGGAAGTTACAGCCTGTTTTAGTGTCTCGTTGTAGCTTGGCTGGAGGATTTGTAGAATTTTTGTGGAAATTCTGATGTTCATGGCTGTAGTTCCTGTGCTACCGTTATTTTGGATGTTTTAAGGCTTCAGATAGGTTTTTGGTTTCTGACGTTGTTATTATCCTAGTTATCTTAAAACTGATCAGATTTAGTTATCGGTGTTGTTATTGTCCCAGATATGTTAAGGCTGATCAGATAAGTTATTGATTCTTGAGGCTATCGATGTTCTAGATATTTTAAGACTGATTAGATAGTACATACTTTATTGCTTACTGTTCGATGTTTTGAATCACTTGTTCGGTGAAAAGTTACATTTTCTTGAGACAAAGAACACAAACGATTTTTTAAAAATTTTATATTAGTATCATGGAAATGTAAAAATAAAGTTTTAAGATTTCTATTACAATAAATAGCGAATCAAATTATTTATTATTTTGTTTTATTTCATATCGCGAATAACCATCATAAAAAACAATTTTTGTGTTTACTATTAAGAAAGTTGCGTGCATATTGCTATATCTTGTTTATTTTGGCATTTTGAAAGTCATCAAATTTTAGTTAACATATTTTTTTTCCTATCTTAAACCGGTTCCGAGTTCTACTCAAGGTGGTAGAAGTATAAAAAGTGGTCATACTCCTTGAATTTTAGTTAACGTGGCTAAAAGAATGCATAACTATTAAATGTTTCTATTGTCTCATAAGTTTACAAATTTTTAACGGGGACATGGTTCTTTATAAATGTAAAGAAAAGTCAGTAATGTACGTATACATAGAAATTATACATAGTAAAAATACGATTATTTCATGAATATCAATAGAGTGAAAAGAAGAAATATTGTAGATTCTAGAGCATGGAACACGCAAGGTCAATTTTTACAATTGTCGATACCATCTTGTTCATACTGAAGAGATACTTGCAAGAATCTGACCATTCAATGTACACCTGACCCTCGATTTACGCGAAAATCTGTTCCACGTGTGTTCGTTGTACGTGAACGAAAATCGCGTAAATAGTCTGTCGGTATAAGAGAAAAAAAAATATTGGAAAGAAAAGTTAGGAAAAAAATTAGAAAACAAAAGTATATTTTATTCGCTGTTACTAAATTCAGATCGTGTAAATTGAGATCGCGCGTAAAACTACCGCGTAAATAGTGTTCCAATTTACTACGTAAGAAAGAGGCTCACGTGAAAAAAGTCCGCGTAAATCGAGGGTCAGGTGTACTTATGTATATACCATACTTACACTTCTGTGTCTCTTTAAATACGTTCTATAACTCTGTACGGCTTTGCTGTGCTTTCGATCTAGCGTGTGCAAGTGAAGAAATGATTGGAGATGTTTGCAAACTAATGTAAATTACTTTATAAAACTGTAAATTCTTGTTACGTGAAGACAAATACCTCCGGGCTGTTTGACACTTTGAGTACCATGTCAACTTCAAACAGGTGACACACTTTTGCGCTGAAAATAAACGTTAATATTTGCTGCAACATATTTAATGGAAAAAATCCAATCGATGTTCGTGAAAATTTGTCTACAAGCACAGTTATCGAATTCTTCCATCTAGAAACAATTCTTACAAAATTATTTCTAATTTAATCTAATTTTGGGAAAACAATCTAAATTATAATCATAAAGAAATAAACTACAGTAAACCATTATCCTTTCGCATAAATTATATTTTCAAAGTCAATGCAAGTTACGCTGTAAGGTACAATAATAAAAAATCATGAAGGGCTTCTGAAACAGTGCAGAATCAGTAGTATAGTCTAAATTGCAAGTTTAATGCACTTATAACACTTTTAATATTTCAATTAAAATTGAAATTAAAGATTTCGCTACTAAAAAAGACAATTCGAAGTAATAAGACATTTAAAACACCATAGGAAGATTATTTTCTTTTTATACGATAGAAACTTTAATAGATTCCAATTTCTTTAAATTATACCCTGAAGATTTATGTAATCAAACAAGGTAGTTAGTGACGTCACTGACAACGCAGCAGCGGCCCATTGGAGCCACCTAATTTCGCGTCTGTTTCGGCGCTGATTGATGCTCCGAAACATAAAAGGGCCTATTATCTCGTTTAAAAGGCCGGTGTTTCTGATCCAGCGCCGTATTTCGCAACGTTTCGTTTGCTCTTCGATCCAGCGACGCACAGCTGTATCTGGCCGCGTTACGGACAGTCGAGCGATACCGGCCGGCCGCTACGCCGCCTTCTTTGCAATCATCCGAGTTAAGTGTAGAGGAAAAGAATGTTCGCGGAGAGATGTACAACCGGCTAGACTGTTGATTTAAGCGCGGCGGAACGTCGCGAGAGATTGGTACGTTTGCATGGGTGCGAACGTATTTTCGTTCCGCGGTGAAAGAACCTTCGTGACTATTTATACCGTGCACATGAATCGTACACAGTTTTATCGCGTTTACGGCTTTATGGACCGTTTATCGCGGGACAATAAAGAGCCACTTTGAGGCATAATGCACGCGTTACGAGGACGGGCAACCCCATGGTACGCCGAAAGTCTGCATTCCTGTAAATTCTTTATGGCGCCCGTTTTTGCCAATTGATTGCAAATGTCGGAGTACCCTCTTTCTTAATACTTGAAAGGGTACCGTAATAGAAGAATTTTGGTAAATCGAGGTTTGCGTCGCTTTCATCTTTGGTTAATTTAAAAATCTTTCATTTGAGATTAGTTCTGGCTGAAATAGGGCAATGAGTGGATTGGAAAGGATATTGGTTCAAATGAAAAATTGCGAGGTTCTTATTGAGAAGGATTAAAGTGTAATAACCTATCAGGTGTTCTTGATCATTTTCTGGTCATGACTGTCTTATTTCAACAGTTTAACGTGATTGAGCTGTTATTTTCCCTCCTATCCGATGTTCTGTTAAAATGTTCCGTTCGATTATAACTGCACTGTACTCGCGAAAATATGAAGAATGTATAAAACGTATAGATGAACATTAAATTGCCTTTATGTTTATTTATACTGTGTGTTTTGTCTACAAGCACAGTTATCGTTAGTCAGCTATTTACACGGTATTGCTTATAATTGTACGATCGACGGGGATATAGGTAAGTCCTTTGATTATATATGAAACGAAATAACATCATCGAACAACTTCCACATTCCATTAATTTTTACTAAGGATTAAAATCTATTTATTTTACAACAACCGCTATTATATGTACTCGAAATATAAATTGACAATTTATAACATTATGGAATCTTTATGGGGTGAGTCAAACGGAAAAGTAAAATCGGTGTTTTCCACAAGCAAGAAAAATCAGTTGAAGGGATTACTCAAATTATACAACATGCGAAATGAAAGACTACCAGAACTGTTAATAAAATCAGGTTAACGGTAGTCGATCATTGAATAAAAATGAATTGAAAGTTTCAATGGAAATCTCTTCCTTTTTCAATTTTTAAAGTCGTTTGAATAATTATTAGAAATTAAAAGAATATATAAATTTTGTTTTAATTCCAGATTGTATGGTTACGTTTATTAAGATCTATACGATTACAAACTATACACGCATTCTACATAAATAATAGTGTAGCTACATTGAAAAGACAAATTACAGTTAACGTACATCATAAATGTTTTCAGAGGCGTCTTATTACTACTATAACCGAAGTATAAGACCAACTAATTGTAAGTTAAGGCTTCAAACCAGAATGTTTCACAACTGTTCAATTAATTCAGTCTTCTCAACTTACCTTGCAAACACTAATAAACAATTCTCTTTGTTATAGGCCCATATTCCTAGTTTCTAATAAGGTAGTACTGTAAAGGAAAGCGCGTTAACCTCGTTTAATGGGTCATCGATCTACTAATTCCACGTATTCAGAAAAAGCAGCATTACTGACGTGTACCACATGATTCCAACAATCCTAGTTTACAGGAAAAAAGCTTATCCTCGTGATATCAAATCCGTAGAGCACATTTCCATCGAAAGAACGATAAAGTATCTACGACCAAGCGTATGATTCACAAGGTTCAAGAATTTTTCCAATCTCTTGACGGCGTACCTAGTAATAAGTGTTACTCAGGTTGGCGTACCATCGAGAACGAGTTCGTCGGAAGCAGAAAACTCCGAGGGATCACAGTTTACTGTACCTCTCAATTTTCTCCGTGGAAATCTGAAGCTATCATCAAAGCCTCTGGCCAGACAGAGATACGACCTTTGGTCCCGGCAGACGGCTGACTTCGGAAACTTGCGTAGTCTAGGATAGATAATGCAGGCATACATATTGCGCCACGTCCACGGTATATCGCACGGTCGTTGGGTCGCGTCCTTGCTTGTTCGTCGCCGAAGAATGCGAAGGGACACGCAAACCTTACCGGCCATACAGCACATCCTCTATCCCCGTTCCTTTTCTTCGTCCTCTTTGCTGGTTAGCCGTCTTTCCCTTTCTGCTGGATGCCTCCGTGGCGCGAAAGTTTGCGCGGCGATCTCGTCGACGCCTTTGCTTTCGAAACAAACTGCCGGCCAGGGTATTTCAACTTTAGAGTACACGATTCGACCAGCGCACGACACAATGTCTCTCAGGTTTGTGGGTGAAGGAGGAATAATATCTATTGTAAGTAGGTTCAAATCTGAGCGGACTGTTTCGAATATTTTCCGAGCAGTTTAATAAGCATTGTATAATGCTTTTTATACTTTATGATTTTGTTTATTAACTTGGCGAAAATGAACTAATTTTCTAAATTTTTCAATGGATGTTATGTTAACTGTAAAAGTAAATTTACTTTGACAGTCAAGCATGAAACTAATATAAATTGTATAACATTCTTTGATTTAACGTAAAAAATTCATAGAATTATGTAGATCTGTTATATGCAGTGTTTATACATTTTAAATTCCAATTCGAACATGAAGGAAATTAAAGAATGTGACAGTATTGGTTATTGAGGAGTAAATATTGCTCCTAGCGATGCACAGTCAACTTATAAGGTAAAGTTTATTTTCTTTAGTAACGAAGATATCATGACAATAATTATCATCAATTAAAAAGTTGAGTACTGATTTGAAGAAACAATTATGATCAAGTATTAAGGAAATTTTTCGGCAACCTTCATTAGCGTTTCCTTGTATATACATCATATTAATACATTATCAATCAAATTTTATCAATGTTGCTTAAATTAATAAATAGTCCTAAAAACACTATTTAGCGATCAATACTTAATTACTGTAGAAACATAAAATCAGTAAAGCTGCTTTCACTCACAGAAAAATTGTGAGTGTAAGTTTTAAAATCATGCCTCAATTTCAAAAATTTGATTTCCTTCCTCGGGCTGGCTTATATTATAATTCGTTTCATCCGATGCGTTCCGCCGGCCGCGGCCAGGGCTCTGGTTCTTCGATTTCGGTAAACAGACGGCGAAATGAAAATTGCAGACCGTGACCGGGCAGATTAACGAAATGTATTGACTCTGATCATCGCGCGTTCCATCGTGGATCGTTTCAAAATTCCACGGACCCGATTGAAGTCCCGGAATGAAATTACCGTCGCTGATACCGGCACGGTTCCCAATCAATCCCAGCGTTCGTTAGTGGGAAGGAAGAGGAACGCCTCTCCCGGTTTCCGCGCGTCGCCCTCGCCTCCTTTTTCCTCCGGTTGGCGCGCGCGGCTCGATTCTGCCGCAGAGGAAATGCAATATCGCGAAGAAGAGATTGAACCCAGGGCGGTTGGGACCGCGAGGAAGCGTGTAACCACTAATTGCGTTGCATTAATGGCGCCCATCATCCGCCGTAACAAACGCGAGCCAGGGCTTCGCGAACGACGCGCACTAAACTGATTGCGTGAGAGACGTTTAACCTGTTCAACCGACTTTATCGTACGCGGGTCACTCGCGTGATTGCGCTGCTACGTAAGAATAACATTCAACGAATGTGATACGTATACGTGTACAGTTTTTTTTTACAATTTTCTGTTATCATCGCGATTTGATAATTAATTCTACGACTGAGTAGTTTTTCTTCTGGACGGATACCGGTGGAAAATGATAAAGAGTAATGTCTTCCTGTAGAACCTGCGTGATTATTTTGAGCGTACGTGAAACGTGCGTGCGTACGGAGTGCTCGTTTGCTTTATAGCAAGTAAAAGTTATGATTTATATTTTCGTTAAGGAAGCTTAATCTGTATTCTTGTGTGCAACACAAGAGTTGGTATGAAAACATTATTGCGGCTTAGCTTAGGCTTGTTTTTCATTGCTTCTTGCTTCATTTCCGTTACTTGTTCTTTTTAAGCCGACTGCCATAAGTTTCCTTCTTGATGACTGCTTTGTCTTATGTTACATCACAATATGTGTTTTTCTATTCATATTGATCTTCCCTGTAAGAAGGCTCTTAATTTGCTCGTTTTTTTTTACATCAGTTCTCTCATTTGCCTTCATCTTTATATACAAATCATTTCCAAAGTTACGTTACGACCACATTTTTCTTTACGTTCATACGCATTACAATATTTTAGTATTTTTTAAGTGTTCTAATACATAATACAACTACATACTAGCTGTCTTTACATTATTACACCAAACTGAAATAAAAAAACAAAAATATCATTCAATTACGTTTCACTAAAATTAAATATTATTTTCTTGTTAACCTTCAGAATAAAACTTGAATGTAGAACAAGAGAAATATAAAGTGTAATAATTCTAATAAACACAATTATAGGAATTTCAAGGTGAGGGTTTAACAATATATTTCAAACCGATGCTATTTTTATTCTACGTCCCAGTATTCCCACCGCAATTCATTCGTTTCTACAAACCACCCAAAAGGGCTAACAATTCTCGTCAGCCAGAAAGACAATGAGCGGTCTGGAATTCAGTATTCGCGTGTGTGCCGTTTCGATTCCGTTAGGTTACCCGGAAATGGCGATACTAGACGGACCTTTGGCCCTGTTCGTAGAAGCGTTACGGAACGTTATCAAAATCGAATCGCGGCCGTCAAAGTGCGTCCTCTCTTTGGCGTTCCGCCGACGATCGGAGCGCAGAGCCGGGGCCGAAGTACAATCACCCAAAGTGAAACTCGTACAAATATGTACCGACTGCTCGCCTAATCTCTCGCGCCGCCTGGTAAATACTGACAGGGTGTCAATATTGAAATATCTTATCGTGGAAAGCGCCATGCATACCTGAAATATATTGGGAAACGGTCTGTCGACGTGCTCCGCATGACTCACAGTCCTGGAAAGATACCCGTGCCCGCCCTCTCCACGAACGTGAACGTGCCCGCGCGCTCGCGTGTGCGGCTATGTGCACAGTCGAAAAATTCTCTTCACCGGAAAGAGAGCGCAGGAATCGGAACTCTTTTGACCTGCATTTAGAGCGGTCGACGGGAACTGGCTGGATATAGAGGGAAAAAGGGAGAGATAGAAAAAAATAAAAGGTTCCGTGACGTTCCTCGATATTCCTGAAACCCCCGTCGACGTAACGGGAGCCACTTCGGAATAAATTTCGCGAGCATTGAAAAACTTAAAAGTCGAAAACTGGATTCGCTCGTCTGCTCGACGAGCGCCGTACCTTGTTCCCCTTCGATTTCCCCAGAAACGAGCGCATACGTATGCAAGATACCTCCGCGGCCGGGAAAGATCATCGAGCGAAACTAACGCATCCACGATCTTTACTTCTCTTTCGAAACTTTTTTCGGGAAGCGAAGTTCGAGCTCGTTCTCGTTGGAGAAAGTGGCGTGAGTTCGAGGATCGATGGCGAACGCGGAGAGGAGCGTTCGATGTTTCTTCGGTTCCCGTGACGAGGCACGAATATGAGAAATATTTTTGCGGGCTCGAGATTTACCGGAAGCCTTCCCGAGTGCGAAAGATGGCCGAGCTAGTCGCTGAGAGGAGCTTAGACGGGTAAGCTCGCGGGCTTTGCTCCGCGCTGGGGGATCGACGCTTCTGTATTTCCTATATCCCGGACGTTTCTCCAGGGGTATAGCTCGGATCCTGGTCATCCCTCGTTAAATCCCGAGGGAACCGCGAGGAACGGCCGGGATACGCGGCTGCTCGACAGCCCCAATGTTTTCAAACGGATAACGTCACCATCTGCGACACGCTGACACCCGCCCTTCAATTCGATCAGGAATTTCTTCTCCTAAAATTACAGACTCATTATGTAAATGCGATTGTTTTACTTTGGGCTGCCTTCGTCGTGAAACATAGTTCTTGGGGAAGCTATTCAATTTGACGCGATAATTTTGTGAGCACTAGTAATTGAAATGGAATTTCGAATTACTTTTGTTATTAGTGGAAAGAGGAAAATATGTCTGATGAAGATAATTTTAGTTTAAGGAAATTTGTTGTCAATTTCTTGTTTCTGATTAATTTTGTTTAAAGCAAGTTTTTGAAATTGAATTCACATTTTGAACATACATTTGCAATTGTTTTGAAATAATCTTGGCATTATTTTAAGGACAGGTTATGATGTATGTACAATGAACAAGATAATTATCGAGCCACGTGTAAATGTGGCAATTCTGAGAAACAAGGGATTTCTGTTTCTAAATGATGACGTGCGCGCAAGTAGATAAAACCTGTAATGGCCAGCCATTGTCAACACACACCGTTGTTTCTGGGACTGTTCGATAAAGAGGCCGACGGACGATTAAAATCCAAATGTGAACGATAACTGTCTTTATCTTATCTAGGCTGATCCCTCGAAATATATCTTTCACTCGGACACTAAGGAGACGCAATAAGATCATTGAACGATTCTGTCCATGATGTCAACAATGATTATTTGTGCTTAAAAAGAGGCTTTAGAATTCTTTAGAGTCTTTGATCACGTTCATGGAAAATGAGAGACGTGTGATTTCTCAGAATGAAGTGTTGTGACATTTTATAAGCTGTTATTCTAAAATTTTTGCAATCTTCTACAAACTGAATCGTCAAGAAATGATATTCAAACAACTATTTCAATTCTTCTTTGTTCTTATTCTGTTCGTTATCTTTTCATTAAAATTGTATACCGTTTATAGGTTCTTAAGTACGTAAGTACTTAAGTACTTAAGTTGAAAATATGATGTAAATTGTGTTTATAATTTTAAAACAGAATTTTTTAAATAAAATGTATGACTTTACAGAAATTATTTTAATTTACCATTTCATTGTAGTATTAATTCTTCTATACTGTAACACTGTTTTACAGCGTAAAAAATTATGTCTTATTTCATGATGTCTAATTTTAAACCGTTTAATGTAAAAATATGTCCTTTGACTAAAGAAAACACATGTAAGGTCGTGAAGTAAATTTTCTCCAATATTATCGATGATAATTACTGACAAAATTCAATAAAATTATTTATATTTTTTTTCAATTATTTATCTTCCGTTTTCAAATAAGAACATTATTAGTTTCCGAGAAATATCAAAAGCAGTATGCAGTTATGTAAGTATTACGTTACACTTATTTTTTATCACGTCGAAAAAAAGACTTAGATTTAAGACTCAGCTCCACTATTGAATCACTAACAACACTAAAATCCCATCCAATTCAGCACTGATTTAAACTGCTAAGTGAATACAAATGAAATATTCGGCCAGTATTAAATTCAACAGATACGAATCGTTCGCAAAATGGTACTCTGTGGAACATTTACAATTTACAAGAGAAAAAGGGGGTACCCGCGTCATGAAAAGTCGGTGCCAGCGGCGTCGCTTTATTCAACGCGAAAACATCTCCTCAATGCGAAAGGATCACGAGAAAATTTCGAGAAAAGAAATTCTGCGCCTCTCGGCGAATTCATAACGGGCCGAGCCACTTGGATATTCCCCGATGCGCAAATTCTCAATGAACGAGTCGAAGAATTTAGACGCGAAGGAAGAAAAGGAGAGAAGCAAGGGAGAAGGGAAGAAAACCTTTCGTTGGAGCGAACGCAAATAAGAGGCAAACCGAGGGAAATCAGCTGCGCGTATGACCAAAGCGATTCGGAGGGTTAAATGGTCGGCTTAGGCTCTGATCGACATTAAGCTGTCAAGGGTTGCTTTTTCGAATTCCTCGCGTCGGGCATTAATCCCATTTCGGAATGGAGCCGTCTTCGGCCCCCTGTCAGATGACGGAACCTAACTCGCCGCAGGAACGTGTGTTTACGTCCTGTACCCCGTGACTCCGTTAATCCCGGGAGAAGGGATTGCAAAGGGGTTGGGACCTCCATTCATGCATCCCACGTTTAGCATACTTTCCGTCACCGCCTGGACAATAACTCTCGCATCGACCTCCGAACGCTGGGACTCTATAGGATCATCCTATCCTGACTCCACGACGCTGACATTGAATTTGATTTTATTACTTTTGGTATATTGGCTTGGGGAGGTATAAATAGATTAGCAATCCTAATTTCATTTCCGTCGACAATTGAAGATAATCGGAGTGGAATATTCAGAGTGTTCTAAAGTTTGTGTTAGAATTGTGAGATATAGGTATAATAAAAGTGTTTTACTTGAATTCTCCTTTTCAGAATAACAAAGACTGAAAACTCATCGGGTACATGCACAGCTAATTCATTCGATTCAATATGGGTAGTAAATTAGTAAAAGATCTATTAGAATATTTAACATTAGATATAAGTAGATTCCGTGTTCTTATACAGTTATACATTCGTATGAATTAACAATAAGTTACAAAGAATAGAATTGAATAAAAATTTATTTCCTTTATTACGAGTTTCATTGACACCATAGTCATGAAAAGACTACTTTATTACGTCTTTATAGTTTCTATACGTTTGCAAACGCCATAAGTGTATAAAATCCGCAGTCTATACACGGAGCAATATAAAAATTTTTATCCTCGTTGTGTTTTTTTACACTTTCAGCATATGCTGTAAATACAGACTCATTCTTCCCTGAAGGAAATTCATTTCACGGAAGTCCTCGGTTTGAAATTTTATTTTTTAGCTGAGCCGTGATTGCAAATAAAAGTATACGACCCGACTAAAACTGTCCTCCGCTGGAGAACAGCGCAGAGGAAGAATATTTTAGTGCGGCCGGAAACGTGGTTCGGGTTAAGTAACCAAGGTCTCTCGCTCGAATCGTCTTTATAAATATTTAAGATCCCCAACGACGGATGACGAACGGCGTGTCTCATATTGCAATTAGATTTTAACTCGGTCCGCTTCGTGACTTTGTTAATTATTCAGTGTACGACGTCTGGCGTGAGTTCTAATAATACCCTCGCTTAGATCGCCGAGAGCCGATATTCTGACCGGTTGCTAGAAGGGTGGAGCGACGAGGAAAAAAATGAACGCGAGAGAGAAAGGAAAAAAGGAAAAAAACGGCAGGGGAGGAAAATAAATCGACGACAGATCGCGTTACTAACTGCTCGACGGAAATCGAGACGAAGCTGCTCAAGCCGGTGGAGCACTACCCTTTCGACTTCCCAAGGGTGTACGGAAACACTCGATGAACGCTTGAGCACTTCGAGGGTGGTGTCGGGTCGAAGGTGCTTGAGGTACTCGGGTCAGAGAATTGCTGATCGGAGAGCAATATTCCTGCTTGCTCGAGAATATGTAGACAATTTTGTCCGTATATATGGCGAATCAATAAATTGCACTAATTAAACGAGCACGTTATTTTTAAGTAACCTCTCTTCTTTCGTTCTGACAATGGGAACGTATTGAATTGACTTCGATCAAAGAGATGAGGGTTTCTTATTTTTCAATATATCTGTTCGAACATGTTCGAAACAACTATCATAGAACTAGACTAAATTTAAAGATCAGTTCCTAGGATTTACACCAGGCCTGTTCAACTGGCTTTTTCGCAGGCAAGGTCAGCCTCGGTTGCTCACGGGTAGAGCTTTGGACAAAGCTACGGGCATATGTTCTCGAAGTGGGGTAAATACACTTGATTAGTATCCGTTCATTAGGGCCTTAAGACAGGCGATAACTACTACATACTTACAAAGTAGTACACAAAGCAGCCACCTTTACCCGCGGCGGCGTTACTGGCTGCCCAACGAGCAGAATTATGGCCGGGCAATCCGCAGATTGCTCACATGGGCAAGTGGCTGGACAAACCTGGTTTACACTATGATTTTCATTTTACATTTTATTTACATTTCACATTAAAACGCCATAAACTACGATCTGTTATACTTTCGTTGTAATGTAGTTATTTTAGAGGAGAATTATAAATATTGTGTAATATTACAAATTTGTTTATTAATTGAAATAATATTAACTATGACATGGATCCATAAAAAGTTATTTCGCAAGATGAAGTACCTATAATAGATTATTTAAAATATGCTTAATCGATACAGAATTTAGATAAAATTGATCAAAATGAAGGGCACTCATAAACAAATATTCATTAAATATAAATTTATCATGATAATAACAATAATAACAATAATATTCAACATAAATATAGTTGATAAAAGGGATAATAAAGATACAGTAGGACCATCAGATGGAATCATTGATTCAAAGGGAAATTTTTCTCGAGGCAGGTAAAAATTCTTCAAATTCTCGAACGAACTGATTCCGATCTGAAAGCGATTACCGCAAAGCTCGACTAAGGACGGTCGCGTGCCGCAGTTCCCGGGAACTTCGGAAGCACATCTGCGTTCCTCATCGATCCGCATTAAAATACTACATCGTTGCCCAGCTCAGAAGAAAAAGAAACGAGCCCACTAAATATTTTGATGAGCTTACGGGCTTAAGGCTTTTTTTACTGAAGGGGAGAACGTATCTCCGGTAGAATAAATGTCTCTTCTGAATCCTCTCTAAATTGAATACAAGATCCCTTTAATAAAGTTACACGCGCTTTAGTGGGGTCGAAGCAGAAAAATAACAGGAAAAAATGGTTCCATCGTGCGATTCGTTAGGCCTAGAGTTTTCGTGATCATATTATATTCGTGAACTTCGGACGGGAAATATAAATGCGAACGAAAGTCCGCAGATTATTTTCCATTTCCATGGTGCCGACAATGTTATTCACCCCGCGAGAGAAATTCAAGTTGAAAAACATCTTTAAATGTGTGAGCTGCTTCATTTCCTTCTATCCGGGAGGCTACGTGACATACATTAATCATGTTCCGCTCCTTCTTAGGCGAAAATTTGATTTTATTCACCCTATACCACGGCGTCAGCCATGATGGGGGACTATCGGCTGCCGGTAACATTAATATTTCCCCCTTTTTAATAAGCGTGGAGGCGTCGTTGTTGTTTACTTGATACGCCCCGAAGATTTTGATTACGTTTAGGAAATATTTCAAAAAGACAGCATAGAGATCATTAAAATAATAACGTTACAAAATGGAAAGTAGAAAATTTTTCATAAAATTGTATGTAATCGCGAAGAACTAATCAAGTGTTTTGATTCTTAAATTTGGAAACATTCAAAAAGTGAAGTTAGTCGCTATAGACTATGATCAACTTGTATATGTAGTTTATTATAAAAGAAATTAAAGAAATTTAGATAATATCCAACATTTTTAAGTCAGACAATATTGGCCTATTGTATCGTATCGAGTCAGATTATCCGACGTTATAGCGATCATAACTTCTTCATCAGTCATCTCGTTCAATCGATAACGTTCAAGTATTCAACAGCAGATTGTAAGGAAAGAAAGGTTAAAGTTTCTTTCTGCACTACCGATGTGAATAGAAGGCAAAAAAGCATTAGGGACTAACGCCTGCAATCAGACCTCTAAGAAAACTTCCTGTATCAACTTCAACTGCACATCTGAAACAAAATGAAACCGTTGAAAGACAAAATGTCAATGCTAAAATATTCAAGAACAGATTATGGAAAGCTTCCGGTACGAAGAAGAGAAATAAAGAAAGAAAGTATCATAAAATAATTCATGAATCGAATTTTTATTCTTCAAGAAAAGTAAAGTAGGAAAGGCAAAGTACAAAAGTATTGACTTGATGTATACGGAATGTTATTTTTCCTAACTTATACTGAGAAAATACCTTTATGCTTTTTTAGTTGATAATAAATTAAAAATCTGTTGCAGAATAATAGATATATGTAAACCTACATTATAACAAGAATGATGATGAAAAATTTGAGTGATTTATAAAACTTTGCTGTGACTTTCATGTTTTATGCATTGTTCGAAATGGTTTTTACTTGCCAAAATATATCGGATTATTGTGAAATACTTATTGCGGAGGAAGAAAACTTATTTTTACAAAATAACGTGAGTTCGTGTTTAATTATAATAACGTCTAACAGATGGTTGGCAGGATTTCGTGTTAGCTGGTAATTTTAAGCAACCCCTTTGAAGGTATAACCATATTAACTGGCTTGACACAGGAGCTTACTGAAATTTAGAAACAAGGTCAAATAAAATGTACTTTTTATGTACACTTTTTTATTTTTTGTATTGTCTACGATAATTGGTGTCAACTTTAAGGATAAAAATCGGAATATTTAATTGAATTAGTAAATGGTTTAGTAAACTTTGTTTTCATCGAATTAGGGGGTTGCTTTCTTTGCAGGTAAAAAAATGGATTTTATTTTAAAAGTTTTTGTAATATAACATATGGAAAACAATTTGTTATTTTTCTGTTTAAATTTGTTTAAATAAAAATGCTTGTAATTGGTGGATGTGTTTCGAGATCTTCGCAGAATCCCAGAAAGTTATCAATATTTCTGTTACTTTGAAAAAGTGTTGCTACTATCTCCTCTTAAATGAATGCAAAAGCTCGCAGAATGTACTAGTCATTGAAGGTTTAGACGAAGAATAGAGTAGTTACTAATTGATTAAAAAGGCCCACCTCTAATATTCCAAAGAAATTGATTCCTATTAAAAATATATTCTAGACACTTCAAACAAGAAGAGACTGTACGAAAAAGATCGATTTCTTAACTAACTATTCCGATTTCAATCATACAACCCAACCAAAACGATTCTATCGAAGCCAACACCTTGAAAAAGCAGTGCGCCACTGCCGCCGCGCCATCAAACATCGATCGAAAAGGGAAACAATGTTCCACGCGCAGGAATCAAACAATAACAGTTATGAAAACGAAAGAAAGAGGTTTTCCATCGATCTGTATGAAAGCAGCGAACGGTGGGTGGCGTGGGAGCGAGAGGGTGGCGAGGTGTACCGGTAATAAGGGCCGGTCGCACCCTAAGTGACCGGAATGGCGCAATAATTCGTGGCTCTCGTGACGTTAAGAGGTCTGCCCTTTGCGCTCGCAGGGCCAGCGAGAAGGTGGCCGCTCGGCCTCCCATACGGTTTCGCAGGCATCGTCCTAAATATAGATCCCCTTACAACCTGACGTCCAATTATAGCTCTTTGATGCCTCGCGAGTGTTGCCATCGCGGTCTCTCCACCCTCTTCCTACGACTTTCACCATTCTCTCTTTCGCTCGCTTCTCTCCTTACCCCTTTCCTTCGGTTCGTTACAGCTCTTCGACTCCATTCGTAGCACCGGGCGATAATTTTATCGCGGTTACCGGCCATTCGCCGCCGGCAAATCGCAGTTGAGCTTAGTGAATCGGGACCGGCCTTTGAAAACGCGAAATTGTCGGTTCTGCCGCGTCCCCTCTCCCCCCGCCGCCGTCGATAAGTAACGATGTTTCGCAACAGTCTCCGGCGATCGCCGGCTTTATAAGTCCGCCTCAAAGGGTCCACGAGCGATCACGATTCCTTTTCAGTCTCAAGGATAACGCGGTGCTTACTTTCTTTCATCCCTTCTCTTCGCCGCGTTCGGAGAGACGCTTGCATAAATGGCCACACTTCAGGCGTCGTTTTTCAGTCAGCGATGTCATTGAGCTTCCCCGAGGAAGGGGACTCTGTCTTCTTCGTTCGGGCCTGCCTTTCTTCTTTCTTTGTACCCTGCATAGGAGGTGCTGCTTCGAGCTCGATACAGCGCAACGGGAAGAGCGGGCGGCAAATATTTACCGTCGTTTATCACCGTTCGAACTACCGCCTGAAAAGCTGTCGCTTCTTTCGCCACGCCGACCCCTCCGCGACTGGCTCGCGTGTACCGATGCTCGTTTTTCCTTGCCCTTTTGTTTCGGAAAACTATTTCGCGAACACTCGCAATCATCGGTGCCATGTATGAGAGCCGTACTACGAATAATAATTACCACGATTGTCAGCGCTTTTAACGCAACGCTGCGCCTCTATGCTTATGCACGAAAATACAGTGTATCTGTGGAAAGGAGAGACTGGCATCGAGGATCCGATGTACACTCCGACACAAAACGGTAGCATATTTTATATTTTTGTTGTATTTTGTAATAAAAAGCGAAGCAACATAAACTGCGTGTAAAAACAATTTATACAATTTTTACAATAATATTTTCAACAAGTAGTTGAGTAACATTAAGTAACTTTACAGTGCACTACGCTTTTGTCCCTAAATCTACGTAAGTGCATATTCATGCTAAAATATTCAGTTAATATGCTTTCGTAGATATAAACTTCTCTTAACCTGTCACCCAGGGAAAACAAGTTTATGCGTTTTTTACATTCATCTTTATCATTTAGCTGTTCCTCGTTTGCTTATTCACTCGTAAAATTCTTGTCTTTAATGGTATTATAATTTTTTAAATAGTATATGTTAGTCCGTAATACGTGCGAACTATACATATGTAGAACTTTTAACGGCTGAAGACTCATTGTGTTGGCAGGTTTAATACAAGCCTTATAACCTTTTTGTTATCGAATTTGTAGCGCGATATCTTTTCCAGCAGGCCAAGAAAATTCTACTAAATGAAACTTATGAACACTCTTTTCGTGGTTACACGCAGGTGCATACCGCGCCTGCTATCATTAAGGAACTTATAAGTTTAACCAACCGAGATTAGAATCATAACGGGTGTGCAGAGGAGTCACGTGACTAACAGGGAAACCATAGCTTAAGTTTGCTGCCTATTGCACCTTACTATATTACTGATCGTAATAGATTGTATTTGACGATTCCATTCGTCACCTTTTCTTTATTCCTATTTTATGGTAAAATAATTAACAATATCGAGTTAAATTCGGGATAAACATATTAAACAGAGTTTAATGTATGATTTTCTGATATTATGAAGGCATATTATCTTTCTGTTATCAGTATTTAGCCTACAGGAATAAATATATACGTTAATGGTCATCAAATTTTTCCCTTTTACAGTAAATAATTAAACTCCGACAAGATTGTTGTGAACGAAGTAATAGACGCAAATTTTAATATTGAAAACGCCATTTACATAATTCTCCTTTTTGACTTTGATCGATAAATCTACGAAGCATTATCGCCTAATTAGTAGATTTACTCTTTAAAAATAATACCAATACCAATCACTATAACAATTTCGACACGGTTAAAAATCTTTTAATATGTTCATCTGCTTTCCACTTTCAGGAAAACGAGTAATTATTAGTCTCAGAGGAAACCTTCAAAAACAATACTCTCCAACTTTGATATTAACAATTGGACCTCAAGTTAATATTTACAATGTATTACAAATACGCTCCGTCAGTATCTGCCCAGATCATTGTCTGCATTTCATCTATAACCGAACAAAGCGTACAGGCAAATATTTTTAAACATTCCCAGCACCGACGTTCCCAGGCTCGACACCCGTCAGCCGTCATTCTGCGTCGCCGAACCCATTGCAATGGAACCGGTGAGATTTCCTAGTCGGGTGTGTACGCGGAAAGATTTTTCCTGCCCGCTTTCCAAAGCGTTTCTTTGTTTTATTTTTTATTCCGGCCGACGGCGCGGCGGCCCAGCGCGGTGCGTAGCGGTGCACACAATGAGCGCGGCACTCGCGTAGCGCAGACGGGCTTAAAGAGCCCCGTCTGTGGGAATTAGCGTGCTCGGAAAACGGAGTGGGCTCAGGTGCGTCTACGTCGAGCCGACCTACGAACACGGCAGTCTCTTGCGCTTCCCCTGTCCCCTGCCGGCCATCATCTCTTCCGAGGGTGGATATCGCTCTCCCTCGCCGCCCCTAGACCACGTGGCCGGATTCGCATATGGGGTAGCGCGTTTTTAAACAACACCGCCACGCCGCGACCCCACGCAGCGCCGCGCCACGTCGAGCCGTTCCGTTAATCCTCCTCCATATCCGGGATTGAAAGGGGACGCGCAAATGTTACCTACGAACCCGAAAGTGATTTCCCGAGAATTTTATGCCTGGATTCGCTCGCAATCCCTTCGCCCGCGGGCCCGCGTATCAATGAGAACGGTATCAGCGATGGTATTTAATTTGTAATTCACTGCTTTCGCTGATGCGTGCATCATTTCGGAAGCATTAAACGGCAGATCCCGATGCGTACGGATGTGTTTTTATGAGGGACGTGTGCGCGGTGCTGTCTGAAAACAATTTCGTGTTAACACGGGAGGGCGAGGCTTGGCAGCACATTATAAGTTAAGCCGCGACGCAGATTTTTGTGGAAGTTCCGTTAGGTTAGGTTAAACGGCGATTTCAGTATAATCGTGTTCTGAAGTTTTGTGGAAATTTTAAGAATTGCTCGAAGTTCTGGTTTTATACTAAAAATTTCTCAAGCGTTTTTTTGGATTTGTGGTTTATAGTTACAAGTGCGTTATTTGTTTGTAATGTTTGTAAGATTTGGAGCTGAAAGCTGACACATTTTGAACATCACTTTTAAAATTTCATTAAAGTTTCAAAGTAGCATAGAAAAGACTAAACTTAGTCTCCATAGTTTCAAGTTTCTAAATTTAAAACTTAATTCTTCAATACGGGAATAACAAATAGGGTAAGTAGGGGAGAGATGGTCCACTGTTTTTAAAAGAACTGTTACGTCGTAAATATTATTAATACTTAACAAAAAGGAAATATATTTATGAAAATAGATACTTATAAAAAGAATAATTAAATGAGCTTCTGTACAAGATTCAGTACATAATTAAAAACAATTTAAAATATAGATATTTGAGAGTGTGAATGAGATCGGGCCATTTAATCCGCAGAGCCATCTCACCCGGGATTACCCTAATTACCAGGAACAACATTCGCCATTAATGCAGTTTAAAAATTATAAATTACGAAAACAAAATGTTTGAAAGTATGAAAGAACTTTGTGGTGTCTCAAGAATTTCTACTTACAACTCTATGAATGAATAAAATATATACCAAGCTCATAGATACTACATAGTAGTGAATTACCTATTCGTAAATAAAGTGTACTCATATGTCATTATACCATTCTTGTCTCGATTCAAAAACAATTATCAGAGGAAAATACATTGTTACATTTACAGTAAAATAGAGATAATAAATTTTCTTTATAACAGCCTTACGTTTCTTAGTAACTTAAAAATAAATTCAGCACAAAATTAAATTTCATCCGTGATAGCCTTTAAGGATTAAAATCATCCCTCAGAAGAAGGAAGTAAGCGAATAGGAAAACCCAATAAATTTTGTAGAGCTGGGAAGATTCTATTATGCTTGTCTTCGATGGAGGTGGAACGGGATGCGGGAAATTTGTAAGGTCGAAGGTAGCCAAGGAAGGAACTACGCTAGGTATCAGTTGATCAATGAATTATCGTGCACAGTTTTTGCTTATCAACGCGAATTAGAAGTAGCTATCGTAGTTGCCCCGTGAAACGGCCACGATGCCAGGGGTAGCTGGGTAAACGTTGGTGCACAACCGGCAGGGAACACCCTCGTTCGCGAGATCGAAGCTTGTGTGTGGTTAATACGTGAGAGTTACCTGCTTGCCGACACGCACTCGTCCGTTATAAGATCAATATAACGCGTGCACGTATATCCTCACGTACCTGGCTTCGACCCTCCTGCCGGTATCCGCTTCGTCTCCCTGGCGTTTCCTATCTATCCACCAAAAAAGTGCAAAAGAGGAAACATTCGCACGTATACACGTACAAGGTGTTCTATTCGCACTTTCTGTTGACAGTTTTGTGCTATTACTATACATTTTGTAATATTATTTATTTCAGCCAAGTTTAAAGAGAATTACACTGTACTGTAGGCTATAATTATTATTCACGTGGTTTCAATATTTTCGAATGCATTATCTTAGATAAATGATCGAAGCTGATACCGGAAACATTTATTTAAGTATATTCTTTGTAATCTGCACTGTAGATGAAATCTAAATCCATGGGGAATAATGACAGATTTCGAACTGTAGATAAGATGAAGGTGGCTTCGTTTGGAAAGTTGGATTCTTGTGTTCTAACTCAAATCCATATCTTCCTAAAGTAATAATCACAGTTAATAAAACAAGTGTGAAGCCTGAAAGTGGTTGTTAATAATCACTTGACGTCTGTATGATCTTTAAATAAAGTTACAGTTTCTTTTATAAACCTTTGAATGAAGTAATGCATTAGAATTTCCAAATGAATAAAAATGACTATATTTACAATTTGTGAAAACATATATATAATTATTGAAAACATAAGTATGATTTTACAGAGAACTAACAAATAAATCGATTTATTCGCACGTGTACTACAGTAAAAATAAATCAATATCTCAATAACAGCACTGCTGTAATTTATAGTGGATAACAGAAACCTGTTCAGTACTATTAGCGTTGGAAAAATTCCATATGTCCGCATCATGTATTTAAGGTTTTTGTCTGTTTTTTGGTATTCATGAGAACATCTCGCTTGACGATTCCCGATTCAAGTGAATAGATATCAAAGAATACCAATAAATATCAATAGATAGCTTACAAAGTATTTTCGAGTAACATTTTGAACACTTTCGTATCAAGCGTTTCAGCGGTCGAATCAATAAAGTTTAATTTGTCTGTAAACTTCTTTGAAAAATGCGAAGAGACTTCCTGACCAATAAATTGTCTGGGTTCTAAGTATATACTTCTACAAGTCTTGAGTTATCTTATCTACGGTTCTATACGTAATGGGTTATCGTGAACCCTTTTCTACGAGTTCAATGTTGCCTTGTACTTGTTTTCCAGATTTTACTTGCCTGGTACCTGCTTCCGTGAATTCTGAGCTATCTTACTCTACGATGAATTTTCGACTGTCTTTTATTTGTTCTTTACATTTCAGGTTTATCTAGTAAATACCTATTTATAGAAAACAACGTCATGCTGGATGCGACCACGTTACTACTGCTCCTAAACTTTTTCTATTAGCTGCAAAATGTTTCTAGTGTTATATATGTGCGTATGAGTTCTAAATTATTTTGTCACTATCTTTATGTTTCTAATCGACTTACATTCGATCAGAAGAATCTAAACTGTCCCATGATTCTCAATTAATCGATACATTTTAAACATTGTTTCAAAAAGGAGGAAAAACATTGATAAACTGAGAATAAAGTACAGAAAGACGAAATAAATTTGATAGCGTTAAAAAGAATGAAAATGAAAACGTGATTAGATCGAAGGAGATTTAAAAAACGTAGATAAGTAAATTTTAATTTCGTCAATAATAAAACTCAGCATATCAATAAGAATTGAACACGTGATACATGAAAATACTGAAAAAATTTCAACTACTGACAACCACCAGCATTCGTTATATAGATACAGCTACGCCTACATTTCCATCGTTTTGGAATATTTATTAAAAACCAATAAGGTGAACGTCTGCACAAAAATTCCACATACCAGCATGTAGTAAAATGATTAAGTCGAACGTGTTCTTCTCAGTTATTATCTCTCAACCTCGAGCCCCATAGGGTTGAAACTAAGACTCCGCCGTCTCCCCCAAGAATGCCAGAAACGCGGTTATATTACAGACACCCGATGAACGCGTGGTCGGGCAACGCACGCGTTCTCCTCCCCACGTGTACGTGGTCTGCACGCATGCACGGACGGTTCTCGCATGCCAACACACGCTGCGGCCGCTCACCCTCCGACCAAGTCGACTTAATAATGCACTCATTATTTTATCAATACCTGGAATATCGGCTACGACACGTCTCGCGTATACACAGGGGTCGAAAGGTGTCCGCAGCTACCCCACAGCCAGTGTCTGTCCGTCGATACCGCCATCCTCTTTTCGCCACAAGCTGACCGTGAGGGTGTAGCAGCGGTCTGCCGGAGAAAGAGGGAGAAAGAGCGAGCCAAGGGGAGAGGGCCGGAACGAATTTATGGCTGAGGCATATAACCCGCGCTTGATGGCGAGCTCGTTTCGAAATTGCCCGGCTATGTAACAACTGCGAGCATTAATATTTGATTGGGCTGCACAGCCGATGGACTCCGCGCGCGGGAAACGATTTTCCTCGAAATTTCGGCCCGTTGCGTCGGAACCCTGTCATCTCGCAGTTTACACGATTTTTCTTTTTCGCGTCCTCGCCGGCCGCCCCCTCGATTTTTATTACCGTTGCCTGCCCCCCTCCAGTGCTCCCCTGTGCGGTATGCTAATCGAGCAACGCTGTCGATTGATTTTATTAAGCCGTTTCGCGAGTCGCCGAGCGGGGAACGCAAAATACCAGGCATAACGCAGCGTTATTGCGTGAAAAGAAGGCAATGCATCGTCCGCTATGACGCGAAGACGCCATTATCGTTTTCGCTTATCATTATCCGCCGTTAATAAGGAGCTCAGTCGCGCGGGAATTACCGTTTATCACGGGCTCTGCGAATATAGCTCAACCCCGGTAACTCATTTAATTGCGGATATCTCGCGGCTGACGCGCGAGATGGGAGAAGGCTTTTACCGATACAAAACTACGGAACCGGTGTATTATTTAATCAGCGCATCGGTTGAGATACTGCCTGCGCGGCGCTCGTGCGGTCTCGATAAGTGCTCGAAGAACCTTATTATTGGACGTTATTTAGCGATCCATTTAGGCCGCGTTGCACCGATGCACCGACGGGATCAAATATTCAGAAGACGTGCAGGTGTGCCGTTGGCTGACTATCGGAAACTTTCGCGAACTATTCGTTGCCACTGTTTATCGTCTAAGAGAACTTACGCGAAAAAGGAAACGAGTCCCGGGACGCACAAATTATGATGCCTTGAACCTTCTACGTTCTAACCGAGTGGTTACATCTTGGTCTAATAGAACCGGGTAGCTAACTTTAAGGCTCGATTCGTGTTAGTGATGAAGAGTACGGTTAGGTCATGATCACTCATAATCTCGAAGTTTATCAAAGTATTCGTATACAACACCCGGGAACGATCAAATTCTATCGCAATTTTTTTCATTTTTATTCGTTCTTATAAAAATCATATTGATTTTGCATGAGGCGTTATTGCGCTGCTGATAAAAAGTCATAGTGCTGGGGATATGCTGCGCAATTGCCAGAAAGGATTCGTTTTGTAACCTTCAGCCTATTTAAACCCATAAGTTCATTTTGCGGGTAAGTCACAATTTACTGCGACTACAGTCATACAATTCGCCATAATCTTGTAAATATTCTATGAGATGTTCGTCATCCATGCCATGTATCTTACTGTCGGTCGTTATCAGTTGATGATCTAATCAATTCTGCCATAGTCTTCAGCGCTAGCAAAGCAACTTAATATTCGACAAACTTTCATTTGATTCGATTGTACAGTATGCTATGAACACCTCTATTGAATTATATTTGAGAGATATTGATATTGTACTGTTACCGCTGGTGTGAATCAGGCTTAACGAAATTTTTGAAGTTTTTCTTCTCATTTTTCAGGCTGTATCAAGATTTCTGGCCGGTCAAATGAATTTCTCAAAGTCCCATTAGTCCGATGGAGATTCGCGATAATATTTCACTGGGCAGTAACGGTTACTTGTACCTAAACATTTCTGTAATTACGTTGCAAGAACGACCGCGTGATTATGCAGCATTATGTGGAAAATAAGAAAGTTGGGCGATTTAATAACGTCCAAAATTATTAGCGCGGCGGACGTGGCGGGCGATGAGCGACTCGCAGGATCGCGCCACGCGAGGAAACATTTCGCTGATAAGTAACAGGAGATCGAGAGATCGGTTACGGGGCGGGAAAGGGGGCGAGGAATGGGGAAATAGATCGCGGCGGCGTATAATCGGCCGTCCGGTGAAAGTAATGAACAGGCATCGGTACCATGGCAGGATGAAAATTACAAAGCGAGCGGAATCGATGGCGTGCATAATCGGTCTACGGTGTATAGTGTCTTTTACGGCCTAGATCACTTATCGACGTCCGCGTAATTATAGCGATACGCACGAGGGCTATCGTGTCTTTGCTATTTCACCGTGAAACCGTGCAAAAGACTCGGACAGAACGAGCGTATCGGTAGAACGAGCAAGATATAGTAAAAAAAAGGAAACGAACGAGGGAAAAGATATGAAGGCAACCGGCGCACGCAACAATGGCTCACGTCTTTCTATAAATATCCGCCATGTTGGAAACTGTGAGGTGTTTGTAGCGTATCCTGACGTATCCTTCAATCGAAAAATAAGGTATTGGAAAGGAAAGAAGTATGATGTTGTTTAATGCACTTAGTAAAATATTCAAATAATCCATTGACAAAATAAATATCAGCAAATAAATAATAAATTTCTTCTTCGTTTTAATTTACCTGGAATTTTTTGTGTAAATGTTGCACTTTTACCAATTCTAATATGAAAGAATATTAAACGTACGTAGCAATATATGACTTAAAGGTCATTGTTGGATGTTAGAGAATGTCAAAGAATAGCAAAGGATGTCAGCGGATATTAATGGATATCAATGGATGTTACTACATGTTAATGGAAGTCAACAGACGTCAATGGGTGTCAAGGAATGACCTAAAGTAGATCTAGCATGATATAGTAAAAAAGGGCTAACAAAGGGAGAGAATGACGGTACGCTACGCATGCAACAATAGTTCGCATCTTTGCAGAAATATTCACCATGTTGTGAACTTTGAGAAATATGTTTACGTCTCGTCCATTCCGGCATCCATCATTTTAACATTTTTGGATATAAATGACTAAGAACAAAGTATGAAACGTAATTTGATGATGAAATATCTTTCAGTTTGGTAATATGACTACATAAAAGTATAAATAAATATTGAATTTTTAAGTGAATTTTTAAAAGAACAACATATAAAAAGAAAACTTGTTTCACTTTATTTATGTAAACATTGCATTTTGATGTATAAACTTCACTTTTTTATATTCACTTAATTAATATATTGCAAATATTAATGTAGTTTTATATTATATAAATTAAAGAATATCGATGGACATCAAATAATATCAACAGACATCACTGGATGTTGAAGAATATCCGTAGTTTCTAATACATGCATACTATAATTAACGTTAAGGATGAATGGATGTTAGTAAACATTAAAAAATAAAAGAATCAAGTCTCATAAAGTGGAACGAACTGCATATGTATTGCAGAAAAGGTCGAAAGAAAGAAATAATCTAGGTGCACGGCAACCTCAACAATGCCTTCCGTCTTTCTATAAATATTCTCCGTGTTACGAATCGTGAAGAACATGTTTATGCCCCGTCCGCTCCGGCATTCATCATCCTGACGTCTCGAGATTTAAACGTATATTTTTCTTCCGGCCACCGGCAATTATACAAAGTTAATCACAACGGCGGGCCGCTTTGAGGCACATTAAAACTGCGAAAAAACGTTTTATCGCAGGGAAGGATGAATGTGCTTTGAAGAAACCTTCCGCGCGTGAAAGGCGGAGAATCTGAAGAATGGAAATTTCGTAGCAATGGGAAATATTTCTGGAATTTATCGTGCCTGTAAACTCGTGGACTCGTAAAATCATTCTTTTCGGGGATAACATTTACGGGTATGCAGCTACTCATTTTCACGCCCCGTGTTTATGCAATTGTGGACTCACGAGTAATTTTATTCAAAGCAATGGCAATCTCCCTTGCTTTGTGAATTTTGCTATAATCATATTACAAATCCGAAACCATTATGGGATAAACTGTAGTTTCTATCTCGTCATTGACAACACAAAGCGATGGTAATTAGCGAATAAGAGGATACGAGACGGAAACAAACCACTGTCCAATGAAGCGACCACAGAATTGTGTGTAGTATTGCCTGTAAACGCATTCTTTGTTGCAAACTGTGTGACAATATCATTAACTGCGTTTCTTTAATTAAAGTAATTTCGTATACATGTTTACATAGTGAAACTATATTTAAAAATAGATTATCTTACAATGAAAATTTTAAGATTATTTTCTGCTTTTGAAACGTAACTAGGCTCACATTATGGAAACAGGCAAATAAAAATAAATTTTAGAATATCAATCGCATATAGTTAACTATTTTCATAAAACACTATATTTCTAAAGTTTGCAAACTAATTTACTTTTTGTAATCCAATTCACTTGTTCAAAAGATTACGTGTTCACTTAAGTTCCGTATATTTCATCTTTCTTGAGATTGTGAAGTTTCTAATATAGTTCATTCCAATTTACTACATACTGTTTAAACATATAGACACGTTCCTAAAATTTGCCTTAGTTTGACATAACAATTAAACAGTTTTTCTATATACCTAGGGGTCACTACCCTATTTCATTATAAATTGAATAGAAACCGATAATGTAGTCATAAATACCTTAAACGTAATCTAACTAAAAACGTAATGATAATTTCTTACTTCATCCATTCAGTGACAGCACTCTTAACACATTGAGTGTCCATGTAGCTGTATAAAAACTTTTCATGGACATTGAAGGAACCACTTATTTCTGCAATCTGCCCGTTAAAAGGGACAGCATTCAAGCAACATTCAAGGGACAGGGTTCCAAGTCTAAAAAATTTTTTACCAGGCGTCTACGTCACAGTGGATCGTATCAAGTAAAACGCGTCTCCTTGAAGCAAGTGGCTGGTAATTGTGAAGAGGAGGCACGCAAAAACCGATCGATCGATCGGCGAAATACAATACAGATTCGTCCAGTTGATTCGGAGTCGGTGGACTCCGGCTCGTTATAATCGTCCCCGGTTTACCAGTAAAAACAGGACCGACCGGGTTCGCTTTGACAGGGAGTACTACAGTGATCCTCTTTCGTCGACAAAGTGAATGACTGTCAGGGGGCTTATCTGGCAAGGCCCATCTGGGTGCCGGCCGCGTACCTACGGGGACGGTCCTTACATAACTATGGGGCGCGTGGGACGATTTTAAGGCCGGCGAGATAAGTAAGTAGCAGGTAGCAGGTGTCACGTCGGCAACGATCGCCGGATCGAGATACGAATCCGAAAGAAGCATCGACGTCGTTTAGCGGCAGGTATACAGAAGAGAGTTTTAGTAAGATTAGGCATAATCGATCGGAGTCGATATTGTGCCCAGAGGGTGGAACGCTGAAGAGGTTCGAACTGTCTGCCCTCTCACGACCGGACTATCATCTCCTACGATCGGCTACAATTGCTTTTTCACAAAGAGGATCACATTCAGGAGATGTCCAGGCGCGCTCCTTTGAATCTCTCGCCAGTCGAAACGCGTCGGAATTGAACCCCGTAGCTTTGACAGCGCCGTCATCCTTGAATTGATCCGACTGCTTTCCTGTTCTCACTCCTCCGCTGCGATTTTGATACACTTAAAACGCAGTAGTAATCTATTGTGAGGTGATTATGGGCTGGGGAATCGAGGAGACACTTTCTGTATAGCTTGAACAAGAGCACTTGTTAAACTAGGAGGCATGTTTAAGTAGACCGCGAAAGATTAAGAGATTATTTCAAGTCAAATCTTGAACATGACATTGAGAATTTTTATGAGATTGAAATATTTTATGATCTATTACTAATTCCTTCTATTTATGAAATGAAATAAAATTTGATTTTCTAAACAAACTACTATTTTTGCTAACATTGACAGAAATATAGTGTAAAAATGAATTCTTGTCTTTGGAATTATTAGTGTTATGGAGCTAATATATTTATTTTACTTATACAATTTAATTTTTGTCTTATGTAGAACCTTTTAAACAAAATATCCTTATCTTTAGTAACTTCTCAGTTAATTTAGGTAATGACAACTTTCAATTATTGAGTTTGCGACTACGTCGATAAAAAATACAAATCTCTTATCTTTGATTATTTCATACATCCGTGAAATGGCGGAAACATTTGTTTGACATTTCTCAAGTTTGGAAGATGTCGAAAGAGCAGGGGTTGAAAACAGTTATAATATCGGTTTTGGTTCTTCAAACACTTACGAAAAACTGAAATAAAGTCCTAACTGTTATTAGGTATATCGATTTTGTATCGGTTCTCTAATTGTTATTTCTCAGTTTTGAAAGAAATGCAGAACCAGTTCCGAAATCGTTATAGCTCAGAATTAATTATCCCGAATAACAATTATGACAGTTTCAAACAGCTATTTCCGGAATATTTTTAATTTTTGGATTTTTTCCGGAATATTTTTAATTTTTGGATTTTTTTCGGAATTATTTAAATTTGGGAATAAAAAATCATTATAGCTATTTATTATATCATAATAAATTATCGTTATTGTGAAAAATAGACGGAAAGAACAATTCGTTATGCATTTAATCGTAACGACATTAACGTGACGGAAGAACATTGCTTTTAATGGTAACACGGATCACATCGAG
This sequence comes from Nomia melanderi, assembly GCF_051020985.1. Lineage (NCBI taxonomy): Eukaryota > Metazoa > Arthropoda > Insecta > Hymenoptera > Halictidae > Nomia > Nomia melanderi. The sequence goes on from NC_135005.1 coordinate 1,330,659, forward strand.
GCGAATTCTACATTTCCGATTGTATATATGTCTGACGGTAACGTGAATCTCTCGGTGCAATTAATTCTATGTTAAAACGTTATGCCCACCGGTAACGCAGACTCAGTCGCGATGAATTTCCCATTAAAATATTTATATCTGATAATGACGCAGCTTGTGTTGCAACGAATTCGGGATTAATGCGCATTTGTTTCGGGAATCGGCGTAGGCAAATCGATATACTGTTTCAATTACATAATATCGGGCATTGGATTCTATTGAAATGTTGTAACGCAATATAGCCACAAACAAGATGAACAATATTGTGTCCCCGTGAAATTCTGCAGTTCGAATTACTGTCAACAACGATTATCTTCTTTTTAATATGATTTTTATATGTTTTATGGATATTTCATATGATATTTCATATGGTTTAATAAACAAATTTTGTTTATGAAATAACAAGCAACTTATTTTAATAATAATTGAAACTACTGAATAATCTGGTTACAGCTAATCAGATGATAAAATGTTTACTAACATACTTGGTAGGCGTATCAGCATAAATGTTAATTACATTAACTTTTTTTATTATTGTATTTCGAAATTTTTCAGATACAAAACAAAACCGTGACTAAGATAATTAATTTAATATTTATAAATTATAGTATTGTTTTAAAATGATGTATTTTCCGAATACATAGAATCATGTAAATTATATTAAGACTACTCAAATAAATGATTATGGTAAGATAACAGAATAAATAAATAAAAGAAAATTATATTTGTGTAAACATTTCAATAAAACTTTATTTTATTAATATACAAATCGATATAGTATACAAAATGCTAATGATCTCATAAGAAAATATTTCTGTTTCATTTCAATGAAACACACATTTCTGTACAAAAATATTTCAGTCTATCCAAAGGATAAAATTTTCTTTCAGAAATTTTCATTGTTGTCCCTACCCCTGCTTCACAATCTTTGATACACCCCATAGGCTACCGAAAGATATATTTCAAACGAAGTACGAGCAAATATGGGCGTGCGTCCAAGAATTCTAATTTACGATGTTGTTCAGCAATAAAACGATTTCGAAGGTGGCGATGGCGATCGTGCACCCTCCCTTCGAATGTTTAATTTGCGCGTCGGCTGGGCCGGTGGTGATTAAAATGGAAGAACTATTTGAGAGTCAATTTTTGTTGGAAGTCCCGGCCGAACGAAGATAAATGAAACGCATCAAAGAGGCGCCTACCGCGTTGCTATTATTATTTGCATAACGAAGCAGCTAGGGCCAGCGTGCGCGCCTACCCGTTTTTAAGGGTTGGAACAGGGCGCCCGTGAAATTCCCGAAGAAGTTCCCGGCGAGTTAAATAAGAAGCCGCAATTAATCACTTACTGTTTTTCACCGTGGCTCCGTGTATCCGCATTTAACACCGCTTTTTATACCCGCTGAACTTTCGACGGACTTTTAACAGGACTGAATCTTGTTACGCTTTTCTAACTTCCCGGGCGTCGGGAACTTCGTGGAAAGTTGCCGCCGCCGGATTATTTGGATATTAAAAATACCTCGGAGCTGCGATTCGGCCGGCAACGTCGCGTCCCCGACAATGCGTATCAGAGGAAAATGGAATCCATTCACCTCGGCGCCGCGAATAGAAGAATCGGGGGATGAAAACATTCGGTGCGGGCATTCGCGCGATCGAAAAATCTCCGACGAGTTTCGGTTTTTCCATCGTGTCTCGAAATCCAGCGAGGAAGCTCGGCGCCGAGGAAAAAACAGATGTTCCGCGCAACGAGAGCACCGAGTTGCGGAACACATTCTCCCGACCTCTCGAAAATCCCGTACGCACGGTGTTTTAATAATGAGACGAAAGGCCTGACGGGCCGCACTTCGACGCGACGCCTGGATTCATTAATTTTCCGGCCGGAGTTTCTAATTGGCAGCCTAATATTTTATTTATGAGAAGCGTCGATTCCAGGGGCGAGAAGCGGACCGCGTTAATAACGTTAGTTAAATTTCACTGTGGATATTGTACGAGGTATATTTAGAATCCGCCATCGCCTTTCCGTCTACTTGGAAAATTTTGTTCCTAACGACCAGAGAACGATGGCTGCTTTTTTACATTAAGGGAATCTTCTTCTAGTATAGAATGCCAACAATTAATTTTCCTATATCTTTTCGATCTTTCTGTTATTAAGAACATACTCTCTAAACGATTTTACGTAATTTTCCAAGTTCTACATGTTATAAAAGTCTAAGGGACTTGCCGTCGTGAAAAATGCATAACTACATTGCATTAGTTATCATAACTTTGCATTTTAAATCGTTATAGGTACTTAATTAGTAAACTTTCGAAATTTATACTCATTTTTTCAGAATATTCAGTTTTGTGATGTGCAAATATCGAAAAAAATCCTTTAAAGTTATTCACCGTATGATAGAAACAAATAACAGCTTCGCGCATAAAATATTACTGTTAAATGACAAGGTAATCATTAAAACCAAGTTATTATTTACTTAAACCAAGACGAAATAATTAATTTTAAAATGATCAGCAAAAAGATTTGCAATGTCAGTAGCAGTTTCGGCACATTATCACCACACACTACAGAAGATAAGTATTAGATTTTTATACAATATAAATTTTACAATATCTTTGTATACTATTAGCTACTATATCTCTCTCCATTTTTGAGTACAATTATATTTATTTTGCTTATCCTCCGCCATAAACTCGTCACTTTATATCCGCCTTTTAATCGATAATTGTAACCTAAAGGGGGAGCATTCATTGTTAAAATGAACTTCTTTGTACGTAATTCAGACAATGTTCCGTATTCAAATCTCTAGTTGAAAAATTTTCGAGTAACGTTGGGAATCCTATGCTACCCGAATACTAATGCCAATAACCATACTCGTCCGACATAATCACAGTTTCGGAAGCTGCGAAAGAAAACAAGAGCAGCTTCGTCGGGGAAGTTTCCGGTCGCCCGTGGTAACCTTCGAAATTCTTCAACGAGGCATCACAGCGGAGCGAGGAGAGGACCCTTAAATTCATCATCGAACCGCCTCGCCGCTTAAAGGCACGGCTCGTTAAGCCTGGAGCTTATGATTCACGATCGGCTTTGTATCCAGCGTGGGCTCCGCGTAAAAGAAACGAAACGAGGACGCCGCATCGGTTAGGTGGAAAAGGAGAACGGGCAAGGAGCAGCGGCGCTACGATTCCTCCTCGCCGGCTAGGATAATTGAGGGTTCCGTAAATCAATATCGGTACAAGGGGTTGCACGCGGTCCGGGATGGTAGGTGCGGTGGTTGGGGGCCCAATGTTTCCAAGGCATTATACACTATCCCGGTGTCCGAAATATAATTAAGGGGACGACTTTTCAATTTAAGTACGATATTTTAAAAGATATAATTAAGGATCTGGCCAGCTCTCAGCGACCGGGCCACTAATTGCGCCGAGGGAATCCCCGAGGGATACCGGCCCGAGGCGGCTATAGCCGTTAGTATTTCTATGCACGGGTTATCCGTGTAGGTCCGTGTACGCTCGTCTAGCCGCACCTACGGCGCACAACCGTCGCTCCGTACCACGGTGCACCGCAGCACGACACGAAACACACCATGGACACGTCCTGCGGCACGCCATGGAACACGGCTACCACGAACGTCCCGCGGGAACGATCCATCCGCATCCCCCTCTCTCTCACTCTCTCCCTCCCTTTCTCTCTGATGCACACACTTCCTTTCGCTTACTAGTTGTCGTGCTCCAGCGTTAACCACCGTCTTCCCTTCTTTTCCTTACCTATTTCCTTCTCCCCGGTTTATTTCCTTTTTTCTCTTGCGCCGCCCGCCTCTCTTTTTCCCTTTTTCGGCGTTATCGAGTTCAAGGTCGACCGATCGAAGGTAATTTTCTCGAGCTGATCGCTTCCGCTCGTCCCCGGAGTACGATCCAACGGTACTCCGGTATCTTTTTCCTCGTTCCGCGCCCCTCCCCAACGATGAATCGGCGCGTGGCTTTCTTTTTATCGTTCCACCAGCGTTCCACCGCGTTCGACGTCGAGCCCCTTCTGTTCTTTCTTTTTTTATGCGTGTGTGTGTCGCGATCACACACGTTTCATAAACTCGCGAGAGAAAGGGGTTGGAACGGGACGACCATGGCCCGGATGGAAATTGGTTCCAGACGGGTTCGGAAACTGGCCGGGAACGGTTGAATTGGAATTTTTCGAGGTCCGTTTGGATTAAAAAGGGCATCCTTCGATCCTGTGGGAAATACTCCCGGCGAAAGGGGTTACGTACGCGTTGCGGAGCCGTCGGAATGCTCGACCGGTAGATTTACGATCTTCGGCTCGGACGTGGTTGTTGAAAATTGACCGGCACCGAACTAGATTAAATTTCAAAATTGAAGGAATTCCGTGCGTGGAGTAATTTTCCGAGAAAATGCTCTTTGTCTTCTCTTTTTGTAGATCGCTTAATATACGATAGCATACTTCGCAGAAAAGATATCGATTCGGTAGAGCCACCTCGTTTATCCTTTTGTTACTAGATGATTTCATTTTTCCAATTTCAATTCGCATTACAGTGAATTGAAGATAGCTCATTTTTTAATCTTATCGAACTAAAATTCAATTTTGAAATGTAAACTCTAATATTATTTATTGATGTTATGTAAGTCTTAAAATAATTGTTCGTAATAATCGTTGGAATTACTTACTAAATTACGAAATAGAAATAGCAGGAGAAACACTTCATTCCTTCAGACTTGTTCGTATTTAATATCGGTGTCGAGGTTGTACAATATTTACTGAAATAAAATCCCTTATCCTTCGATTATATTTGCGCAAGTATTTATGTTCGTTACAGTATTTCGCGAATATATGAGATTCGAAGTCTAAGCATAAAAATGGAGTAAGAATCGGAGAAAGTCGCGTGCCATTGCCAAAACAATTATTTCCAATAATAAAAACTAGGTTATCACGCTTTCCTCGTAAAACCCGAATCTCATCGAAACATAAATTTCTATTGTACTCCTTCCAAAATTACTTCTATCCATCACAACTTCTACATCTCATGTAAAGAATGATAGTTACCGTTCATATATTCCATTTCGCGTGGCAACTTAGTACCATTAAACGGAACTTTTCCACCGAATAACTAAATATATAGAGTAATAAATATTCAGAACCGGAACACGAAACATTTCTCCCGGTAGAACAGGTCTCTAGTCATTCATCAAACGTTCCGTTTCCCCAACGGCAGAGCGGGTTCACGAGCACGGAACAATCATTCGTTCTTTTGTACGATTTTATTGTGCCGGGGATCGCCGACGTCTCTGTTCTTCGTGAGAGGGAATGTCGGCACTCGGGAAATCGAATAGGCCGCTGCAAATTGTCGAAATTTCCAATCGGTAGACTGCCGGTAGAGCGGAGACCGCGGCCTTTGATCGATTTAGCCGTTCGGATCCAAACGGGTCTCGCAATTCCGCTCCGCGTAATTGCGTGAAAGAGAGGCTGTCGCTTTTTCACCACTTCCGCCTACTTCTCCCCCCCTTCTCGTCCCACGAGCACGGTTTTCTCTCAGCCACGCGAAGAGGATCTCCTACGCCGCTCCGTGCAAATTTCGAGATCTATATCAGTGTCGCGTCGACAGGTGAACTTTCTAGCCGGCTTAATGCGATCGATACGACGGTGTCGTGATACGGTATTTTAAGCTGTCAGTCAGGACTGGCAGTTAAGAGACAGGTTGACATTATGATATTGGATTCTTATTTTCGTGATTTGATTTTATTAATCTGTTACTTTATAATATCGAATCAGCCGCGTGGTACGGATTTCAAATGAAATTAAATAACCGTGAATTAATATGTATTTTTCTTTTTATAGTATATAAATTGTACATTTTTACTTAAATTTATATTTTTATGGCTAAGTTTGAAATATTAAACACAGTTGCATTTTTTTCTGTATGAACAGTTGAAGTAAGTTTATAATACTAATAAAATGAACTAAATTTATTAACCTTTCCCTTCTATTCTTTTTTAACGACTTTTGTTCGCTACTGAATAAGTAAAGATTGACAGTACAGTTATAAGTTTCCAGCCTCCAAAGTAAATGTAAATTTATAAAGCACATACAATTGCTTTCTCTTTTAATAAATTTTTTACAAAGATGAAGCGTTAGGATCGCATAGGATGTTCTGAGTTATATTATAACTTCAAAATGATTACAATATAAAACAACCTATTGGTTAGATTATAATCATTTTTAAGAACTATGCCATACTTCTTATTACACTACGCACAGATAATATGTAAAATAGACAAAACGACACATTTTTCACAAAGGTCCACGACAATAAAAAATAATTTTCCATGTCATAATATTCCCCTAAACAATTCCACTGGGACTACTTATTAGGAATAACAACTCCAGCTTACCGTTTAATAGACAAGTCTCCATACATGTACGAAACCTCGAACTCGTTTATCCATCCAGCATAGCTTGCATTCCGCTCAGCGGAATTAAAAGCATCGCGAAAACGCAGATTAGAACAATCCCCGCAAATTGTCATTTATATTACCCGCGGGGGGAGACAATGTTGCCCATGTCGAAGTATTTGCCTCCATCCAGGATGATGTGAATGCAGCTTAAGGCAGCGAAGTCACGCCGCGTCTGGGACTCTCCTCCGCACAATGTCGTAATCAAAGCCACCACTGTCTTCCCTCAGCCGGCACAATAGCGTCGTTCGAGGGGATGGATCGTCGTCGTCGCCGCCGTCGTCGTCGGCGTCGTCGACGTCGCCGGCACTCAAAACTAAAACGACACTAATCATCGAGCACGGGCTGCGGAGCGGCAAGGCGTAATGCGTTCCTTCGCGAAAGTATCCCCAAAAGTGGTGCGGCGAATTGTTAATGCCTGGTACGAAAACGGGTCCCTTCGGGATCGAATACCGTGAACCAGGGGGATATTAATATCCCGTTATTTCCTCCGGCCCCGATCGAGTGCCGCGTGCTTTCGCACTGTTTTTCATCCTGGATATTACAGCCGTCATTATTGCCTTTGTCTCTGCCGTCATTACGGCTTTATTGTCGTGGTACACGAGATATTATTTCCTTCTTTTCCCCATCGTTTTTTCGTTTCTCTCTTCTCTTTTTTTCAGTCAATGGCAGTCAGTCTCATCAACTGATTGAAACAACCGTTGAATGATGTCCGCGGAACGCATTCGTTCACGCTTTAGACGCTTTGACACAGATACAGGGGGAAAAAATTGCCCTGGCCTAGTTAAACTCGGTTGTTTATGTTTAATTCAGGTGCTCGTTGGCGTATAAAGGCCGCAAATGCTTGGCTAATTACCATTTTCGAGAGAGGACTCTCTTTGTTCGGAAAGAGTCTTGTACCTAATGACCCATCAGCTTATTCTCCATTATTCCCTTTGTTGCCTACATTTTTGTAACTGCGTGTGACGGTGTATTTTTGCTGTGCTTCGTGTGCTCAGTTATATCTGTCTGTTTATAGCGACTTACATGTTGCGTCTGTCATGTGAAATTATGGATATTAATTTGTTTCCGAGAGGAGAGCCAAGAAGCGTACATACAGGTTGTTTTATAGAACCGGGACAAACTTTCGCTTCAACCATGTGTTAGAGAAAACTTCATTGAAATTAATAAACAACGTTTTGTTTCATCCTACTTTTCTCTACCGTGAGTGGATTAACATCCGTTAGGTGACATTATGGATATTAATTTATTGCTAAGAGAAGAACTATTAAATGATAGAACATTTTTTGACACAATGTTTTCCTTTGATTTGGATTGTTTAAAAAATAAGTTTGATCGAGACACACTTGTATAATAAATTTAAAATCCGTGGAAGTAATAAAACATTTAGTAATATTTATAGTTGGATTCGTATGTTTCTATCTGATTTGCAGGAATAATAAGGAGAATTGTTTCAGTACTATTCGAGGTACTCGAGGAAGGAAGTTTAACAAAAGCAATCACCCTCTGTTTCTCCAGCAAGACCGTGTCGATTTATTTCTCGCAGCTTTGCCTTCTGCAATTGTGTACGAAGAAACGGCTCCGGCGGCCCTCCGCCCCTCAGAATGTTCTCTCAATAACCCCTCAGTACGTTCTCGTAAAGCTGACAATACACTCGTAAAACTAACAATTTAATCTCTAATAATTCAGGCCCTAAACTGTTACAATACCATCGCTCCATTATCCCCGACGCGCCACCCTTCCGTTTGCCGTGAGTAATAATGCCTAAACATGCTGGCGCCATTAAGCAATTATATGCGTGAAATCCATTCCAATTGGACCACCCAGACGGCCCTTCACGTAATTGCCCGGGTACGATACCGACCATTCCCAGTGCCTTGCGCCTCGCGCAATGAAGATTTCAATTGCACCACCTTTGTACCAACTAATGAACACGTGAATTAATCTACGTCGCTTATCATGGCTGAACATTACGACGCGACGATTTGCAAACTAAGCAGACTGGTATTGTGATGTTGAAACGCCTGCAGGGTCATTGACGAACTTCTTTTGTGCGATCATTGTTCTTTTAGTACCTTAACAGAGTACCGTCAGAGACGTTCGATCCATTAAACACTTTAGGCACGATAATACAGAAATTCAGAGGAGGACTAAGACTTCAAGAAGAAAAAGATAAAGGTTTATTTAGGTAATGAATTTTGAAAATAGAATATATCGTTAAACATACATAAAAAAGAGGAAGTCATACTTTTTAAATACAAAATAATATTCAATATAAACATACACAATTGTTTAGTATATTTCATACAGTTTTCTGATCTTCTATGTTCCTTCCGTGCTTCTATGGAGGAAGGAAGATATGTAAAGACCGAGGAAAAATTTGGAATGATGTGTGCCAGGAGAATGGGAGTTGACTATAAAAGTGTCTATAGTCCATGAAGACATTCGGGCGACTCTGAGTAGGGGATACTTACTGCACAATAATAAAATGCATTGAAAGTTTGAAGTGTTACAGGGTATGAATTCATATAGTAGATTGCGTATTCTTACTTCTAAAGGGTGCGAAACCAAGACCTTCTTTTCAGTAGCACCTTTGTTATCATCTGTTACACGATTGTTCTTAAGGAATGGCTGATTTAAAAAACCAGGTGTGATTTCAATTTCATCGTTAAATTTTTTAATTTCTGTAGTATTTCGAAATGCTAAATAAATGCAGAAAAATCAGCAAAGATAAAGATTGTTCGAATTTAAGGAAGTGAAATGTAAGAAAGAAAAGAAGAGAATCAAACATAAGAACGAAACAAATGAATACATGTATAATGATAGGAATAACTACCCAAAATATCTCCGCAAAAAACTAATCAGATTTACATTGCACCCGAAAGACTTCTCAAAACTCCATATTTCATTGGACAATCGAAAGCACGAAAATTCAACGGCACACCGCTCGAATACTTGACGCGAGCAGAAAGATCCGCGGCGCTTTCCAGATTCCTCGAGTCATCGCGTCCCGTCGTCGCCGCCGCCATTCTCGGTGCCGTGATCGCGGCTCGTGGCACCGTTCAAGCGCCAAACGTCGTGAAAAACGCGCGTGGGAATGGGGTGGTTGGCCGACTTCGAAGCGGCGCCCGGGAACGTCGTCGTCATCTATAAAAATCCGCGCTCAAAAGTCCCACAAATCGATTACCGCCGCGCGAGGAACACCGATATCACATCGAGATCATAAATCACTGTCGCGCGCGGGTAATCGACCGCGATAGGCTCCCGCAGTCACCCGAGGTTAGTCGGTATTAATTCTTCGATCGAATCAGCGGAAGGTTGACCTGCTCTCGCTTACGTGTCGTGGAAAGAGGCTCACGCATTTTCGAACATTTTCCTCCTTCCTCTTCCCTCGTCCCTATATTTCACCGAAAAACTCTCCTCCGCCTCCACGCAGCCCCGCGAAGCTCTTTCTTTACCTTCCTCTCAGTGGCAACCCTCTACCCTCGCGACGCTCCCTGCTAAGTGCATCCCGTCTCCCGTCCCCCACTTTTCCACTTCGATATTCCTTGCTCCCTTCGGTGGTGGTCCGGCGCTCCGCGATGAAAAATTCTTTCCACAGGCAACCCCCTAGCTCTTGCCTCCCTTTCAGTCCTTTTCGCGCCCAGCCACCCTACGACGATCAGAAATAAAAGTTCAACAAGTAACTGGAACTTCCGATCGTACGGCCTGAGTTCCCACGTTTCCTCGGAAGCAGTCCAGATATTTATATTTCGCTTTGATCCGGGCCAACTGTTTCTCCGTTTCCCGTAAATAAACTTCGCGAATAAGATGTCGGCGCGCGGGCTGAGATGCAAGGTTTCTGCGAATCGGCTCCTCGATGCGGTGTTTGAAGTTCGAATCGTGGATGTTTGGCGAAGGGCGACGGGGGAAAAATAAGTTATAGGTGGAGGCAGAGAAACGGATTTTGTAGCCGTGCGCCGACAGGCCCGGCCAGGATGATTCCGTTCGTATAAAGGATAGTCTTCTGGACCCTTGGAAACGGTCCAAGTTGAACAGGGTCGCTGTTGTGTGCCACTAGCATCGGGCAATGGGCCGTGCTAATCGCTCTACTCAGTGCCCCTTTGTCCCTCCTCCCTTTCGTTCCTCCTGGTCCTCTCGCTCCCGCGCAAACCGCCCTCTTTCGACACTCGCCTTCTCTCCGTTCGTTTCAGCGGCTCGTCTCGCAATGTTCCTCTATCCCCGGAATTGCGTGAAATCATATCGGATCCACCCCGAGCGTGCCATACTTTCCTAACTGCCGACAACTAGTTCGACCAATGGGAACGCCCTTTCGGCATCTGTGAAAAGTTCTGTCGATCCGGGCAGAAGTTTTCCATGGGACAATGGCGCACTTCGTTTGCACCAGCGGCCGTTAATCGCTCCCTGCACCGCATTCAACCGAATTTTCATTTTCGCCTCTCAATAAGGGAAGTTCGTTTTGCCGCCCTCTCTTCTTCGCGCCGTTTTCTTCGCCGAGGAGTTTCCGACGCCGCGGGCTACTGTTTTAGACGATCGCGTTTTGAGCCACTTTGCGCCGTCGGGGAGATTGGAGGGAACGCCCGGGAAGATTGATTTTTCGCGACGAACCGGATCACTGTTACCACGGTATTTTTGCTAGAGTTCTTTTTAGTATTGCTGCCGTTTGATTTATGGCTGATGGTCACTGGTCAATGATAAATGAGTGTTGTAGGTGATACCTTAGTTTTTAAATTTTTTAGACTGTTCCGGTTTTTTGAACTTGATGGTTCAGATAAAATGAGGCTTGTCTAAGTAAAGAATTAACAGGATATACATGAATAATTCGCTAGTGTATCAATTCTTCGGCTGGAAAAGTGGTGTCTAACTGTGAGTATTTAATACCAGTAATTACTAAATATGCATAACGATATATCTTTGAATGTATTGATAAACAAATAGCAGGGATTTTATTAGTTTCACCTACTGTATATTCATTCTTTACTATTTTAGGCCAGTTATTAAGAATATAAAAAAATATAGTCGTTTGAAGATTAGAAATAATATTTTTTATAATATAAAGTATGAAAATCGACGGTAATATGTAATTACTATGTATTTCTTAATGTTTTGAAATCAAAAGTTTTTAATAAAAGATCTTTCTTATATATTTCTATACGCATAAAAGACATTTCTTATCGAGTAATTTGAAATCAGTGTTTTCATATAAAATTCTTCAAATGTAGATACTTTATTAGTTAAAACATAATTGTTATCTTTAGTGGACAACATTAATGTTTATTTCATTAATCTCGCAAGTAGGATTTCATAATCATTATAGAATCCTACAAATATTACCCTATACGTTTTATTTTTTTCATCCGTAATTTACATACAAACAACCTTTCTCGTTTCCCAGATAATTCAATAGTAATAAAAATCACTGAGTTACCTTTGATTCTTTCAGACAATTTCCCTTTCCTATCGTGTCGGCATCGACATTCAAGCCTACCGTAGAAAATTTACACGCGTATCCGAGGATTTCCTCCGAGCATTCCAGCTGTTTCTTCGAGAAAAGAAATCACCGAAGACACCCACGTTTTACCTGCGCGGTAGAATCAATTTTGTCTAGTTAATGACGATCGACCCCGCTCGGGTTCCCGAAAGGGGGCGCATTCCCGACTTCCTTCCGACTGGCTACGGAACCGTTGACCCTCGTGCGCATTCAATAATGAATAAAAGGTGTGCCCATTCGTAGGATAAGAGGGGCTCAGGCCTCCACGCCAATAAAATCGCTAAGGATAAATTGAATCGAGGCAACCCCATCGATCCGGGATCTTCTTTGATCTTCGAAAGGTCAATCCTCGGTCGAAACACTCTTCCGCTGGCCGACGTTGCGGTCGTGGCAACCGTCGCGATGACTTCGAGAAATCGATGCATCGCCGCCCGTGAACCCTTCCAGGAAGGGGACTGCCTGTGTTGCGCGATTTGCACCCTTCTTCAGGAAGTTATTTTGTCGTCATCGACTAATCGCGTGGAAAACGCCTGTGTGGAGTTCTCAAATACGCGAACCTCGACAAGCCAGGATTAGTTTGCACGCTGCATGAATTCTTGATAATTGCAACTGATTCCTCGGTAATTTTATTCTGAATACATTTTACGTGTACCGCCATTCATAGCGTTATACAGCTATTTAAATAAAGTAATAATTATTGAGATTGTTGTTTAAAATGAAAATACCGAAGAAGAAATTCTGATTATTCTAATAGTAAAGAAATTTCATTTGCTAATTATTTTATTATTCTAAGTAATTATACAAAAGATTAAACTATAACTCCTTGTATGCAATGAATGTATAATGTATCCAAGCCTGGGCATGAGTATATTAATAGTTGTGCTAAAATTAAATTATATCAATGACAAACATGATTAAGAACTTGTTACTCTTCAATACGAATTTGGTATAACACAGAAAAACATTTCTATTTTCTTGGTGAAATCAATTCATAAATATCTAAATCTCAAATCATGTACCAAATATTGGAATCATTTAATTTTCACATACATTATTGTACAAATAACAATAACTAAAATAAAGTAATGTGATAAATTAATACATTTTATTTGAATAGTTAATTGGATAAAACTTTATTTTGACAATGCTGTATTTGATTAAAATGTGTTAAACTTTTGTATCTGTTATAATGTAATTTCGGGTGAAATGGACCTGTGGGTGTGATCACCCGATCTCATTTAAATTGTCAAGTTTTCTACATTTTCAATCGTTTTCAGCGATGTACTGAATCTTGCACAAAAGCCTATTTAACTATTCTTCGTATATGTCATTTACTTTGAAAAATATATTTTGTTTTATTAGATATTAATGATATTTATGATGTAATAGTTCTTTCAAAAAAAGTGGTAAGTTAAGGAGTGTTGGTCCCGTATTTTAACATTTTACAGGTCGCGCGATTTCATAACATAATTTCATTTGGGGCCGGCATTTTTTTAAAGACTAAACTGTTATTTTATAAATAAACAAAATTATAATTAAACTATAATCTGTAAATCAGCAATCAATTGTTGGGCAACCCTCACAAATATTTAAATTTAAATGATAAAAAATATTCGTAACATTAAATTAATATATTGAGAAAAATAATATTCAATAAACATTATAAATTAAACTAGGGAAAAAAGAAATAGTTTTCAAGAATAAAAACTATAACAATATCAAAAATAAATGTTAAATTTATCTATCTTAAGTTCTATTTATCTATCTAAAGTTATCTATATAATGATAGATAACAGCGCATGATACAACCGTTGCACCAGCAGCTGTTAAAGTGTTATTAAATATTTTGAAAATCTAATAATATATGAAATAATAAATAAAGTAAATTTTACTGTAATGATTGAACGTCCTAGTAGTACGTAGTTTCTCTATCGAGTTTTAATAGAAGAGCCATTTGATCGCTAGTAGTGCCATTTCTCTTAATAATTCGATGTAAACAGTGAATTATTCCTTAGTATTTCTCCTAAAATTTCAAGATAAATGACGTTTTGAACTTCACATGTCGCAGACGAAATCAGAGTGTTTGGCGAACGTCGCGAGACGCTTATAGATCTTTGGCAGAGAATTACCGGCGACAACTAATCGCGTCATTGGCAATCGGCGTAACGACGCATTCCCGTAATTGGTGTACGGGTCGACGGGTCACTAGAACTTCGAAATTAGTTAAGGGCAGAGAAGTGCACGATACAATCTGCTAATGGCGCGACGAGACGCTCAATCGACGTGAATTTGAATTGACGACCCTCGATGCCTGCGCGTCTCGCTGTGCTTACAGTTCGGTGAATCGGCTCTCTCAGGAGCCACTTCCCCTACCGGCGTCGTTTTCCGTCTCTCGAAAGAACGAGGAAGACGGTTCTTAGACGATCGTTGTTTCACGGCCACTGTACTTGTGTGGCAGAAATGCTCAATGCTTCACAGTCGAATTGATTTTTAAGTGGTCTTTCGGGAACAATTGGTCCTACGTGTTCTCGCATTCGAGGGGTGAATATTTATACACGTATGCAGACTGTCATGTAATACATGGTCTTATACGCCGTTTTCTGCTTGCTGAAGTGTTTGAAACGTAGGACAAATTTTTTTCTGCTTTCTTACTTTGTCTCCTTACTTATTGAAACCTTTTACGCGTAACGAGTGGATAATATATCAAATGTAGTCATAATAAATAAATTTTGTGTTTATCATATTTTAAAAGTTATCCCATACAAAGGTTGTATGATTTTAAATAACACATTACACAGTACACGTACTTACTAATAGATGTAAAGTTTCCAAAGATTTAAAAATAAATTCGTTAGCATAGTATTTTTAAAATGCTCCTTTGGAAAATTATAGCTGTGACCGTTTATATCGAAGATTTATTGATTAAATATTTATATAATTATAATTAAGGAAACACAAAAAGAAGTTTATAAAACTCTTTAAAATATGGAATGACTAAATCAACGATTTTTTTAACAACTATTCTGTTATTTTTAGCAAGAGACATACCTATCTACTAATATTAACTCTTTTAATTTTTCCAATAGATTTAATCTTTGTTTTCTTTTTTTCTAAAATAAAATCAGAGTTTAAGATTCAATAAAATTATCAAGTACAAATTTAATAATATGACAAAGAAGTGCACAATCTGCTTTGGCAACGGATTTCTGAAGAAGATAATGTCCTTGATAATTTTCAAATTTCATGATATAATTTATTTATATCGATCAATCTAACCATAAGGAATATTGTGTCACATGGTACAATGTTTTAATAACCATTTAATTGTTCCTCTATTCAAGTTCTTTAGTCTGTTTTTAATTTTTATATGAATAATAATGAATACTTTCGTTCTTGCGTACACGAAAGGAACGAGTAACCGCGAAATTGAACGGCGCCGGCTAAACAGGCAAATGTAATGAAGTTCAATATCTGTTTAAAAGCGAGAGTAGATAATCGATCGATCCCCGTGAGCACATACGAAAGCAAATACCCGGGCCGAGTGTTATTACCTTTGATGTACCATATATTACGCGAGCGTATATCGATCCTGTGTCGGCCCGCGCAATATAATTCAACGGGCCCCATTCGTCTCGTTACAGACTGCCGGAACGTGACGAAGTTGTATCTCATTAGAATTTTCCTATGATGCGTCTACAAAAGTTTTAACGATGGCTGGTCGCCGCTCGAGTGTCATCGAAACTATATTTCCGAAAATAAACAATTATATTAATGGAAAAAACTGGCAGCGTCGACTGGGAATAATAATCGCAATAGTACCGACGACACTCGAACAACTCACACCCATAAATTTGTGAATCTTTGACAATTGCTGCTGCGTTTAAGTGTTCGTTAAATTTAACGAATTTACATTTACTCGCTGCGTTCGCTTTTAGCATCGACCTATGGGGAAATGATTGGGGATTGAAATGCTACTTTAATCAGACAATAATTGCTTGGTTAAAACTCAGGATTATTGGATATATTAAAATTTTTAACATATATATTAAAATTTTGAACATATCGTGTGAAACATAAAGAAACGTGGACATTTTTGAAAATAGGTATCTATTCTTCGTGGTTTAAATTGCATTAGATAATTAGGTAATACTATAGGAGCCTGTTATTTTACAAATTTCAAAATACACGAATATGTGTTATTTTTCTGAAATTTATTTTGATTTCCATCGATGAACTGATATGAATGTATATTTGATTTATTTCTTCGTCTTATCCTGGCACTTGACACATTTTCAAAGAAGAAGATTATTTAAGTACATATTTATATTTCATACATATTTTTAAATATTTAAAGTACAGATCAGGATGGTATTACACTGATACATATTTTTACAGATCTAGACATTGTTCAAATTATTTCGCACAAATATTTATCTAAGATAATTAGTCAAATAAACATTTATTATCAGGATTCTTCATTCATATAACAGGTACTTATTATTTGTGGAGAATTATTTTATCTATTTGTGATTTATCACACTAAAACATTTCACAAAAAAATATTTGCAGATTACTTGTCAAAGGATATTTTAAATAACAAATAAACGTTTAGTAGTTCAACTACTAATTCATTAACACCGTATACAATATTATTCAAATTAAACCTGATTCCTCACTCTTTTATCCATCAATCGAAGAAAATATCGTAAATGTTGCCCGACACTGAATGAAACACTCGTTTCTTTTTCGAACACTTTTTCCGCGTCTCGTGTTTTTGAGGTCTCATAAAAACGAAAGGTATAAGGGTGGGGTACCGAAACGACGTATGATATGATAGATTGTCTATCGAAAACAAGGTAGTCATTCTTTCCACGGCCTTTCTCCCTGCCTCTGATCCGTCGATCCCCACGAAATATACATGCCCATCGTGAAATCGGGAGCCTATCGCGTTCAGTATCCCCCATTACCGCAGCGGCAACGGCGGAACGTAATTTCCGGGATGTCAACTAGATTCCAGATCGGTCGTCATCGTCAGTCTGCTTCCATTCAGGCGAACCTCGGTGGTAATCGTCGGCCAGATCGCGCGATACGGAACGGTTCTGCGTCTGCTAGATGGCTTCTTTCTAGTAATTATAGGCAGGCGTAGCATCAACCGATTCCGTTAGCTCGCGGCTCGGTTCCGCCTTTTTCCGTCGGTTCTCGCTAATTTTCTGGCTCGCATTCTTTGAAGATGAGACGACCAGGAAGACACTGCGCTATCGAGACCAACAAGAGGCCGCCATTAATCACTCCTTGTTTGTTAAGCAGTGTACACACCTGCTTCCGTAATATCCTGGCTGTATAGCGCGGAGACAGACAACCCCCTTGTCGCACGGTTTCGAGTATGCCTTCCCCCGTTTGTCGCTTATAGGCGTGTACGTGTGCGCTGGTACACGTGCTGCGTGCGCACCGACACACGCGCGCGTAGAAATTTTCGATAAGGCCACAAGCGAAGGCACTCGAATCGGGTTGAGTCGGGGACACCGCGACTCTATAAACGATATCGATCATCTTGTCGTGCGCTGACAAAATGATGTCGCCGTTGATTCGCTCGTGAACGTTATCACGACTACGATACACCTATCGCTGGTCAATTAATTAATGGCATTCAACTTGCTAACAGTCGGTGTTCTGATACGATTGGAAACGTAGGGGTAGTTTTTGAATGTTTTGCCGCTGAATTTACAGGAGAACATATGGGGATAATATCTGTGGATTGTGGAATTGTAGTGAAAAGTAGATTTTGCAGAAATATTTAATACGTATATCTTTTTATCGGTTCTTTTGTTATCATGTTGAAACTATGCTTTTGGTTATCAAATTTGAGGATGAGGAACGCATTTGGTTGGAAGTATATGAACCCCAGTTGGAAAAACTAACGAAGAAAATATTGTTTATACAGTATTATTTAAACGAATAGACTTTTTGGGATCAGCTCATAGGAATGAATTCTTTATAATTTTGCCAAATTTGACAAAATATGGTTACCAGGCTTCTGTTATAAAACGTTTTCAAACCGGTCTGCAACTCTCATGAGTCCGCATATTATACACTTCTCTTATACAGTGCACCAAAATAAGATGTACCACGTTTGCATGATTAACGTGTATGTTACTAAAAATTAGAAATAAACTGCATACAATTTATGTGTTATTGAAGAATATATTGAACTATTAATCAATTTTAATTCACGTATTCATTCGTTAAGTAGAAGGAACTTTCTCTTAATATCGTAAAAGTACAGAATAAAATTAATTTCTGGTAAAATGGACATTTCCAAGAAATATCTCTTTGAAATGGAGAATGTATAGTTACATCTTTATTGTTCATTCATTTACCAGTTTCTGAAGTGTTAAAAAAGGAATTAGCACGATGAGAATTTCCTTTGTTTCATTTCACGGTTTTTTATTGCAAGATTATCTGACTATAAAAACGACGATGTATGCATGAACGACCAAAAACAATGTTAGCAACGGGAACGATGTGGAAAACGAGAAGCCTTAAATTTAGATTAGACAGTGGAATCAACATACAAGATTCAGTATACGGGTGTTTCGGGTATATTTGTGCAACGAGTCGAGTCTTGTGTTTCAGTGGTCCTCCGGGAAATTTCTTGTTTTCTCGACGGTTCAATTCACTCTTACAAAGGGGGGGCGTTGCGGTCATTGCACGCCCCTTTCGAACAACGATACATATTTTATTCTATTCTGCCCTGTACTCGGGGATGTTTGAATCCATTTATAACGAATTAACAAACGTGTAGGACAATTTGCAAAACGGAGTCATTATCAATGATATTTGGCACTGAAACTGATAAACACTTCAAACAAAAAAATTATATGTATTCGGAACGTGAAGAATTTTTTTTTTAATTTCTTTTTAATTTATACGTCTGTAGTAAAATTACTAAAGTGACCTACATACATAATTGGTATATATAGATTCTTAGCATTATTAGTTCGGTACATATAAATCAATTAATTAAGTTTATATCGCTTTATATCGCTTAACGTATACTTGTTATATTTTTGTTGTTTATATAATCTAAATTTTCTAAATTTTCCGCCAACTGTCGTGAAAGCGTTAAACGGTACAAGCACAGGCGACAAGCATTGTAATGGGAATCATATTATCACTAGGCAATTTGATTTCTTCCATAAAGTTCGTGTATGGTAATTTAAACCATCAGCGACCCCGCTGGATCAGCTCTTTGAGGGAAGGTTCACGAGTGGTGTATTTTAATGGACAATGGCCCATTATAGGATCGCCGCGTAGAGTACCCAATTACACCGAAGAAATAGCAGTCTCGTAGACCGCGAAAGGGGGGAGGTTGGCAGTGACAACAGGTGCGGCGAAAATTGGCCGCAAAAATATCGCGAGAACACCGAGACGCTCCCGCCAGATGACGAAAGAAATTTAGCCGGGATGTCGGGCATTCACTTGCTTATCGGAGCTTCACGCAAGACCGGCCTCATCAACATCGAAATGACGAGACTGGGAGTCCGCGTCGAGTGGTAAACGTTCGCTTGATGTTTCGGTGACGACTCCGTTTTCGTCATCCGAGTATTCTTTAGAGGATATACTTCGTAGTTATGACGGAGTATAGTCCAAACATTCATTATGTATACCTGAAGCTTGAATGGAGTTAGTCGAAGTTACTTTCAGAGTTTGTGCCGTTCAAAATTATGAACTGATTAAGACACTTAACGTTAGTTATATGTTCATATACCTACGTATTTACTTGCTTCAACTATGGATATTGCATAGAATTTTCATCTCGTATTAAAAGGACATGGTCACCAGAAAGTCTGTTATTTAGTTATTCAAAAATTTGATACAACCGTTTATTAATATTCCAACCGTTCGAATGCATACATAGTTACTGGAAAATTGCATACTCACATATTACTTTAGTTCTTTTTGAACGTTACAAAAAAATTAGTGAACTAAAGTTAACTACGTTATAGGAAATATGTGTAAAACACCTTAAAAGAATACTACTAATTCCTTCAATTCACTGGACCATGTTTGTATTCCCACTTTCTCCGAAGGTGAAGTCCGGAAGTAATAATTCTCAATTATAACCGTGAATGATCGTAAATGCAATCCCGATTGAGCCATTGCGAATGCATCTGGGGTTCGCGCCGCGTACCCACGCGAAATATTTCTTCGCGGAACGGAGACGCGGACAAAAGGACGATTCACTAGAAACGAGAGGTTATCGAACGACGCCTGGTCATTATCTGGCCGTTCCTGTCGTTCGTTTATCAAACGATGCCTTACTTTCTATATCAGACCATGGCTCATTCGATTCGCAGAATCTCGGACGCGCGTGTATAACGTTACTCGCGTGGCAGCGTGCACACACAACGTACATCGTGAGTATACTACGTTCGGCTTTGAAAGCCCGCATTACCGACCTCTCCGTTTGCTCTCGAATGTTCAATTCCTGACTGATAAATCGTGGCATAAGTGCGCGCAATTACGAACGCGACCTGCACCCCACTCATTCACTCCTAAAATCGAGGAATCGTAAAATATTGTTGCAACGTGACAAGTTGCGACGGTTCGCGTCGGCGGGAGAGGCCGATAAGTATTAAAAGCTCCTAATTGGATTTCACCGGGCTTTATCAGTCACTTAGCGCCTGTACGCGGAGACCTTGCCCTCTGCCAGAGAGGATCGTTCAACCCGCGTCGACGAATAACTTCCAACTTGCTGACTTTTTTTTCTTCCCCGTTCGACAACGTCGCGGATCCTCGTCCACACCTTCCGACCCCTCCCACTTTTCGACTATTAAAACTACCCAGACACGGGGGATAATTAATTCCAACTAATTATCACCCCGCTTTGAGCCTTCGACTCGGGTTGCCCTTTTTCTTCTGGTGTAGTTGATTGGACATCGGGGTACCCTTTAGAAAATAGATCCCTGATGACCATGCACAACGTGTTTGAATGTAATGTTTAATATTTTATTTTCTTTATTGCGTTATTTCATTGAGATCATATATATAGATTATTATGATATTATCATCAAAGGTGTTAAAGTTAGTATGTGTTAAGTTATTTTTAGTATATTTAACTTAATATAATAAATGTTATGTATATGTATATGCATAGGTATATAATATAATTTATTGTAAGTCTAATCTAATCTTATCCAGAAAATAAAATTCTTGAATTACAAATCGATCATACATAACTTAATTACTTATATAGCGTTTGGTATAGCGACTTCTTTTAGTAAAAGTTCTCATGCTTCGTATAAAATTGTTTATGAATGAGTAGCAAATAAATTTATTCATGCATTATGAAAAAATAACAAATAAGCACAATTTTTTTTCGACATTACGTTTATTATGATCTACATATAAAATTTCAACTGTTCAAAGTGAATTAGTATTTACTAGTGTGAATGTGAAAGAAAAAGAAATTTACTTTAACCTTTCGTTGAAAAAAGAGGAAGAACGAAGAAGATTCCGATAATGAAATTTTTTCATCAGATTTCGCTATGTGAAATTGTACGGGCAGCGTTCTTTTTCTTAAAATTAAGACAATCGAAACCTTTCGACGTGCTCTGTCTGAAGGCTTTTTTCCACGGAAACCAGTCCAGCCGAAGATAACCTATCAACCGGCAATCTTCGTGTCGCCTTTGAATCAGAGACAATGCACGTCAGAGGCTGAGAAGCCGAAGAAAAGGAAGAATCGCGTGCTTTACCCGGTAGTTGCTCGAATCGGACGATTTACTCGCGTGGAAGAAACGCCGGCAGTGCCGTGTCTAGACCTTTTATTATCTGGCGTCTTGTCTATTGCATATCGTGCAAACACTTTCATGCAAATTTCATTTTTGATTCCATATTTCATTTCGCCAGTATTAAAAGTTGCCTTTGTTTCTATTAAATCATCTTCAAGGCAATGCATTAGAAATATTGACGTAATTGTGACAAAAACTACAAACTACAACTGACAGGTCTTCGGGTTTATAGCACATAAAAACGTATCAGGAATAAATAAATTAATAAAAATTAATAAAGATTAATATTTATGCTGGCCAGTCGTCCACTTTAACTTTATTTATCTTTAAACGACTATTCAATGTATATTAAATGAAAGTAAATTAAACATTTAATATGTAACACATAATAAAATCTCGAATGAAAATTTGTTTAAACTGACTCAATGTTTTAATAAACCTCACATTAAGTTTACTTGGAGTCGACTAACACTTCCAAAAACCTCTATATTGCAGTACCACTATCATATTCACGTTTAAGAGAGATGCGAAAACGTCGGGTGCGCAGTACGCGTTAACCTCGTTCCACCCTGTCCGCCGCAAAAAGGTCAACACTCCTTGTATTCATTTCCTGACGAGATCAAAGAGTGCGATCCTTTCACTCGAGATTTTCTTCGTTTGAAGACTCGCCCTTTTTTTTGTTATCAGCGCCAGCGAGAGGAACACTCGATGCTCGAGGGGCCCTAGCGTGTTCGAGTTGCGCCGTTCTATAAGCGAGATTATCTCGTTCCCAGGAAAGGCTCGTCCTTCATTCAGGCCCAGTAAACATGGAGTGGCAAGGTACATATATATCGAGAGGACCCGGGGACCAAGGGTCACATTCAGTCCGATTCCTACTCTGAATGGCTCATTGTTCGCGCCTTTGTGCGTTCTCGATTCCGAATGTCGTCCGTTTTACTTTGATTCACCAAGCACTCGAGGAACCAACAGGGGTGGCTACTAGCGCGCGCACGCTCGCCGATCGAGGGTCTGGCCTCGGAACGCCGTTGCCATCGGTTTTGTCAACGGCCTTCGGTTCCTCCAGTCCCGCGCATCGAGAAAAGCAAAATGAAATTACCCGCGGGTTCCAGACGCTCCGCTGAGCCTTTGTGAACGGCTGTTTGCTCGTCAATTTTTTTCTTTCTTCTTTTGCTCCACCCTTTTTTCTTCTTTCGTTCGCCAGCTCTATCTCGTGAAGACCTCGAACGGTTCCTCGGCTGGAGCAAGTTCACGCTCGATTGTTTTTATTTCCTTTCTTCGGTCCCCCGTTCCTCGGGGATGGCTCGCGGGGAACCGTTCGCGAGAATTAATCGAGCCGGCTCATTCGACGCGACGTTTCACCGGCGACGATTCTCTCTGTTCCTTCGACGTGGGGCCTTGTCGTTCCAGCGACCGTGTTCAATATGGAACGAACAAACCGTCGAGCGAGGGCTGATAGACATTTTCTTCGACATGAATATGTCCCGCGTGGCCAGCCAACTTCTCGACAATGCTGAACCGATCCGTGAGTCGGTTCTCATTATACCTATCCAGACGACAAACGGTACGCTTTCAAAACATCGTGAAAAGGCCCCCGTCGGATAAGCGCTTATACCACAGATCGAAAAATTAACACATTCATATTCAATGAGACTGACGAGTGAACTGATCGGTCGCAAGCACTTTTTGTTTAACACGTCCATCGCCAACATACTCCGTCGTTCCCATCGACGCTGATAAGGAAACTCAGATTCAGTGACGATGAGATCAATTGGTTCCATGTTTTTTTATCATACTAATACACTACTGGTTAGTGTCTGAAGTGTTACTACTTATTACTTTAGTGTTTTACTAAACAGCCACCAAGCATGCTCTCAACCAATCAGCAACGAATGAGTTAAACGGCCCTTGTGCCTGAAGGTCTTCACGCATTGACCGGGTGTTTCTAGACCACCCCCATAAATGAGTACACGTTCGTGCCTTTATGTATACGGACACCGGAGCGACACGTACTGCCGCTAGGAGGATCCGCTAGCCGCTACATACGTGCATACTTAGCCGGCTCGGGAGAGGTGCCGAAGGGGTTGCAAGGCAACTGCAACAGCAGCACCACCAGCAGCACCGATGTTGCTGCTGTTTGCAAAGCGGTGTATTATACTGTCAGCCATGCTGGGGATTAGCAAACGCAATACATCGGGCTTCGCGATCGTGCTGCGCATCTGTTCGGCAATCCAACCTCCCCCTCCTCGCCAACATTGCTCCTTCCGACTGTCCCTTTCTGCACGATACATTCTGTCCCCCGCTCGTCCCCGTTCGCTGTCTCTTCGGTTGAACTCGCTCTTCTCTACATCTCGATTTCTCTCCTCGCCCAGGTCCCCATGTCGGTAACATTGCTCGCTATGCATCGCCTCGTGGCTCTCCCGTACAAGAGCTGCATCGCAATTGATCCCAAGTTGCACGCCACGGGCGTGCACGATCTGCAAATAACACGAAAACTATCCTTGCCGAAGGCGACGTCCTACGGTGCCATTATAATAAGCGTCGTCCGCGATCGTCACGACTCGCGGCTCCGCAACCATTGTTATTACATAACGTGTTACGGAGTCCGCGGGAGATGTCAGGGATTCCGGTGAGTCGGTAATAGACGCGGGACGCGGTGATTATGATCTAGAGTTGAAGGATTTACGATCAGCCGGTGATACTGGTGATAGGGTCTTTGGAGTCTGTTCGAGTGAATGTCGGCTAATTGACGTATCGACGAACTAAATATAATATATGTTCAGTGAACTTGGGTATATTAACCGTTTGTACTCGATTTATTTTCAATGCTGTTGGGTGTAGACATGCATGTATTTTTAGGGAAATTAATTAAAGGAATTTACAGCGGTAGAATTCAAAGTTTTATATCTATTTTATTTATCATTATTATTATAAGATTTAATTTTTATAATATTTTAAGGTATGGTACTTTTTAAAACAATTTCCAACGTTTTGTAACAAATTCGTATTGTCATCTTCAGCAGGACACACGAGTAAAGGGTTAAACATATCGAAATCAAAGTCTTGGTGGATCTGTTAATTTTGTTGATTTTGTTCGTAATATAATAAATATCTTAGTGGTAGGATTAATTGTTGTTTATAGAAATAATTCAGATTTTTATGATATAATATCCGGGAATGTGTTATTGGAGGTATATGGAAACGTTTATTAGCAAAGTTTTGTTGAATACTTCTAATTCTTTACATTATAATCCCCAATCTTGCTGCATTCCAAGAGAATATTTGTTGAGAAAGATAAACTGTGTAAGTTTATTCGAATAGTTCCTTCTCCTTTATACTTTGAATTATATACAGTATGTCTGTAAACACAGTACTACATTACGCATTTTTACTGCGAAAGCTCGCAACTTTAAAAAATGGTGCCACCCGTAGAGAAAAACTTTTTGGAGTAAAGTTTAGAGATATAAAATACTGTTTCCAAATATGTGGATAATATTTCACGTTACAGACACGGTATACACACGGGTAAAATATCACGCAGACAACTTTGTTAATCTTTTTTTGTTTATAGCCTCCAACTGCTTTTATTCAAGAACTTACTTTTTAGTAGAGACTTTTCATGAATGTTGCAAATTTTTGTGATAAAGATTTATCTATTCTCGACACGTAATTATGCTGCTTGAAGCTTACAATGCTTAATCAATGCACCAGAGTTCTATCTACAGATCGACTAAGGCCTAGGCGTACCAAACATGGCGAACGTTGCGGCTGGTGACCAATATGACTGTTGAATATTTGATAGTGCTGCGTTATGAGCGAATTGATGAAGACGAACGTAGAATATATTGTATCAGCTCTTTACAACTCAAATTTTGTTCTTAATCATCATTACTACAGAATTGTTCACGATGCATTGACGTAATTTTCGGGTAATTCATAAACATGTTCATTATTCATATTTACAATGTTATAAACAAACTTGATGTGCATAATATGAAAATGAATCTATACATGAATAGCAAGTCAATAGAGATTATTCACATAAATGGCTAATCGTAATCTAGAAATTTCCCTTATCTACTCTTAATATTTACAATGAGTGACATCAAAAAACGATTTTATACAGAAAGCAGCAAGAACATTTTTAAATTACCTGTATAGAATCATATAAAACCCCATAAAGCTACATAAAACTCCGTAAAATCGAAAAAATTAGGGAAATTTCCAATACATACAATCGATTATAGAAACGCAACTGTTTGTTAAATATCACTGCCGCACTGTTTGCCGACAGTTACAGGTGCCTATGAAGCGCGGCGCGTAGCTCGTAGGCTATTTACATTCCGGGATACTTCGTTTCGCGAATGGTTCCGCGCGAGTTGTATCGAAAAACGCAAAAAAAGGAAATAAATTTCACGCGATTGGCCGTTGTCGAACAAACGACCGAGCGGAAGGGGATGTTAATTCGTGTGCCGGGCGCGTATCGTCCGGTCATAGTTGTTGGAACGCGCTTATTTAACGGTGATTCTATCGTAAATAATGCAGCAGTTCGTGACACTTTTACCAGCTAGCCAACGAGCGCGTCTAAGTAGGAAACTTGTGAAGTTCCCAGGCGAATATCGTTCGGTTAACTCCTTCGCGTATATTGGCAGTCCGGCTGCCTTCAATGGACTTGCCGCTTGCGAAAGGCGTCCCCCCGACCAATATCTCACGATCGGAACCGAGCTTTATCCGAGTTTCGCGGACGCAGCTGGATACACGTTTCATAATTACCGTTCTTTTTATTTCCGTCGATTGTTACCCGATTTACGAGCGCCCCCCGAACGCACCCTGGCGATCTGTCGCATATACCTCGCGGCAACGTTCCCGATTACATCGATTCCGCATCGGGGACGTTTCCGCCCGACGAATAGACAAATACTGTTCGAAACGGGCCAGTAGTAATTGTAACTCGAATGGACCGCCTGTCAAGCATTCCTCGATCGGATGTATTGAATCGAGATATTCTTTTGTACTATTTCGTGTGTTATAGCTTGAATGATGGCGAAGAACTTTGCGTAGTAAGCATTAGATCCGATGCTGAAGATTATGAGAAATTATATTGTAGTAAATTTATGTTTATTCTTTGTTTTTAAATGTAAGGTAAGTGAGTTACACCTTTTGAAAGGAAAATGTAATATATTCAATAGTTAAGTGGCGATATTTACCAGAATAATCACTTTAGTCTTTCACGTGCATTTTATAATAAATCATTTACGATAATAACTCACACTATTATTAATTTTGTTCACAGATGTCTGATCTATGGACAATACATAGCCTCATACACGGTAAGCGATGTTTAATTGAATATTTTGAAGCATGATGCACTCGATATCTTCCCACGTATAATTACGCTATAATGTATCTATTAATTTATCAGTATTTTCAAGTACAATTACATTACATTATTTTATCTAAACTTATTGAGTAACTACAAATACTTGCCAATCCCGTTACTACAAATAACAAATATTGCTATTCTATTTACCAAAACCACTATGAAGAAACAATCTTACTTCTAAAATTATCGCGAGCCTATCCTCAAGTCAGTACCCACCCTACAAATGCGACTTTCCGATAGAACTTCGGCGCCAAATACGATTGAGTACAGCAGCGTAATACTACTCGAAACAAGTAGCCAAATATAACTTCATTGCGTATTGTGCATTGATTTTACGTGATGAGATTGCAGATCTCCGTAGAAACAGGTGCACCGGAGTTAGCTGGCAACTTGCATTACGACACCTTGTTAAACCCGCGTGTACGTGACTTTAAAAGACTGTCTCTCCTCATCAAACCATGATACACTGTCACGGTTGTACTAAAGCACCGAATAATTTCATCCAAAAGAAATTGCACGGAAACCGTACCGGTTGAAGCTCGCGTCCAGAGTTTGCGTAGAGCAAACGATCGCGATAATCAGAACTTGTGACGCGCTCGAAGCGTGCGCGAGCAGGAGGAGGACGAAATTTGTTTTCATCGATTAGAGACAGCCGGTAAATTATTAAACGATCGCGTGCGACCGTCCGACGAATTCAGCGTGGCCTCACCCGTGAATTAGCGGACCGGTCGCGTCCTCCGACTGTATACTCATTTTTCGTTTTTTATGTTTTCTTCCCTGTTTTTTTTTAAGTCGACGTGTCCCCGCGCTGGCAAAACAATAACGCGGCGAAATGACAGCGAGAAAGAGTCGTCGTTCCCCGCCTCGAATGCAGCCAGCACCACCATTATTACGAATGACGATGCAGACGCGCGTCATTTTATCTCCCGACACGTCCGGCCGATCTGTGTGCGCGCGCGTGCGTGTGCGCACGCAGCCCGGACTAAACAGAAAGGAAAGCATTCCTCGCTACCTATATACCGGCACTGCGCGCACCGTTCACGAGTTTATTTAGCCGTCCACTGACAAGAAAATCTCGTCGAGGCTTTTATTACCGGGCGGGATGACCGCCACGCTCAGGGGGGACCAACAAAAAAAAATGCCAATCCGACCCGAGAGAGCTTAACAAGACGAAACGAAGATGCCGCGAGCGCGCCGTCAACTTAATTGATTTATTTCGCGACGCTTTCTCGCTAATCTCGGATTTCCGTGATCCATAACGCGGGCACGGACTCCATGAACTCTGAAACCGGGTTAAGGGTGCCAGGAAAATTCGTTGTAATTGATAGGGCACGTCCGGGTGGGTAACGCTGACTGGACCTGGGCGCAAGTTGATGTTTCATTTCACGATATTGGATGAAAAGCGCTTGGACGAGAAAATAGACGATATGTCTTCAAATCTGTCAATTATGTTTCGTCCTTGCATTATTTCTTCTTTGCACGCACAGCTGTCATTAAAATTGTGGTTAGGCAGTATTTACTAAAAGCAGAATTTACTAATAACTTGAATTTTTGAAACGATTTATTGTTAGGATTACTTCCAAGTAAAAACTTTCATTGCTGACGTAAGTGTTAACAAATGCATATAAATGTAACCGATCTAAAAAAAGGGGGCTGCCCGTTTTTTTTAGTATTTTCTAAAGATGTAAAATATAAGGAACACGATGAATATAAATTTGTTTGACGAAAAATTTAGCAAACGTAAAGCAATATATTTGCAAGTCATGCAATGTCAACGTGTGTTTAATAAACAGCCAATGTTTTTTATATAACGCGTATTAACGTTGGAATATTATTAAATAATTCTTATTCAAAATATAATTTTATTTGTACAGCTTACAAGGACTGAAATTTGACAAAAATATACACCCTCTGTGAATAAATCTGATGTGTTTTTGTTGAAATAATAATAATATTAAATTCTATTGAATTTTACTTTTTATTACCTTTGTTATATTTACATTTTATATAAGTAAAGTTTAATGATTATATATTACTGACGATAATGTATGTATAAACAAATAACACTTTACCTAATTTTGATACATATAATTTCCATATACTTAAAGCTATAACAAAACCTCATTACTAAATTTCTATTTTACCAGCTTCATTAAAATTTCAATGCTAATTGGTTTCTCTTCGATAAAATTGCTTATTAATCAAACTTAATAATGAATATATGCAGAGAATGGACCCCAATATCAATTGGGACAAACAAACTTAATATTGAAATAACACGTACAAATATTTTCTACAATATTCGAAAAATTCTTCTAGAATAGAGCAATAGATTTTTATAAATATATTTTAACCAGTTAAGTGTGGAATTTAGTTTGAAAAATCTCTCATTGTGCGGGCAATGAAATCAAATAATGAAGTGTATACTCGTTAAATGCAGGCCAAATGCACTTAAAATATATCCTAGCGAAAACCTAAAGCGAAACGAAGAAGAATTTCATGTTTGTCTCATAAAATAAATAATCCATCGTTGAAAAAGTTAGCACCATTAAGAGTTTTAAGATGACGTGTATACTCGTTAAACACAGTTAACTGGTTAAAATCATTCTTCCAGACTGTCTTTTCTAGATGTTATGTAGACTGTTGATTACCCAAATAAACCGGTTAATCTAAGTTCTACTTTAAATAAAAATATAAATTAAAGTCTTTTGCAAGGATAGATATTCATATCTAAAATCCATACTGAGCAACTAGATTCCTGTCTCTGTTGGATATTGAGTAAAACCTCTGACGAGTATTTATGGAACCTGCTGGTCCATGAGTTCCGCGGGAAATACTTACGAACAGCCATCGTTCACGCAACTTTTATCTTACCCCGAGAAAGTGGAATTCAACGAAACGTCAATAGCAATAGTCCACTCGAAATTTCTACTCGTCGATGCACGAGTTCTATGCACCGAGGCTGGGTATTTATCGGCGTTCGATCAACATTCCAGGCGGTGCGTGCACGCGCGTGCGGCGGCGCGCTACGCAATCCGAATCAGCCGCGCTTTATCGGTCGTCAACCGGAAGCGCGCGTTTACACGGACCGCCTAAAGGTGACTGCTTGCTAGGAGGCCCGTGCATGTACCTATCTCCCGCGCGATCAATAAAATTCTCGTGCCCAGTCCAACCACTAATCACGTATTTCGAGTTTCGAAACCGCTCCAGATTTCAACGGGAAGCCAGGACGCGGACATCGACGGTGAAAAGGGAGCCGATTTCCGCTGGACGCGGTCCAACCGTATCGCGCGGCCGATCCCCGTTCGCAAAAACCGCTGACATTTCCAACGTGCCGAAGGCAAAAATAGATTTACTTCGGTCGGATAAATTTACTTTGTCCCGCCATCTTTCATCATATCTAGGGCTGCGCCAATGTAATTCTTTTCCATCTACTGAATAAAAAGTTCGGAATCCTCGGTCCTGGTGCCCGTGTTTCGTGAGCTGTCAATTTAAATCAGAACTTTTTATTTGACAGCTGAAACTGTCGTTCAAATGCAATTTACTTTAACGAACGGAGCATAAGGAATGTAGTGAAAGAATTATTTGTTATATGAAAGAGACATTTGGGATGCTACAATTATATCAATAACCGGCATCACATTAACAAAATTTACATAAATAATATAAAATGTAATTTTATATAATATATTGGGTTGGCACCCGAATTTTTACCAATATAGATACTACAAAATCGAAGTGATTTATTTAACGAAACGGGAAGTCTGGAATAAAGGTTTTCCATAGCGGTTCATCTTTGAGTCCTTTTGCTTGTCACAAATTTTAACGGAATTTAATTTCCACAATCCATTACCATAAAGACTGATATTTATTTAAGTATGAAATGATTACCATCCATTTATCGTTGACGCGACATAAAAGTTACAAGAGATGCAACGTAAAAATATTTAGTTTGCTTTTGAATGCAAGGAACAGGTCAATGGAAATTAGAGACAAATAACTTTCTAAAAAAATTGGTAAAGATTGGCAACTCAAGAAATGTTAATTTTGTAAACGTCTCACTTAGAAATCATTCAAATTGCATTTTTAATGATTCTTAATCGACCAAAAATAAAGAAGTTTAAGTCTCCTACTTTAACTGGGACTTCCATTGACTCGTAGTCCCAGAAATTCAAATCAAACTACCATCACCACGTGAACGCAATTCAGGCAATTCATTCCATCAGCTGCATACTTCTTCCTCAACCGTTTACTCTTTGTATCGGGAATTAGGGTAGCGCACGAACGATTTCCATGTGTATCCCGCTTGCATGTCAAGTGTACCCCGAAAGCATCGACGAATCACCGATGAGCATCGATAACCGGGATTACCAATATCGTTAACATCACGAACATCCAGAGGCGGTGTCAAAGGCAGCGGGATCGGAGGGGGCCAACGCGGGCCGACCGCGATCCACGGGTACGTGTTCGTGACAGTGTATCGAGCCGTAGTCCAGAGAAATAGCCGAAGGGAACAGATAGAGTTGAAACCTCCCCGACATGGAGATAAGTAGGATGCCATATTGATTGCGACTGACTCTCTCTCCCGCGGTTGTTGGGAGTTTGAAAGTGAGGAAACCGGCCGGTGCCGGAAAGACGTGGGTCGGAGCGAGCCGGCCGAAGAAACGACGCCGGAAAGAGAGGGACCGAACGGCCGGGCCGGGGAATGTATAGGATGCATCGAGGGAAAAGAGAACGAGCGACCGGCAACGAGCGAGGTCGAAAACGCAGGGAACCACCGCCGACCGAGGAGGGAGGCAAACAGCGCCGCGAGAATTACCGGATCGATATTAAGTTGTGATAGTTCCCGTTTCGACTGCGGGGCGCTCGCGTTTGCGCCCTTACGGGCCACCCCTGATTGCGTGTACCTGCGCCCGCACCTGGCGACGACCTGACCCCGCGACCTGTGACTCCACGGTTCGCGGCATTCGGATTATATCGGGAGATCCCGCTCGACCTCTGTTACCTATTAATGTCTTCGCGTCGCTCGCGATTGTTTCAAACTCTCCCCACCCTCAGTACTATTTTTCGCGGTTGTTATTGGTCGTCAATTCGGGAATACTTTGCAAGCATCTCTTCAATTATGAATGCAATTAAATATTCGTTCGCAAGCCTACATTAGATATTCGATGCTATTCTCAATGCTCGGAGAGTGGTTTCATAAATAGCATGGATTTAAAAGAAAGACCTACTACCCGTTACTGGAAGCATTTTGTTGGACGAGATGGCATGACCGCTATTGAAACTATTTATAGTTACAGTAACCTATTGCTTTATCTTTTTCATAGGTAGGTTCACAAGGGTTACTTTGTTGTTAGTAATTCAACGACTGAAAAAGAAATTGATTATTCGGAATAAGAATAAATTCACTGCACTGTTTAGATATTCAGGAAACACTTTTTTTTTTAATTAGTGTGCATAGAGTTGTTTTCATGCTCATCGAGCTCAATGTAAAATCTTTATTGCGAATATCTATACTGCATTATAAGAACGGGAGCTTAAAAGTTAGAAATGCTTATGTGTATACGATCGCGGAATAATGTAACAAAAATGAATAAATTGTTCGCTTGTAATTTTAATTATAGAGGTATATTTTCCTCTGATTCCAAGTTTTGTAAATTCATCTATGAAAATAGAAATATCCCTAGATGTCCTCAATCTACGAATAAAACGAGCACTTTTTTCAACATTGTTTCATATCTTTATTATACGTGTCATAATTAAACACAGGTGTTGATTCTGTATTGCTATAAATGCAGATATTTTGTTCTACTTCCGTCTCCTGTATATTCTGCATACAATACAAGTAATTTCTATTCAGATGTTTATCCGATTGACCTTTCTACCCTGCAGAACATGTTGGCAAAGTTCGATCGTCTAACTTCGGAACACGAAGCGCATAATTTAGCATCATTCGAATTTTATAACTCGAAACCGGTCGTCGAGCATGAACTACTGTATCAAATTTCAAAATACAATTGAATCATTAATATTTTTCTCATCAAATAATTCGAAGAGGTGAAAATAGTGTTCTCTATTATTGACAATGTTTTAATCGTTAGTGGCTATAACGATCTCTTAATAATTTCTTGCCAACAATAGCTCCAAGTTTGTCCTATGGCAAGGCGTGAAACGATTTGTTAAGCGTTTTCATCGATCTTTAATCGTTGTTGATGCGAGAAATAACACGCGTCGAAAACGTTCTCGTAATAACGTATTATGAATCAGAAGTAAAAGGCTTATAAGTAATATTGCCGTCCCGTGAGTTTACCCTCTTCAGCTCATGACAGCAATATAATGGGTTCTCTGATTGCCTCTATCACACCCGGTTGCGCCACTTCCAGGCTTATCCGCCCACGTTTCCTTTCGCGGAAAATACTGCATCGCCGCGAACCGTATACGATACGCTGTCACGAGAAATCGATGTACCGAGGAAAATTCGTAAGCTTTCGTTGCCTGACAGTGATCTGATTTCTTGCAAAAGATACGGCTCGACGTGTCCGGCGCAACTCGTTGTTCCACTGATTAGCCGGAATCAGCTACACAAAAATGTGAGATTTGAAAGAATATTTTAAAAAAGAGCTATTTTATTTTGACCTTATATCCGGTACATTGATAAATTTAGATAAGTCAAACGTTCCCCAATTTTTTGTACCGTGTATTAATTTTATAACCGTCCAGTTTTTTTAAATAACGGGAGGAAATACGAGTTTTAATATCATCTTGCTGTTTACGGGAATGTATCGATAAAACTGCTCGGAATGATGTAGTTTATTGGATATCAGCGGGAATGCTGTTATCACGTAGCGCGTGTTAAAATTGTAGCAGAAAGGAAAATATTGGGAATTCTGTGAAAATAGCGTGGTACAGAGCTGACAACAATTGAACCTCTAAATTAAATTACGCACGGCTTTTTGTTATTTTCTCGGTATTTGTAGACTCACTCGTTATAATAGACGCAAATTTCTGCTAACCAATATAGGGAATTTTAATTTGCATTTCATATAAGTTGTTATAATTCCGAACTTTAAATATGTAGGTATATCAGATTTTGGTTTAAAATAATTTATACTCCATTCGTTTTTAATATATTAATCTCCATAAATTAATATGCACAAAATTATTTTACTGTACAATATTTGATGAAGATACGAATTGTACATCTGGGAAAAGGTGGACTTGCATATGAGAAATGTTCAAAAGCATGAAATATACTGTTTTCATTAAAAGAATATCTCAATTTATATTTACATACGGTCCTACTTAAAAACGATTTTAGAATTTTAATTTCAAGACGTTAGAAAATATAAAAATACCAAAAACAAATAATATTATTGAAACCTTCACAACATTAAAACCCCTCAACCTTTCCAAGTAGGTACATAACACTTGAGTCCCTCGCTTCAATCGATCATGTTTTCTAACATCCCCCAAGAAACATCACTCGCCATATCAATGAAACATAGAATCAAACACAGATTCCGAACGAAATTACACAAATTTGTCGACGGAAACACTATAGTACTCAAGTGTTAACTACTGCGATCGTTTCTGCACTTGTTCCTATGTACTCCCACCGGTACAATACGCTTCCTCGTATCCTGTATCAAGAAAGATATACCCAAAGGGGAGGCAGAAATGACGATCGGTCGTGAGAACAGTCCGATAACGAAATCGCGATGACAGCCGGAGTATGTGTGTTCAGGTATAACTGCGTGGGAAGCGGTGGGTCACGGGTCAGGTTGCAATATCGCGCGACCCGTGACCCCGGCACGGCGGAGCTGGGTGTGCAGCCAGAGATTTTCAGCGGGCGTAATAGAGATTTAATGGACGATGGGTAGCAGATTGTAACCGAGGCTCGTGCACGACGAATCCGAGATTTCATCGCGCCGGTATAACGGGTCGCGGCGTGTATCTGAGATTGCCATCTGCGCGGGAGATGTGTGCGGTTCGAATGAAAATCCGCGCCGACCGACCGTCCGCGGCGCTTTCTCCCGTATTTTATCAGTCAAACACGTTGCCTGGCCGAGACGTACGAGGAACGATGCCTCGTCCATTGTTTCATCTCCTGGGTATAGTTTTACCCGAGTTACGTTGGCGTTTTATAGTTGCTACACCAATTATTCGCTCCCTTCACGATACTTGGGAATGCGATATACCACCCGGTCTCGGAAACTTTCGACGTTTTATTGCTAAAAATAATTACGACGTTATGTCTCGTACAACAACGGACAAAAGTATGTTCGTATGGCGAGATAATTATGTCCGAGACAGTTGCCAACGGTAAATATGCAACTTTATTCCGATGAATGCTCTTCAATGTTTGAACCGATGTTTATTATAGGTAATTTTTTAATTATTTCAATTAATTTTTAATAAATTCAATAAATGTGAAGAGAATAATACGAATGAAAGTTAAGTGATTTAGTGGTAGCAATAATTCTGACTTCCCCCTGTATTCACCTGCAATGTCATTCGAAACTAAAATATTTCAGTAATTCCCAGGATAAAGATGAAGAGCGGACAGCGACACGTTCCAACTGACAACGAATTACTCATCGTAGAGTTTCCACGTAAACTGTCAACTGAATTCCACAATCCGTTATCCAAACAAGTAATCGCTGTCAAAATAAAATTCCTGGCATTCGACGATGCAAAAAACCCCACACGCAAACATGAAGC
Organism: Nomia melanderi; assembly: GCF_051020985.1. Taxonomy (NCBI): domain Eukaryota; kingdom Metazoa; phylum Arthropoda; class Insecta; order Hymenoptera; family Halictidae; genus Nomia; species Nomia melanderi. Next base: position 1,366,522 of record NC_135005.1, read on the forward strand.
GTAACACAATACTCCGTCGGAGAATGAGCAAACAAACGCATAGACGGATTCAGTGTTCCGAGCAACAACGTGTTAACACACGCGTAAGTTACGCCAACTGTTGCTCTCGAACGTTCAACCTGACACGCCGGTAAACGCCATTAGAATCCAAAACACGATATCGAGTGACGCACCGGCGACCAGCCGAGTCTCACGGTCCGCTCGATGTCATCTTTCAGCACCCACGTCAGCTACAATTAGGCGACGCGTCGCGACGCCCGGCGCTCCGGCCGAGCAGCCTCTCTGGCCACGCTTCCTAATTCTCACTGTCCTCCCTTTCACTTCCATTCTTTTTATTTAAGATGTTCCTATTTCGAAGCGTGAAAAATAAGCGACGATTCTTTTAATTAAAGGAGAGGAATTGATGTAAGAACATGTTAAAATAAAAGTAACAAGTTGCTGAGATGTATTATGCTACAATGGTATAACATTTTGTTATATGTTATTATATCTAGGAACGCCGTCTTTTCATTAAAAAACATGTGAATTAGAATGATAAATGAATTTCAATGTTTTACTGATTTTTTGTTTTCATCGGACTAAAATATAAAAGTCTTTTACAGATTGTAATTGTAACTTTGACTCGTGCTATAGAGTTTATGGCGAATCAAATAAGTCATCAATTATTTTTATTATAACAATAAATATTTGTAACTAACAATTAATTTTCGATTCGGTTTAGAGTCACTTTTAAAATCTCAGAAATGTCACAAATGACACTGTCTCTTAAATCCCTATAACCTTTACATCTTTACAGATTAAATGGAACCGGTACGTTCTTACAACTATGAAAATTAAAAAAAAAATGTGGAAAGATTCGTCTGTATTATCGAACGATTTTAAATCCGCCATGGAATAAATTCGTCACGACCGGGAGTGTGTCGCGCGACGGCTGGTCGTCCCACAGATGTAAATTATCAGACGTTTCACGCATCTCAGGGATTGGGTGGAGGTACGCAGAAACGGTTAGGAGAAAAAAAGGCGGGCTGGCGATCATGAGAGGTCACTGTTTCCTGGAGGGCTGCTTCCACGTCGTCATCGCTTCCTGTGTTTACACTGTACCGACTTGACGTCTCGTTGGCCCCTCAAACGTTGACGCTGCCGCTGACAAGTTGTCAGTGCACCTCTTCTGAATGTTTTCCGATGGGGGACACATGGTGGCCGTGCACCGTCGGTAGACTAAACTTGCGCCCGAACGACGCTCTCCGCAACTGCCTCCCTTCTTCCCCGCCTACACATCATCTGCCGGCCGTTTCGTTCGTTGTTTCGAGGAAGCACCCAGCGCTTTCAGGTCAGCGCAGTTCGCAGAAACGGATACACGCGCAGCACCCTCAGAAGCTAGGAGTTACGAGGCCATCGTTGAGGAGAGATCGTTCTCGAGGCAGAGAGGCTTGTTTTCGCTGTTGTTTATTCAACGTTCACCACTGTTTTTGTCGATTTCAGGCACACACTCCGAAGAACTTCAGGCGTGTTTGTAATTTTCTGTCTTGGACTTTTTATATGGGCGGCTGGAAGTTAAATATTTCCATCGCGGGCACTCGAGCGTCTTTAATTCTTTTTATCGTGTGCGGACATCCTGGTCGAGTGTCATCGGAACTGTAGATTTTTGTGCAAAAGGGATAAGATTAAAAAATCCTATTTGAATATTTAAATATCTATTTCTTTACCGAACTGGTTGGATAAGACAATATTCCTTTAGAAAATGTAACTGTTATGAAGGATTTATATAGAGTATTTACAGAATGGCGAAGGATATCAACTGAAGAATGATCGTAATCAGGAACTATTTATTTCCTAAATATATAAATGTATTATAGATAATTATTAATTAACTAAGTAATATATAATCGTAACTTTAGTAGTGTCTATTTTCTTTGAATATAATACTCAAGGTTAATTTCGTAACTTTTGATAGGAAAAAAGTTACTTTTTCTTTCTGTAGGGATGATTTGGCTAGACAATAATGAAACTGTATTTCTACTATAAAGTGATAAAAGTGACACGAATGATAGATTATTTATCAAGGCAAATAGATAAAATAGTAATGTCAAGCGGATAAATTTTAATTTCTTATATCATTTACTTTTATTTAAGTTAATATCCTTTTATTGCATTAAGATGTCTACGCTCTTGGCTTATAAGACCGGAGTAATTTTTGTTGGAACCTGTATTGAGAAGAATGCAAAAGTTTTTTTTCTGCTAGTAGTTACCGAACCAAAGGAACGAACGTAAACTTATGGTAAATTCGTTAAGAATTTACACCAGTATCGGTGGAGAACCTTTGTGAATACTATTTTCTCCCGTTACCCACCCTCAGTCTATGTACGGAACTCTCTTCGGAGAAACGAACAAAATTTTAATCGAGAAAGTTTTTCCGAACGAGAAACTGGCTGGAAGTCTTTTGCCGAGTTCGCAATGGACCGACAGTAGAATGTACAGTAGAAAGGTGACTCTGATTTTTTTTACATCGACTGATAATTATAAACATAAAACGTAGAAATTCGTGCAGTTAAGAATATTACGTTACTTATAACAAACTTGAAGTTCAAATGAAAATGTATCTTAATTATGATAATTATGATAATTAATTTTATTGATTTATCTCGATTAAAATAAGTCACAGAACTCAAGTACACTAAAGTTAAAATACAAGAATTTTAATTTGGATAATTATGGAATCCGAGTCATAATCAATCGATTATGAATCACTGAATCCAGTGCTGACAAACTATAATTACTGAAATCTACAGATTCAGGATTTAGGTTTATTTGAGACGTAAAGTAGTTTAACTTTGGAATAGGAGACTCAAATGTGGTTTTCTATGATCAAAGTTTTAGGGTCTATATTTAGACTTCGATATATAAATTTTTGAATCCAAGAATTTAGTAAGTCTTACTAATTTTCAAAAATCCAGTTTTAAAGTTCTTCAGTTTTAGAGAGAAAACGTCCTAAACTAAACAATTGACGTTTAGAAATTATAGTTGAGACGATCAATTTGGATCTTTAGATTTAGAGGATCTTAAAATTAAATCCGTGGATCTAAAGATTCTTATATCTTAATTGCGAAATCTGGGAGATTTTCGGTTTGATGACTCAGTCTCCAGATTTAAATTTGAAACTTGAATCCTTGAAATCAGCAGTTTTGGATGTTTGGATTCAAGCAATTTCAATTTCAAGTCTCTAAAATAGAAGACTCTGAAGACTTTGATTTAGATTGAACAGTCAAGGTGGGTGTTTTATTGCAGACTGTCTCGGGATTGTGTTTTTGTATCTAGAACAGCACGAATTCGAGGCTGAACACTTTGGTCCACAAGGTCCAAAGACAATCCCTGGCTTTCTTCTTCGTTAATCTGCAATCACAGACGTCGAGATAGTGAAATTAGGAGATGCAGAATTCCTTGTTCGATCTAATCGATCTAATATAAGGATAATGATGGCATAATTCTGCTTTGATTAGTTAAGTTCTTATCGCTTTATGAAAACTTGTTACGGTCTGTGAAACGTTAAGTTTATTCTTACGTTGCAGCAGTCATGCCACCAGCACAATCCTGAAAAGCGCTTTCTTTACTAAGTTCCGCTTTTCTTGACATTTCTTCGTGTCTATTCTCATTCTTATGCTGCGTGCAGGCCAGGTCAACATTATTTCGCACATTTGGCAACTAGATCTGTACAAGATCTTTTTTACGAACTTTCGAAACTAAACGGTAAGTTTGCCACAAGAAAAATCTGCAGAAGTAAAAAGAAAAATAACTTCCACGTGCATAATATACGAAATTCTTACGTACGTGGAGTGTACTGGACAGATGTTTCAAAACTTTATAATATAAAAAGGGGTGAAAGAAGCTTGCAATTTTTTAAAAAATTCAGATATTTTTTAATTTTACTACACTAATGTGTTCATCAAACTTTACAAAACTTGACAAAATATGCAATTATTGTATAATTTGTTCATTTTCATGCATTTTCAAAAATTTTACATCACTACCATTAATTTTAATTCTTTTTAAAATATATGAAAAACATAATTAGGTTTAAATTAAAGTTACGCGTGATAAAAATGTAATTATAAAACATTGCATACAGAATAAATGAAGTTTGTACAGGGTGTTAATTGATACTTTACTACAGCTGTCTTAAAGACCGCACGTCTACGCTCAACTGACAATACTTTCCCATCTGTAATTAAGAGTTAATTGGGGTTTCTGTATCCTAGGACAGTTTACCGCACATTTGTCGAATTTAAATTTAATCGACAGAGGTACACTGTCCTCGAATTTTCCTGCGTTCCATTTCATTTAACCACTTTCCTAATTCTTAAGTTGGTTTAAGTGGACTAGCAATTTATGAAAGTCATCATAGTATATTTGCGCTATTTACTATCTAAAATTTAAGTTGAATATATAAACACATGGAAATTTCTAAAAAAATTTATTTAACACTTTTTCAAAACAAACCTTCCTTTCTATTTATAAGTAATCATACCTTCCTCAATCTTCAAAATATTCACAATCACTTTCAACTACTTTATTCCGTGTTTATGGTCAAAATAGAAACTTCCAAAATACTGGGGAAACATTTTCATTTAAATTCTATTTTCTAATTCATTATTAAATGAAACACACCGAATGAATTTCTGCACTCAATTTTCTAACTGGAACTAACCAAATTTCTTCGTTAAATAGTTGTTCTCGCTGTTTGTAACAAAATCTAATTCCCTATAAATCATCTTATCACACCCTATCAATACATGTAACCCAGTAATCATTCATTACTATGAGCGACAATTACGACCAGCATCTAACAGGCAACAATTCTAGCCCCATCAACGACTACCTTTCCCCATTCAAAGGAGCTCCCTGTCTGGGTAACAAAGGCGTAGGCAGTAGGCTGCCTTCCGTGTCCGGACGATAATGGCAATCGCGTTCTATTTTAGTGATGCACGCGCGTATAGACGCATCCTGACGTTGAAGTCGTTCCTCCCAGGCAGACTTCGCACGGCTAATTGGGGTAATTTCCACGGGACCAATGTAAACGTTACGTCGTTAGCCATGCCAGTGGCTAAAGAGCCTCGACGTATTATGGGCTTTCGTGTAGCTACTGTTCCGCGGCCAGAGATTCCCATTGTGCGCCGTTTTGACTTGAAACCGCGCGCGAACGTTCCCGGCCGTTCCGCGCCGCGTCTTTCATCCGACAAAGCACCCACGCATCCATGCATCGGTCTTGTTTCGAGGCGGTACCGGTTCCTTCTCGGGAGCACCCGCTTCATCGAGGTGGCTAGCTTCCTCGCTCCGGGCACCGAATTCCCGTGAATGATGTCTGGGTTAACGTATTTCTTAATTAATTCCGCGCTAAACAAGCTGAATGGTTACAATTTCTCAGTTACAATATTATCTTACGTCTGCGGTCTTCGCCATTGTTCGCCGCATATTGTGTTCCGGTTTAACGCGTTTCGGTACCGACGTTTCACGTATACGTCGTTGCGGTAAATAATTTGTGATGGACAATCGAGTGAGTTGGGTATTACATGATTTGCGCTTGCTGCTGTTGCTTGTTTTGTTAATGGTTGACATTGTGAGAGTGTTTTGTTTAATCTGATGTATGCCTTTTATGAAATTTTTAAAGGCAATGCTACCGAGGAGTTGTTGGTCTGTTCAACGCCGTTCTGTGTATTTTAATTTTTAGTAGGGATACATGGTACTTCCAGAAAACGGTATAGGATTCGACGTATCTACCAAAATTTATAATTTGATGAAAATTTAAAAACAAACATATACCGCATGACATTTTGAAAAAATACGAGATATAATTTTATAAATATTTACTCCATGAATTAGAACCAGTTACTTTAACCAGTTAACTGTGGAATTTAGTTCCAAAAATCTCTCATTGTGCGCGCAATAAAGTCAAATAATAAAGTATATACTCGTCAAACGCAGTGAAAATGTATCTATAATATATTCTGACGAAAAACTAAAGCAAAACGAAGAAAAATTACTCATATATCTGAAAAATTAACTAATTCATCGTTGCAAAGATTAGTATCGTTTCGAGTTTTAAGATGACGTGCACATTCGTTGAACGCAGTTAACTGGTTAACTCTACGTTAAAAATGCGTCTTAAAGATTCTATTATTAAGGGTTTAACAATAGTATGTTGTACTTTCTGAAAGTAAGACGTTTTCAATGTTAAATGCGAGCTGCGAACGTGTTAATTCATTTAGCAAAGAGATAATGCGTAACTTCATCAGTAATGGAAAGTATACAACAAGGCAGCCCCACATCATCGTTGTATTCTATTGTTTCGGCCAGTTGTACATAGTTCCTTTGTACATACGTCTTACATGCGGTTCTATATTTCTCTTGTTTCGAGATCGTTCCTCTTCGGTGCCTGCGGTTTGCGAAGACGGCCGGTTTGGCCGGACTCTGGTCCGAGACTAGTTCGATATACGTGTGTACATAGACTGATATATATTGCACCTGGTGTATCCGTTAATTAATTCCAATAGAATATACGACGTCTAGTACGGACGGTGAGAATTCTTAAAGAAGGCTACAGAATGAATCGATGCAGCGGGTCTGTTCGCAGGATTTTCCATATTTTATGTAGGTATAAACGTTCTTACCTCTAACAACCAACCTGTTCTTCGATTATTTATAAAAGTTTGTATTTCAAAATATGTATCTCCTTTATTGCAATTTTCATTTAATCGTGAACATTATTTATTATAAGAGTTAAATAAATGGAAATGGGTTCTATATTAAATATAAAATCTATGTATTCGAATTGCAATTAAACTGTAGATCGAATGCATTTATATTACATATAAATATTTAAAAAGAACGGATACCTATAGATAGAAGTAATAAAATATCTAATTGGATACATAAATGTTTATTTAATTCTTAATACGATAAACCAAGGTCAGAAAATGAAAATTGTATGTCCAAATTACACAACATCAAACATTTAGTTGTTCTCGAAAATATTTGTTCCATACGCCGGAAAAAAGAAACGCATTGCCTGCACTATTGTTTCAATATACACGGAGAGTTACGGGCTTTTTACGAGTCCGAGAAAGAATTTTATCCGAGCGGTACGCGCCCCTTCGGAAATCGATTTCGCGCATGTTGCACGATACATAATGCAAGTGGTTTATAGACGACGCTGTATACTTACACTTGTGTCACGAAGCTTGAATTAAATATAATAAATAGAATTCTAAGCCGAAGGGGGACGGGGATTCGGCTCGTTGCTGACACCCTCCGAAGATACCCACTGCGGTACCCCCACCATTAATTACAGACACGAGGGGGCAATATGCCAGGAATTTTGGATACTTTGAACCGACACTTACGGGGTGTACCCCGCAGCTGTCAAATCTGCTGCTTAGGGACACATGATGGATTCTCGCGGAGTCAGTGCACGCATTCACTGATCATCGGCAGGGAAGTACTGGAAAAGCTTTCAACACTTTTTGCTGGTGTCCATATTTCATATTTTTCATTCCATTTAACGTTCCATCGATTCGTAGAATACTTTCAGGAGATACTGGTAATTTTTCAGAGGTGAACTTCGGAGAGTTCTATAATCTTCAGAAAATATCTAGGAGGTTTGGACTGTGTGTTGGTCTAATGTATGTGACGTAGTACTCGATGTAACAATACCTATAATTATACTAATGCAATATCTTATATTATTCAGTACAAATAAAAAATTCATCGGATTAAAATAAATGACGCTTCTTCTATTCATTATCAAATTAATAGAAAGTACTTATACAGAATCACGATGGTTGCCCAAGAAACTTGTATTCTTAAACGGATTCTGAGATAAACTAAGCTATTTAAAGCTCAACGATAATTATCAGGGTTGCTGCGTTCGATACAACCTCGATAACCCAATGGCCACGTCTCCTGAAACTTTTCCAATAATTTTTCCGACGTTTTCTCAGGTGCTGCTTCCCATCCGCTTAGAGGTACAGAATGCCAATTAATTTACGCATGGCCACCACGATAATCCTGAGGATCTTCGCGAACACGTAACCGAATTGCCGGTAATATGGTAAGTTTATACGGTCCAATGTACTCGGACGGGACACCCTAGATCTGTCCCAGGTGGAAAGACCGACTGGTTCCACGCCAATGGGCATTATACGGGACCTGACAGTCAGGCCGCGGCGTGTTGCAGTGATTAATGCTAACTGCGAGCTACCCTTCTCCGGACTATTGCCATCCACCCTCTCTCACTCGCCGGTAACAGATGTACCCCCTATTAATCAATCTGATCCTCCGTTCCTGCCCTTGCAGTATCGCCGTTGGCTGCTATGCTCTCTCATGTCATCGCTCAACCCTTTTTGAACCTTCGCGTGACGCGATATGCTCCACTTTCGGATCATTAATGAGGTAGTGTCCTTGGTTCTGTGCAGTGAAGTCTCCGGCAATGGTTGCTTGATAGAACCACGTGAGAAAAGAATGAACAATTCGGAAAGATTTTACATAGAAATCTTTGTACTTGTTAGTGATCTTGATTAATTGCTTTCTGCCAAGAAATCGTAGATATAAGGTACTCAACAACAAAAGCTAAACAGTCACAAGAAGTCTAACACAAGGTTTTAATGTTAAACGAGGTAACGCGTGAAATGAGATTGAAAATACGAACTTTCTTTTGTATAATTTCATACTTTGATATTTTGTTTTACTATGTAGTTACACAATATAGTCTATATTTTTTAATACGAAATATAATCATGAAACATTCAATTAATAGCATTTTCTTAATAACATGAATATAATAATAAAATTGTAAGTTCATGTCATTGTACGTTTTCTTCGTCGATCAATGATTACAGTAGTGTTTTGAAAAGTTTTATTAGTGCCCATAAATATTTCAATAAATAGGTATATATCTAAAATTATTTGCATATACTTAACTCAAAATTGGTAGTAGCCGTTTAAATCGACTGGGACGCCATTAAAATCGCATACATAACCTATCACGACAAAGATTGCAGCAATTCTCAAAATGAATACAAGTAACGGACACGATCCCTCAAACGGCAGTACGCATATTGGAACGAGCGAAGACTTAATTCCATAAAGTGACTGCGGAACACGACTATCGAGTCGCGAGCGCATAGAAGTTTGATGTTCGGCCATCGCGCAACACTTTTATCTGTTTGTACTCGGTCCATCTGCGACGAACGCAATCATTCGAGGCAGCAAATGCTAAGATAAAAGCGTTTAAGAGTTTCTCCTTTTACGACGTATAATCCTCCGGGCGCAACGACCCCGAAAGAATGTGCTCGCGCGCGAGAAGAGGACCCCGGACGCGGGTCCTCGATAAGAGAGACACAGAGAAATAAATTCACTCTCTCCTCTCCGGCCTGTCGTTTCTGTCGTTTTATCCGCGATCTTTCTTATTTCCTCCCGGGCATCTTCTCTGGAGGAGAGACCGTTTCCATTATATTAATTAGTGAAAAAGGTCCTTGAAGCATGACTCGATTGCCCGCCAGTTAAAATTAAAAGGAGCGGAACCCGGGCTGCTCCACGCCTGTGCGCTTTTTAGGACGTCTCGGTGCATTTATACATTCGTCCTGTGTCGCTATCTCACCATTACCGCAGTCTCTTCTTGAAGCGGCTCTCCGGTAGGCGTAATATTCTGCCCTACAATGCGTGTCCCCGTTCGATTCACGCCTTCCACGGATGATAATAAATGGCCGCGATTAATTGAATAATGGAAAGAGCGTAATGAGCCGTCGCGGCGAGAGGGCGAACGGGGCGGTTTTCACTTTAGAACGGTGGCGAACGCGATCACCGAGCGCTGTATAGCCACCCCAGTTACCGTCCCCACGAGAGCGGCCGCAATATTTTTCGCGTCCATTAAGCGCGGCGAGCCGGTCGTTTTTAAGTGGAGGGTGAAGGAAAAAAAACGTCTTATAACCGTAACCCCCCGTCCTTCTCTTTCCCACAGTTTTTTTCAGCCCCCGCCCCGAGCACGTTCGCCTTACACTGCTTCCGTTTCGGATTCGGCTAGCTCCTCTAACCGCGGGTCTGTCCCCTCCGCGCGTGTTTCTTATTTCAAGCGTCATTAGTTAAGATAAATTCGCCAGGAGTTATTACAGATTATTGTACCGGGCAAATTACGTTCGTCGAATTACAATGCCGGTCTCGAATAAATTGGCGCTGTGAGCCGTTCGAACGTGGCGAACGAGCTCATTAAGTCTGTATCGCTGCCACCGATATCGAGTCCCGCGCGCTCGACTCCCCTTTTCAGCGAATCGCGGTGCTTTTCGCTTTAATCAGGGATAATAAGATTTCAAAAAAAGCACAAGCTAAGAAATAAAAGTAAAGCGAGAGCAGGAAATCGAAGTGATTTAAAATTCGAGTGGCGCGACGATCCGTGCAACAATGTCAGCGAATCGGTGTGGGTGTTCCCCGTCGGGGGAAAATAATTTACAGCCGAATTTCTCCGCGGCGGATTCGGCGGTAATTATATCCCTCTGGAAATTAGTATCTTCCACATTCTTGGTGAGAACGTTAGCCCTTCAAACTTTAATTACGGATTAAAGGTGTGTCTGCGGCGGTTCCGGAGGATCTCTCGTATATCAGTCGTGTCGACGAGCTGATGGGATCGAGTGGCGGGGAATCAGGAATCGGATGAGAGGGAAAAGACAGTGCGAGGTAGGACTTTCGCTCGGGACAGACGGGGAAAAAATGGAAGGAAAAAGAGGGAAAACAGTCGAAGACCCGGAGAAACTTGGGAATCACGATAATCACGTCACATTCCCACGGTGCGTCAGCGCGAGGATAATTAATTGGAAATTAGCGGCACGGGTGCCGAGGGGTTAATCTGATATAAGTCACACGGGCGAAACCTCGCAACAGGACTCCCACCCTCGGTCCCGCGCGCTGTGTCCCTCACCAGGAGACGGGTGGCACGGTGCGGCGCGCGTGGGCGAGCGGGCTGGCGACCGAGCGGAAGGGGACGCTTCTGGAAGTGGAAGAAGAGGGAAGCCTGAAAAGTTTTGAAATTCCGGGCGTGAGCAGAGGAATTGATTACGCAGCGGCGTGGCTCGCGATAAATGGTAGTTAACGGAGCCCCTGCCTCGAGTAGATAGCGACCGCCCGCGCCCACGCCCGACCAGCCTAGCCAGCTCGTGCACGAATTCTTTACAACTGTTTGCCGCTCGAGGTTGCGCCTTGCATCCCCCGGGCGAGATAGAACACGCAGGAGATTCGCGTTACGCCGACCTTACCGACCCTTGTTTCTACCCCGAGAGTCATCACTATTGAATACGGCATCTTCTTTTGTGTCGATGCACTTCAGACGTCACTTCCTAGCGCACTGAAGCGTCGAGGACGTTGATTATGATTAGCCTGTCCTGGATAGTGATCCTGGGGTGGTTTCCAGGGAGCGGACGTTTGGCAAGGAGACGCAGCCAAGTGGCGGTCGCTATTCGTATAAAATTTCGATACAACGGGGTCCTTGCAAAAATATTATGTTGAAGAGAACATCATTCTAAAATTTTTGGGTAAGAAATTAATTTTTTGGTACATCATTAAGGTTAAAGTACCGAAGATTATTGTTAACCCTCGTAAAAGTAGTGAAAGGATTAATTGTACATGTACTAAATTGTAAAATACGGAATAGAAGAGTTAAAGGTATTTTAAATAAGTATCCTCGAAATAGTGAATGCTAATTAAATAAAAAGTAGCTACCTTAAAAATCAAAAGACATAGCATTTCATGAGTTATTCCAATTGAAGGATGCTGCAATTTGAATAATAAATTGCTCACTCTTTTTATTATTCACGACATTATAAATGAGAGAACTAAAACACTCACTGTTCAGCATTCAGGAGTAAATAGCATTCTTAGGAAGGAAGGTACTCCAGCAATTGAAACCATCGCATGATGCTGAAGCAAGTGCATTCCGAATTAGGAATGCGCGCGCACTTTTCTCGATTAAGCGGGAAACGATCGAATGCCCAGGTCTCGTAGTGTCGTTCATTAGTAACGAAGGAAGAAGTCAAAGGAAAGGGGGGCGGGCAGGGTTCCGCGCGGTGGGTGCGCAGGTAATGGCCCTAATCCCGACGTAATTACTCTCGTAATTGCACAAATTCAATTTGTATGAAGCCCCCACTTCGGTGTAACCCATATATCTACCCGTCGCGAGCGCACACCTACCTGTTCGCATCGTCTACGGTGGATTTCCAAATCATAGGTTCGCCGAGCGAGGAGACTAATGGAAAAGAGAGCCAACGGTTGCTGGATGGATCGAGATGGCGAAATAGGAAGAGGTAGAAAATAGCGATGGGGGGATCATTAATGGACATCGAGAATGCGGTTTCAATTATTGTCGACTTGGGGCTCGCGGAAGCGTTTCTATTCGCGATACCAGCTCCATGAGAATTGTTCGAGTAGTTCATTCGTTTTGCATTCGATTTCGCATTACCTGCGGTTTTCACTGAATGATTTTCGCCAGAATTGCAACAATCAATATGATGGAGAAGATTAATTTGGTAAAGTGACACGGTTGAAGCCTCTGTTCAAATTTTAACGATCGAAAGTTATTTTATTTGTATGGGAATATTGTTGAAAGTAAAATAATTCGATCAATAGAGAATGGTGTTCGTGAAATCAGAGATAGCGAACACTAATTTGAATGACACAGGACAGTACCAATGAAATACAATCTTTCATCGAATACTACAAGTATTACGGAATAAGGATATTCGAGGGAACTAATTATTGAAACCTTTATCTTTGAAATTCAATCATTTCAAAAATGAATCTTGACTCTATTCACAAACGTGTAGATATATAGGTATACATCAGGATAACGTATAATTAAAAGACATTGCAGCGAACCCGCCAAATGAATGTGGAACAGTAACAAGGGAAATATGACGTCAGGAGAAAAATATTGAAAGAGCAGAAAAATTTTTTTCCCTCCTCCGTAGCTCCACATTATTACCGTCATCCACCGCTGGCAGAGTTCCAGAAGTGCTGTAACGAAAACCATCCAAGAGTCACGATTTCCGTTGCTCCGGTCGACTTTCCCTGCTCAGAAACGAAATAATTGGCGGGTTGGGAAGAAATCAGGACGGACCGGAGGGGGTAAGTATGGCCTATTTATTAGAAGGCCCGAGTCGATGGCGATCTATCAGCGGGTTAATCGTGCGTCGAGCGTTCCGGCCTCTTCCGCCGCGACAACGCCCGATAGAACTTCGGTCACGTGGTATCACAGGGATGAAAGAAGTATTTTCCAGCGTTTCGGGTGGCTCCCGCCGGTGGGTATAAAAGTTTCGATTAAATTACGAGATTCTAATTCGCCGGTGGAAGAAAGTTCCTTCCGTCGCGGGAACGCCATTAAAACTCCGCCGTGCTCCGCGACGACGTTTCAGGCACGCGTGTTATCGTGATTACGAACGCCGCGGAGGCGTACCTGCAGGAACGAGACGGCCCTTCCTTCATAACTCACCCCCCATCGGATGTATAATGGACAACACTAATCCGGTAATTAATGGCAACTATTAGCTGGCACAGATACCCGACACGCCCGTTCCTGTTCCTGCGAAGAAAAATCGAAGGGATTTAAGTTTTACATAATGCAGTTAGCGAACAAAAGGCGCGACTACATTCTCGGAAGCTGATAAAGGATAGTCCTTCGCGGAGTTCCTTTTATCATGTACTTTTCAGGTAATATTTCTCTCCAGTGTTTCGTGATGAAGATGATCCCGCGTCCGGATGTCGTACCGCGGTTGTTCATGAATCACGATATTCGTGGAGGAAAGGTTACCACTGTAACAAGCATATTGAACGACCGATAACGATTAATAACAATTTATCGCCGGCGGAATTAATTCGTCTCATAATTAAAATTCAGGCTTTGTGGGACGAAATTGAATTGATGCAGGCTTCCCGTTCCGATTTCAGCCGGATATTACCGGCTTTCATAAATATCGACGATGCGCCGTCGTGGTCATTGGGAACGATTTAAAAAACCAACAGGCGAACATGCTTTTATCAATATTTCATGACCGTCATATGCCGATTGGAAAACCATTCTGCTAAAAAGCGATTGACCGTTTTATACTGAATGTAAAATAGCAACGGACCGGGCAAATACCGTCCTTTGAACGGACGGAGCGTTTGGAAACATTTTTTTATTAATTATAATTGCACAATAAACAATGAAAGAACATTGGTTGCAATTAGCTGATTTTATAGAATTTTCGTTCAGAGTTTTGTTACCGTTATAACGTCAGTATGGAAATGGAACTGTTAAAGATAAATTTAAGCGTAGTGGGTGCTATATATTTTTAAACTTGAACTGTATATTGAATAAAAATAATATGAAAACATTACCAAATTTTATAATTACATGAAATCCGTAACCTCACGGTAGATACTTAAAAGAACACGTCTAAAATGCATAGCTCCTCAAAGAATTGAATTTTTGGTTTTATGTTACATAATAATATAGTAGCAAAGTAAAAGAAGGAACCTGTCAGTAATATTTTCTTGTATACTCTCTATAGTGTTGGTATTACGTTCTACAAATCACATTTACGTATTTTCTGAATTTCCCAATAACACTTGTACTCCCAAAACTAGTTTTTCTACATTTCTTCCGTTCATCTTTGACCTACGTTTGTAAAATGTAAAATATTATAAAGTTTTATATAAAAATATTTATGCTTATTAACATTACAATTATTATCGTCACATTTTTCGAACTGAATAAATGTAAATGAATGAAACTAATGCAAAGAATTTAATTCTAATAGCATAATAGCCACTACGTTTAGTGAAGTGGTATTAATGAGTACGTATTGAGCGTTGTCCAGTATTGTTTAAAGCAGAATCCGGGGCGCGCGCAGATTTCGAGTTCGAAGAGAAATTCGAGAATGCGTCTTGGCTTCGATCCAACCTTATTGTCTCTTCGATCGATCGGCCAAGTACTTTACAAGGAGCCGGGGGCCAGCAATTCGAAAACTACAATCCATGGAAGGCAGGGATCCAGTCTTCATGGACAAATGGGCATGGCGTTTGCGAACGAAGTTCGAAATATCGCTTCGCCCCCCGTTCGCTTCTCAGTCTAGTCGTACTCGCAATTACATGTTCGACCTTTGCCCCATTCCAATCCATTAAGTCACGAAGGGGCGCGCGAATACGAAACGTCGAGTTGTGCTCGCCTTCCTGCTACCGAGCATATGTCTCGAGCTTGTACCGAAAACTAGACATTGTCGACCGGCTGTGACGTATTGCGCGTAAACGCGTGATTAATCGGCCGTGTTTACGGGACATTCGGAAAATTGAGCGATCGAGGCTACGCGCGATTCACTGCGACACGGAATACACAGTTTAAATTTTGCGCTATGCGTCGAAATTGAAACCCTGCGTTTCGAACATTTCAAATAAAAATTACATTTACGAGTGGAAATATTGGAAACATGAAAAAGAATTTTATATTGATACTATGTACGTTAAAATAAACGTTCCAATTTAAATGTAATGTGGCTTCTAAATGGAACAAGAATAAGAATATATTGGACATATAAATTTATATAACATTCTAATAGTGGGTAGCAAATATTCCGATTATCAACATTTTTCTAGGTAAAATTTACTGCTTACAATAATTTTGAATCTTTTTAAAATTTTTGTTCTGTTTTCTGTAGTGCGGTACAGAAATATTCGTTAACCCTAACCGTACCGGGAACCGGTCAAATGACCGAAATAAAAATTCTGCGTTTTCTTTTGTTCATTTAATTTTATATCAATTCTTATATTGTCCGATTAAGTGGTTTTTCAATTTTTGTCCTTCCTTTTGTTTCCGTTTTCATTAAGAAAAATTTATCATCTAATTTATTTATTTTTATTTTGTAGTCAGTTTTTTGACTAGGTACGAT
Source organism: Nomia melanderi (assembly GCF_051020985.1). Classification (NCBI taxonomy): domain Eukaryota; kingdom Metazoa; phylum Arthropoda; class Insecta; order Hymenoptera; family Halictidae; genus Nomia; species Nomia melanderi. The sequence continues at coordinate 1,382,478 of NC_135005.1, forward strand.
AGGAAAAGTGCCAGTATTGTTAGTGTTGATTAGTTTGAGCATTATATTTTGTAATTAAAAGATAAATGATTTTTATTCCTATACACATCAAGTAACATTGTTTCCTTGATTTAAATGAATACTATGTACGAGCGAAGTATTACGTAATAATTTCCACTTTGTTATATTCCTAAATTACTTGCTTTGTATTGTTATAAATTGAACCTGCAATTGTCATCTACTGCAACGAAGACACTAATTTAATTATTTCCACAATTCCAATTATTTTCATTAATATTTCCGATTAAGATTTTATTTTGATCATTATAGAGTTATTTGAACTTTCATTATAAATTCAAATGAAATTATCATAGCTCCAATCAATTCTCTCTACTTTCGGTCTATATAATTATAATGTTCACTACAGGAAATGCTGGTTCCATTATATTTCTATAAAACAAAATATATTTCTAGCTAATGGATTAAAATAAATTTAATTTACTTCCAATCGTATAAATGTAAATTCCCGTAACAAAGAAACAAGAAGATAAAATTAATTAGTTACAAATGTGTAGGATTCTCGAATCAAAAACCTGATTTAAAAATAAAGATCAAGTGATCCGATTTCTCGGATAAAATCAGCAGGTACGTTGATATAACAAAAGAACAAAGGTGTGACACATTTTCCATGCCGTCCTACAACGGGAACAGGTTTAATAAATCGAGGAGCCCACTCCGCAAGCTAGAAGTAACGAAACACTCTGCTGCAATACTATCCCTCCTAACAAGGAACCGTATTATTCAATCAATCGCTTCGGCTACACTCGAAGGGAAGATAAGTCGCAGTTATCGCGCGGCTGATCCTTGGCTCTCTGTCATCTAACTTCGCTCATATACAACGGATTCGGATAATTGAATAGCCGCTCGTGACGCGGTGTACCGGTCTTAAGAGACGGGCGAACATGTGTGCGACGTCCGCCGGTTACCGATGCCGGGATGAAGACTCGCGCGCATAATCCTCACGGATATACGTATAACGGATAGGAACAGAATCGAACGACGATTCCAGCGATCATCAATTACACGGACCGGGGGCCGGTTCTACCCTCCGCGTAAGCCGTACGTCGGTCCCGTAATCGATGCAATATTAATAAACCACGATTAGCATGTGCGAAAAATGGATCGCGGGCCGATCACGCGTGTGATTAATGATCCTGCGCCAGCCACGCGTGTACTACCCGGCCGGCGCGGCGTGGCGGCGCGCTCACGCTCCCCGCGCTTACGGAATCCAGTGAATCGTCGAATCGTAAAATTAATAAATGACTCTGATCGACGTGAACCGATACTGGTTACCGATCACGGATGCCGACTGTGCCCGGCTTAATTTAGAACTGCGAATTAATATCGATCCGCGGCCACCGCGTGTATTCCGCGTATACGACGATCATTATTCAGCGTTGGCTGGCCTTTTTCCTTGTTCCTTTTTTTTCTGTTGCGGCGATTTCGTGCACGCTGACCGACCGATTTGAGCACTCGTTCACTAATAAACATATCATTACTGATATATTAGGTCCGGTCTAAGTATACATGATGAAATACGCCCAGTTGCAACCGAGACGGGACATTTCTATTACTCTCATGGGCGAGTTTTCGTTTTCCTTGCCGATACACGCGAATTTTGCTATCAGCGAGTTCGCGAAGCGGTTGCCACTGGTTAGTGTATCTTTCCTCGTGTAACTTGTTTGATTTTCTTTTTCATGTATGAGATATTTTAGTTTCTGGAAAAGTAGGAGATAGTAATTACTGGGGGGAAAGGTTATTGAAATATTAAGCCTGAAATATTACTGCGAGAAATAGCATTTCATAATGAGCGGAAATCTGCATTTGAATATATTACTGGATGGCATATATCAAACACGTCATAATATGACATATTGTTATTAAAATTTGATTTATGGATCCAAAGAATTTTATTGTAAAGTTACAGCCGTATTACTTACGTGTTATGAATTCCAAAATTCAATGCGGTTCAATATAATGAAAATGTGGATGATTTATATTTTAATTTTTAATTTCATTTAATTTCATTTAATTTCATTTAATTTCATTTAATTTCACTTAATTTCATTTAATTTCATTTAATTTCATTTAGTTTCATTTAATTTCATTTAATTTTACTTAATTTTACTTAATTTTACTTAATTTTACTTAATTTCATTTAATTACATTTAATTTCATTTAGTTTCATTTAGTTTCATTTAAGTTCATTTAAATTACAGTTCGCAGTTGGATATTACTGAAGTAGAATTTCATTGAAAAATTGTTTAAGTAATCCTATCTTTTATTATGTTTGTTACTTTGTTATACAGTTTCTCTTTTTAGTAGTAATATAGCTAGACAAAAAACTATTTTAAAGCTTGCCACTTAATTTAAAATTTAAACTTTGTTATTTACATTCAAATTTACATTCAGGTTACATTATTAACATTTAGGTCGGGATAAATGTACTTATAACATTCAAAAAATTGTTATTCGTTACTTTATACAACTATTTGCATTAGCATTAATACCATGCATTCATATTCATTAGCATTAACGCTTCAAGGATTGCAAAACATGGTATTTAACTCATCAGTATACCGTTGAAATGATCGCGAAACGTCTCGAATATCGACAACAATAGAACCGAATAATTTCAATACAGAAAGCAAAGAATAGTAGGTAAATACATACCTGTTTCCAAAAATTTCACGGGCTAACAAGAACGTGAGAAATATCAGTGGCGAGAAATGCGGGGGTATGGTCGAGTTACGGGGGGTCGAAATGACGAATCCGTGACAATCAATTATCGGGATGGACAGTGGAGTATTCAGGCAGATATGCCTCTAATCCAGGGATTCGGCGACCAATGCAATATTAATAACTAGCGATTAACGTGCCCGCCAAAATATACGGTCCTATTATTCCGGCCATAGCGGGGATAAACAAGATTCCCCGGGTCTCTTTCTGCACTTGGGGCCACGCGGATCCCCTACGGATCCCCACAGGCTCGTGGCGGTTGCGTGGGTGGGGCTGCGAATATCGAGCACGCACACGTGCATCGTTTCGCTCGGTTCGCACAGATCTAAGTAGGGATTACGAAGGACGAGAAAGAAGAAAAGAAAGGAAAGGGGGCGAGTCGGCTGGAGAGGGACGAGTCACGAAAAGAGAACCTGTAGCCTACACACGAGCCGCCCGCTCCTCGCTGTTCAGCCGATTTTTTCTCCGCGCCGCTCTGAGCACGTCCGTAATGATCGAGACGAGCACCTACGGCGCATGCAGAATCGTCTTGACAGCCTGGAAATAAATTTCGTGTTGGACCCTCTTTCATTCGGCCGGTAGACAGCTGGATGGTGCAACGCGTTGCACTTGCTTACAGTGCTCGAATTAATTTCAATTTCGCGATGCTACGGCTGAATCGATGTTCACGTGTATATCGAATGTTTGCGGGGAAATTACTTGGATATTAGAAAAATAGCACAAATTTCGCAGACGAATTTGTATTAAATTGAAGTATAAAATGGCTTTTCAGTTAACAGATATTACACACTTAATTGAAATAATTGTCACGTGATTTTGAACATGTAATATTTTCCAGTAATTAACTTATTACTCTATGTTTATGAATATTGGCAATCAAAGAATCAACATAGATTAGCCAAACGTTTTGATTAGCATTATTCTTATTAAGAAATATATTGCATCAGACCCAACGTGATAAACGTGTATCCCAATTCAGTTTGACAGATCTGAAAACAGGAAATTCACGTTTATGTTGACTGAAGCCGACAAACGGTGGCTGAAATAATTCACGCATATGTTATACGGGCGATTAAAGTTTGAAATGCTTGAATTTTTAAACAACGCGATACGCTATAAAAGCATTATACTCACAGCACGGCGATGCATGATACCACAAACTATGTAGTAACTTTGTATTTACTTCAAGGCATAAATTCTTAAACTTCTGTGCATACACTCGGAATGCATTTCTATAATTTCTTCTGTACGGTTGACTAGGTAGCAGACAGATTGTCTCCCACAGTCTAAGCGCATGCTATATTTCTCGACTGTCTCCCGTCTAACCAGTGGACCGTGTGAAAGGGATCTGTCTGCGGTCGCGTGTTCGACGGTTCGGTTGATTGTTCATTGGACTTTGATCGCGTGGTTACGATAGGCTCATGTAAACGGAGCTTAAGTATTCCTTACAAACTTTGCGTATTTCTTTTGAGCCGGTTTCCTGTTTTCCTCGGGAGGAACGGTCCTTATATCGATCGTTATTCTGAGCTGATGAAATCAAACGTTTCGAAGGAACCGGATCATATTTCAAGAATTTAAGCCGATTAATTGTAGCCAGCTTTTCAGCCAGACCTGGTCGTAAAGAATGAAGCTCTCCAATCCCGCCTCGGAACGGTAATCTAAAGCGATACGCGAGTAGAAATCGTCGAAAAGTCATTCCCGCTTTTGCTTCTTTCCCTCGGTCAAGCCAGCTCGTTTATCATCGGTTTAAGCCGTGTGCGTTTGCAGTAAATTGCACTCTACACTGCAGCGTCATGCCAGACGGTGATATAGCGTTTTCCCGCCTTGCTACCGCCAATCAATGCGCCGGAAATTGACCGTCTAACGGCCATTCGCGATGCGTGTACCACCTTTTGATATCTCGTTTTCCTAGTCACATAGAAGGCGCGCAAGCCACGCTTTATACGCGTCGGCAATCGAATAACCATATTTCCAGGTTGTTATAGCTACATCTCTAAGAATCATGAAATTTGTGTCTCCGAGTAAAACGTGGAATTGACATTGATGCTGTATATGAAAGTCTTGTACAAGATGATAGTTTGACACAATGTAAAGCTACTAACAAACTGACTAATAATTAACCACCTTCTCTGTACCTTACAATTCATGTACCGATATGTTAACACTAACCATACCGGTACTTTTCCTACCGTAGCTTCAAATAATTGGCTACAAAATAGAGATAAATAAATTAAGTGATAAATTTTTCTTAATGAAAACGGAAACAAAAGGAAGGACAAAAATTGAAAAACCAATTAATCGGGTAATATAAGAATTGATATAAAATTAAATGAACAAAGAAAACGCAGAATTTTTATTTCGGTCATTTGACCGGTTCCCGGTACGGTTGGTGTCAAGATTCATTCGAATGTATGAAATGGATCAGAAATGATAGTTTCATTATTTATTATTTAGATACGATTTAATACTTCTACAATGTCGCTGTTAGCGCAAAAGTAATTCTTTTAATGTATTTTTATTTAACTCTTTAAGATCTGAGGTTTATTAAAATAATTCACAGGCCTGTCTCTAACGTGGGAACAGAATGCGTCGGTTAAGGAAGTATGTTCTAAGTAATATATTAATACCTTGACAGAAAATGTAATTAGAATTCGTATAAATAGCGATTAGATATGTCAAGAGGTAATTCGCAACTTGTTAGAAGTTTAGTAATTTCTGAATTTTTATATTTATAAATTACTACATTGCGCTGAGCAGCATTTCTTTAATTAAGCAATAATTTTCTGTAAGCGAAAAAGTGTTTTCCGATAGTGCCTCATGATACTATATACTTATACAGGGTGACCTGGAATAAGTGGGAATTATTTTAGGGATGTTTTCGAGACATAAAAACAATAAAAATGTTCAGATAAATATGTACCCTATTTGACCTTGTTTCCGAACTATAGCGAAGTAAAGTTTTAACAAACCTATTTACTGCTAAGAGATCACATGATGGCTAGGCTGAGAAATTCGACTGATTGATTAGTTTTCATTTTTTGATTTGTTGGTTTTATTTCTTAATTCCTATTTTTTTATTACTAATTTAGTAGTCGTCAATACAGTTACACGTAACCAATCAAAACTATAAAACTGTTGACTAGGAAGATACCTTTTGCCTCTGTACCGTTTCGCCAGACATCAAGTCATCTCCTAACTGTACCTTTATAAATGGTGTTCAAAGTGACATCTTTATGCTTGTATACCAGTTTGTAGATATCCAACAACCGACTGCCTTAATCTTTTCATGCTTCCGGCCGTTGCTCCAATTTGTCGTCTTTTTATTTTTTTCGCTTAATACTTCAACACTGTCTATAGGAGTCCTATATACTAATTGTAAGTGTTTTAAATAATCCCAAACGTAAAAATCCAGCGGTTCATTTTGTTCACTTGTCTGGAAATCGTTCATTTAGAAATTGACTAGGTATTCGGCTGAAATGTTGTACAACACCATCGTGCATAAACGAAATTTCTCGAGACCATACGACGTAATTGCAAGTGCTAATGGTTAGCATAATTGTATAAGTTATTGAGCTCTATTTACAAATAGTTCGATGCAATAGAACTATCTCCATTTATTCTCAGAATGTAAATACAGTGAAAACTTCAACTCCCTACATCTCGGAAATAAAGTCAAATAGGACATATGTTTATCTGAACTTTCTTAATTGTTTTGATGTGTCTTTTATAGTGCTGATAGTGCTCTAATAATATTTATACCTTGCGTACATGTTATTTGTACAATCTCGACTAAACACAGTGTTACAGAGTAAGACTGCAAATTCTACCCACACAGTATAAAAAATTTCTTTCCACGTTCAGGGAAAGGTTAAAACGTTTCTCCATTTTCTTTCAAAATCGGAAGTACAGCTCAGTCTGAGTGCGCCATGCGTCCACTCGAATCCAGACTCGCGACAGAGGAAACTTTTACACGGCACCCGAAGAAAGCGAAGCGGTCGCATTACTCCAGAGGCGCGCACGCACCCACGCGATACGTCAAAATTATCCGCGAGCAACGTTAATGTTCTCAAAGCGCGAGGGGACCAGCAAACGCGTCGTCGGTCCGCAAACAAACGTCGTCTCGTTACCGCGCGCCGTTCCACCCCGTGACGCGTCAACAAACGAATCGCGATCGCCCGAGACCCGGGATGACGTAACCGTACGTCGATTCTCCGTCCTCGTCGCGGTCCTTGTCTCTTGCTTTAAAACAACCCGCCTGGAGGCAAAAACATAAAAAGAATCGAGCGCGACGTCAAAGAGAGGAGCGCTCTGTTTGAGATGAGTCCGTGACGGCATGGTATGGTCCCGCTGCAGCGCATAATACGCGCGCGGAGGATGGCCTGCCCGCGACGACGATGTTCGATAAACGGCACCACGGCGGAGTTATTTCACTTTCGGCCGAGTCATGTGTAAAATATCAAATAAAACGCGGAGCGCTGTTTATTTAAGTGGCCGTTCGTGGCCACGGCCTTGGTGGCGGCCGGCCGCGCGAGGTAGAGGGGTTGGATTTTCGACGATAGGGGAGGAAACGTTAATATCGCGCGCTCGGTGCCCGCTTTCCAGCGAGTTGCCGGCCTCACAAAGTGAGCGAGTGTTGACACTAGCCGCTCATACCAAACTCGCCACGATCTACCCCTCCAGCCCTTCAGCCAACCACCCTTTGCCAGCCTGTATCCTCCACCTTCCGCGCAACCCTAACGCCAACCCGCACCACCCCCAACCCGACACCCACGTCCCCGACCTCTGCCTTCTCTCGATCCTTCGCAGTCAGCCCTTTTCTGACTTCTTCTCTTTTTTTCCTCTCTCCTTCTGCTGGTCACTCTCTTCCGACCCGCTTGGCCGGCTATAATTACTTTCCCGCTTTATTTTTTTTTTCGAGGGCCAACTGCGAAGCCTCGCACGAAACTGACCGCGTAACGATCAATCGTTTCTGCGCGAGCTGTTCGAGCGTTACACCTTCTGCGTACACATGCGTGAGTATGTGCGTACGCGTGAGCATGGGGAAGCTGGGCGTTCTTTCGTTTTTCTTTTCCAACGAGCAGGGTGTGGTTTCGGACGCCGTGAACATTCCCGACGGCTTTTGCGCCGCTGAATCGTATTCGGTAGGCCTCGTTATAGCGGTGGGCGTTCCTCGATTGCGAATTTCTCCGACGTAATGTGTACGTTTAGCGGATAGGCGTTTATTAAGGAGGGAAACCCGGCTGAGTGATAAGAAAGAGAATGATTTCGAGGCGTTTCTTTGTGAGGGATTATATATTTTCGGAATTATATTATTGATATAGGAAAGAATGCGCCTTAAATTACTCCTCGTGGAACTTTCATTAGGAAATATCTACGTTCGTAGTTGTCGACATTATGAATCATGTACACGCAATCGATCAACGCACGAATCACGGTTCATCGTAAGCTCAAAAACAAAAAATCGAAGAAATTAAGTAATCTTTCTATTGAGATAACAGTTTCCGATTTGTGTACAAATTAAAACGAATACGATGCAGTACTGGAAAAAGTTAGAATGTTGATTTTTGTAATTACCAATTGTTACTAATACACAATTAAAATTAAGATAATTGCGGAGAATCCTCATTAATAGTTAAGGGAAATAATGTGTAATCGAGTACATAATTGCATTTTAATAAACAATTTCAGCATGTAAATCAGATTCTTTTTTAAATATTGTATTTACATAATGTTTTGGCATGTTTGATTAAAAATTTCATGTGTACAACTGAAGATGTTTCAATTAATAGCTATCACAAAGAACTTCGAGTGAAGTGCTTCCAAGTTACTTGAATTATCATTTTGAGAAGTGCTCGTGTAAAGTTTCGAAACAAATAATTTATGTAATAACATTGCAGTTGTTTAACTTCCCAAACTGCATTTACTTCGTGCAACATGTTTCCGAAATTGCTAGTAGGATCCTTCCTCTTTGTTTAAAGTGTTATCTCTTTGGAACTTAACGTTGTGCATTGCTACTTTAGCTTTTTGCTTAAAAGTGAAAATATTGCGTGGCTCAGTTATCTCAATATTCGGTTACTTGTGGTCCAATTTTCATTATTTGTTTTAATCGGATCTACTCATCATGAAGCCAAATTACAGCTTAATAATTCGATAACATTAGCTTCGCCTTATGCTGCTTTACAAATTAATTTTCAAATGAGAACGTTGAAATGAATTTTAAACCATTTTGTTAGTTAAGCCCTTACGATTTCGAGTGCTGACACAAAACGAGTAATTCGATAATACTGGTTTAGGTATATGAACGTTTTTTCTGTTAATTTTCGATTTGATCATGCATATCGGTCCTCTCTATCCTTTGAACAGTTTTTATAAAGCAATAACACATTTCTAGTGATAGTGAGCATTTGATTCTTCTACTGTTTTTTATACATTATTCGTCAGTTTTCCATCAGCTTTCCTTTGTTCTTGAGTCCTTTGTTGTAACTGTTTTTCAATGTCAACCGACATTTACAACATACTCCGCGACAGCTCATATTCCCAAGCCTGTTTGTGGCACAGAGCATGTTATTGAAACGCTAGAATATCGGACAACAATATTGGATATAAAAATGCTTCAAGTAATTGCAGACGATCAGTTTGAAACGTTTCGCGATCGGTACTAATCTTCCCATAACAGCTTTATTTCAGCCAATCCAATTAGACTACTTAACATCCGCATTTTCGATACTCAACTTAATACACAAACACAGAACAAAAAACAAATATTCTTTTCTGTCGAACCATCAGCCTGTTTTCACCCTTTAAACGTTTCACACAAGGATGCGTCCTACCCGCGGGTAGCTTCCGGAGTCAGTGGCGTTCAATTACGCGCCGTAATTTCGTCTTCGGCTCCGAGTGAAGCAAACAGCCGAATGAAATCTCGGTTGGCAAAAATCTGCCGTAAATATAAATTCTCCCTTTAAAGTCACCGCAAAATGGAGTGGCAAGCGCGCGGCCAGAAAAATTGAAAAATATATCAAAGCGTCTGTCCGCGAGTTGAGGCATAAATTTTCCGTAGGTATTTGCATAGGTGAAGCGCGTGAGCACGGCCGTTCGCTCGCGTGCACGCGCGCGCTCGCGCTCGCGTTCCCAACAGCGTGCGTTTTCCGTAGGTACGACGGGACGCGAGAGAGACGAGGGCAAAGCGGGCCGGGGTCGGCCGACACGGTCAAAGAAGACGAAATTAAATTAATATAATCTCTACCGGCAGCAGCCGCGCATTCGCCACGGCAGAGGCAACAAATTATAATGCCATAATTGAAAATGTTCTGTACTGCGTGCAGAGAGAGGGAGCGCGCGGCGCGGCGTGGGGCGATCCCTTCGTGCCCGGCGTGGCACGAAAATTTCAATTTCCCGGTCCTCGTAAATCTGAGGTGAAGTAATTATTGTATTCCGCCGACGCTTTCTTAGACCATTCACACCCCCCGACCGCTTTTCCCTCCAGTTCGCGTCCACCTGCGGAGAAAAGCATTTTGCGCGTCAGCTCGACGACCATGGGCGTAACAGGCGCGCCACGCTCTTTCCTGCCAACCCCTTCTGTACAATACTGTGAACGTTAAAACTGTGAGAAGTCGGTCTCCATTTGCAGCCTTTTAGCAAGTCCAAAGGCGCCGATAGTTTGTAGAATTTAGTGAACTGTTCCTGCGTAACGAATTGACGAAACGTAGCGAGAATTATATTCGCTTAGGATAAACGATGAGATACTTCGGATTTCGTGCGTAGTTTTAAGAAGTATAAATTTCTAAGTAATACATATGTTGAATATTTATATAATTTGAAAAGTATTTCTTGTTGTAATATTAAACTAGCCGTAAGTGACTTAAAAATACTTAATGCAAAAGAATAGGTGGTTACTAAATAATGTCTTGTGCGCAATGTGTTACCAGCTTCCTTACCACTTTGTTCAATAGTCAGAAGGACGATCAATTAATTTCAAAGGATCTGTATATTCATTTCTTAGTAGTAACAGCAATTACAATCGTAAAGCAATAAATCCTTTATAATAATATACCAAAATTAAGTTACGGAAAAATCATCGATTGCGTAAGATGTGTTAATGGTCTTCAGGTAAATAAAATGTTAATATTAAAACTACAGTACCAATTAGAATGATTGGTATTATTTATCTTGTTCTGCAATAACCAATATCACAATTTAGTTAAATTTAAAAAATGTATTGCTATAAATACTCTGTTATTGAACCATTAAAATAGTTTCTTGGTCAACAAGATCATTCGAGTCAATCAGAACGAACACACAGCGAAGAGAAATTCTATTAAAAATACACGCATTCACTCCTTTCGTAGTACATTACTTTTCATTAATTGTGTGATTAATCTCTCCCCACAATACCATCACTCCCATCATATAATATTCCGCGCCGGGATCGAGCAACTTTTAATCCCCCTCTCAGACTAAACGACCATCGTCTGACAGACAAACCCCATCCGCGGCACGTTCAGCGTTCGATCCAACCCCCTTTCATCCGATAAAGTTTTTCTGCGTGTAGCAAGGGCTCGGAGCGTTCCTCGCGGGGCGCGAAACGCGCCGCGAATCCATTCGTCTCGGTGTCGTTCGACGCCGAAGACGAATCCCCGACCCCATCGACCCCGGCGACGAGTTTACTGTCTCGGTGGGATGGTTATTTGTTGGGCGCAGACAGCTTTCACGCGGCCGTCGCGTTTAATTCCATAATGAGTTTTAACGATACCTCGCCGCCATTCAAGCGGCGCGTAAACCGACGCGTGACTCCTTTCTCCCGCCACGTCGAGCGCCGTGAACCGGCCGCGACTGAAAGCGGGACCGACGGATGGGGCTGACGAGGAGCGGCGGCCCGGATTAAAAAGGATACGTGGCGAGCGCGGAAGCGGAATGGAAGGGGGAAAGATCCGCCGGAGAGAAGAATCGCGACGAAGATAAGGAAATATTCCGCGAATGAATGGAAGCCGCAGCTCCGCCTGTCCTTCAGCCTTTCGCAGCCGCTTCGGCGCCCAGTTTTCGCGTATTTCTGGCCTCCAGTTGATCAACAACCGGCGCAAGACGTAGCCGGCCCGGTATTACGCCAATGACTTCTCTCCGCTTTCGAGGGTACAACTCTGTTGAAAGTTTCCAAGCGGCGTGCGCTCCCCGCCGCCGCTGCCCCTCACGCCGATTAAGCAAATTAAATTTCTCCGGGAAATGGCAACGAAGAAATCACGGGCCGTTCCTTCGTCCCTGCGCGTTTTAACGTCGTTAGCGCAGGCACCACGCGCTCTCGGTGTATCGAACGCGCCGAGCCCCGTCTAGCGGCGTGCCGTTCCGAACAGCCGCCCTGGAAGACTGAGAAACGTGTGGGAATGGACGGGGAACGCGGACAAAACTTGCCTTTTATTCGGAACTTTCCTGCGACCGTTTCACGGCCGTTCCATTATCGCCTATGGTATCGGTTTCTGGGGGAATATGGGGACGCGCTTTATATGAAACATGAAATTCTTTTTTAACCCCGGCAAGGACGGGTAAACGGTGAAACGCTTTTTCGGGAATTTTAAATGCAGTTTCGGCGTACTCTGTGCAGGCACTTGAGGTTTTGGTTAAATTTATTTGAGAACGTTTGATTTATATTGGTAATATCTATCATAAGGTAAGGGAGTGACAGTATTAACGTATTAGTTTCAATAAAACTTTAAAAATGAATTCCTTTTAATACTTTTTGACGGGAAGTTATATAATTCTGTCGCAAGGGATCAGTTTTTGTAATATCCGCTAACTGTATTTATAGATTGATTCAGACTTTTCAGTCTATTCAATTATTCACTTTATTCTTGTTTCGTAGTATTTGCATTTTCTTAAAAATGCTTTCATTGAATTTCTTAAAGTATACTTTTTCTTAATTTTCTTAATTTTCTAAATCTTCTGACGCGAAATGTTTGCATAGGCACAAATAAAAAAGAACTTGAAGGTTAATTCTTAAAATATTTATTGAGGAGATATTGACACATTATATTTAATCCGTTATTAATAGACAATCCTCACTAAAACTTCTAATACTAAATTAATGCTTTATGTTACATTTATGTCGCATTCTTATTTTTGTATATTTTCTAAACCCTATTTCATTTTTCTCTTCCTTACACCAATGGCCTGTTATCCAAAGTTATTTTGAAATGTCAGCAATTATTTCCTGTGAATATTATCATTAATAAACGTCTTTCTTTCTTGTGTTCAATAAAGAAGCTAAAGTTTATACAGATAATAATTTCAACACTTTGCACAAAAATTATATTTTTGTTCAAATAGTCATTTGTTGCAAGTTCCACATTCATATACATAGCTTTGATGTGTATTTTCATGTTGGGTCGAGTTATAACGATAACGTATTGAGTATTCGCAATTACGTTTGAACCTCTCTTATTTTTTTCATAATATTAGAAACCAGAAATATGAAAATTGAAGCGCTGATAAAAATATTTGGAGCAACGAAAATAGATTAAAGGATATTGACCGGGTAATTTCATATCGGAATCTGACTCGAATGAAGAGCGGCGATTTTATTCGCTTGACATCATATAAATATTATTAATATTGAGATGCAGTTTATTAATAAATCCCTATAATGAAGAAAATTCTATATTAAAGGGAAATATGAGAAAGAATGAATTAACTAATTGGATAATCTTCTCCAATAAAAGTGATCGTTGTAAAATATTAGGATGTTAAGATTTTCTTTATTTAATTTTCCTGTCTTCAATGTTAGTCTCTATCTAACTTCACATGCAAATTATTTAAAGGAGATGCAATTACTGTACACGTACACGAAAATATTGTACACCATGGTAACTACAAAGATAAAAATCCTTTCTCACACTAGAATATTTAAAACTTTAAATTAATTATCACTTTATTTACAAAAGTTAATTCGCCAATTATTAAGTAAAAATTTGTTGTATATATGTAAGAAGTTTAAGTTATAGAAAATTGAAAAATAAATCTGAGTTTTACATGTGGTGTTATTATAAAAAACCCTATTTCTACAAACATCATTCTTTTGTCTAGAGCTCTAAAATAAAGCTGAGTAAAATATTAGTTTCGAAACTCCAGTCCGCAGACTCATAGGTGAGGCTATTATACGTGTATAGTTACCCAGACGCTCTCTTGGATACACGTGGATTCAATGCATTTATCTTGATGTCAAGTCGCACTTTTTCGTTTCTTACAACAGGCGAAAGTGAGGTCTTCATTTAGAAGCTTCTCTTCCCACAAAAATATGGAGATTTATTTACAAACGGTGCCAAAGGACATACCTACACACGTGTTACGACCAGAAACCAGGCTCAACCTGATGTCGCGCATTTAAACACGTGTAATTTAAGTCGCTAATAATTTATACGAGTCCTTGAGTTTTCGCGTGTGTATCTTCATCGATCGATGTATTCTCGTTTAAAAAAATGAAAAAGGGAAAAAAAGAAATGTGTTCCGTGTTACTCGCAACACGAACAGTTTCTCCGTATAGCGGTGCTCGGCCTCCGCGCTTGCGGACTCGCCACGAATTGATTTATCGATCGTTTTCGCGCGACGGCGTTGGCGTTTACCGCAAACATTCGTATACAAACGAGAATATAGGTCGTTGTATCGTGAAGTCGTAGACAAAGCGGGTCTATCTCCGACGCGTTCCATTATGTTCGACTTCTGACGATTGACAGATATGCTTCGTATCCTCGCTAGCTCAAATTAATAGTTCGAACCGGGGCTCGCTCTCGATATCGGCGCGCACCGTCGTACAATCGACAGAACGGTTAACGTCGTTGTTGACCCGATCAAAGGGACGCGTTGTTAAAACAATTCTGTTCTATAAACGCGGAAAAATAGGTAATAAAAGAATATCCGAGTGGCATGATTTGATTATTATCTGACGTTAAATAGAAGGGAGATGAGGGACGGGAGAGATGTAAAAATGAAAATGTTTCTCAATCAAGGTTACAAATGGTAAATTACTCCCTTTTTTCAAGTTAGTTGCTTCAATCCATTGAGTGGTATGTAGTGAGAATAAGCTCTTTTCTGTTCCTGGTACCGACGGCTGTCGATGGTCGCGACAGCAATGCCGTTTATGATGGAGAGGTCAGTGTTGAATTTGTATCCGGGTAATTAGTATCACCGAATGTAGTTCATTCTTCTCGTTTTGCGACTGTGGAAAGTATTTGTAACATAAATGATATCTTTTTTTTGTTTCATTTCAGGAGTTTTGAAATTTAAAGTGCCACGTGAAGATGTGAGTGGTAATTTCTTAAAATTATAACTGTTTAATAATACTGCAAGAGTAATTTTATAATATATTTTGGATTCAATATTGTTACTGGACATTTGGTAATAAAATAAACTTTCATAGTGGACTGTTACGTTTGAACGCTTATTTACAATTAAGAATTCTATTTCGTTGCTTTCGGAATATTTAGTTTAATCTTTCATTTCTTGCAGCTTTTTGGACAACAAAATAAATATTCATGTCATTAATAAATTAGAACGTACATTAAAATGTAAATTCCAACATAATTCTCTAATATTATGAGGCCGTATTTCATTGCGCAAAAGGCGTCTAGGTATTCGTTTTCCTTTGGAGACAAAAACAACATAAAAGCTCACTTCGCGTGATTGCTGGTATCACGGAACGTAGTACGTTCATTTTTTCTCGTGTATACTTTTTTCACGCTATCATGATAAATTCGCAACACGTAACTTAAAAATGTATAAAACAATAAACAATTTCGTGAACAATTTCACAAAGAATACAATTTTAAATTAATTACTTGAGTTGAAGGTTTCAAGGTTAATGTATCTGAACCTACTTATTTCAACTCATCAATCATAACTTTAAATTAGATCTACAAATTAATTCAGTACTACTTTTAAAGAAGCGGGACCTTTATTTTCTAACTGTATCCCATTTCTCGGGCAATTTAATTATCCCTACCCAAAATAAAATATATCGATATTTTCACGTGGTATCAAAGGAGCATATCGTTACATTAGCAAACGTAGCAAATACCAAACTTTTAATATCTCGATACCTTCCATTTGGCATTTTGATATCGAATTCTTTGACATAAGCGATAATATCAATATAGATTTAGTAAAACTGTAACGCTTTGAAAATTGCCAACCGACCAGCGTTATTAATCCCGAGGCACTTTTGAATGAATCAAAAGAAGATAAAAAAAAGATTCATATAAGTTTATAGAGCGAACATTCGATAGTGGATCGGGAATGGAGAAAGAGTCTATTGTCCGGCCAGTTTACGAGCGGTCGGTAGACGGAGCACGTGCTGCAGGAAAGGCGCGACGACAAATTCAATTTCGCGGAATTAGTTGCCGGTACATGCAAATTGGCACGAAATGAACTCGGTTATATTGTATTAGGCGTCCAGCTGGAATTTCGAAGGGAAAACAGAGTAACGGCTGGTCGCGGGGATGAGATAATTGAGGACTGAGACATGCAGATTCGCTAATGAGAGGGCTTGTGTGGCCAAATGCCGGTAGCGCGGTGCCTTTCTCCCCGTTTCTTCTCCTTTAACCGGTCTTCTCCGTTCTTTTCCTCCTTTTGCACAACCGGCGAAGTCCTCCTTTTGGCCACCGCGCCGGTTTTCTGTTCGGTCCGCCGATGGCTTTCCGGCTGGCCAAACGACTAGCGTCTCCTGTCCACCGTGGAACGCTTCCCGATGTGCATTTAAATTTCATAGGAATCCCGCCGCAAACCATTCGTTCCCCGCGAATCCACAATCTTCTCGATCACCATAAAACCCGTCCCCCTCGCCATCGCCATGTTCTTCTCAATCGTGCATCGAGTCCTTTTGAGTTTAGTCTAACCGCCACAAATGAGTAAAGAGACTTAACCCTGAGAAATTGCGACGATCCTTCATCGGCGTAGCCTGACGGGCGTTGCGCAAGCTCGCGCGCTACTCGCGCGAAGGATTATCAATGGAAAGCCGCCTCGAGCGAGCAAACCAGTTACAGGTTGTTAAGAAAGTTCACCGTCATAAATTTTCGGCAACCGTTTCGCTCGGTTTTGTGCTCGGTTATTCGTCCTGGGCGAAGGAGCGGCCTGAGCAACGATTTAATTAATGATTTCTTTCAACGCGCCGCGGGAATACCAGCGGGGTTGCTAAACGTTTCTTCTGCATCTTTTTACGAGAGCTTCGTAATTCATTAATGGGCCGTGGTCTGAATCTTGCGCTGGTAATCTGCTGGTCGTCTTGTGTCGGTTGTGAGAAAAGGTTGAGGTTTCGAGGATCAAGGTGAAATTCTACACCTGTTTGATTAATGAAGAACTCAAATGAATTCGTGTACACCTGACCCTCAATTTACGTAAAAATCCGTTCCACGTGGATTCGTTTGATGAATGTTGATAGAAAAGAAAACAGAATATTGAAAAGAGAAGCTGGTATAAGTTTTAAAAATACATATTTATTTCACATAGCCGAATAAAAAAAATGATAATGATATTTCAGAAAACAAAAGTACATTTTATTCGGTGTTACTAAATTCAGAGCGCGCATAAAAACTACTAGTGTTTGCTGTAAAAAGTATTTGCGTTTAATATTCAGTGAAATTCATTTTTATTATCATTTCCTTCATTTTCTATATATTTTTTCAAGTAATGAATAGTTTGAAAGACGATTTCTGGGACTGATAGTAATAAGACCTTGTACCTTTGTAAGAACACTTAGAGTATTATAAAATCATTACAGAATCCATTTCTTCCACATTCATGATGATACATAGTTTCATCCACATTCGAGACATAATAACGTATAAATTTCGTCTCTTCCCTACAATAAAAAGGAAATATCCAATAATATTACCCGCTTGAACCACCATCGCTGATAAAAAATCGAAAAGGAGTTCACCAAAAATCCTCCATCTTTTTGCACAAATCGACAATAGCTCCAACCGCAAGATCTTGGGAAAAGGAGGTAGAAAATGAAAAGACAGCCGGTACAGCTTAAACTTAACGACCCGCATTTGTTCTCATTAACCGTTTAAAAAGGTCCCCGGGTGAAAAATGAGCCTGTTAGAATTTTCATGATATCCGTGCGGACATTTCACCAGCCTTTTATTCGCGCGATCCTTTCCCTCTCTGGCTCGTCGGTCCTTGTCCGGGTGACGGTGAGGTGGCCATGGCATCTTGGGATTCCGGATTGGCCACGTCGATCTCGCATTAGTCTCGTGGCTAATTAAAACAGGTAATGCCAGGTACCTTCACGCACACCGAGACGAAGCGGTTGGCTTGTACGAGAAAGCCGTGCAAGAGCGAGAAAGAGAGTTACGCCGGAAGGGCCAGGGGGAAAGAGAGAGAAAGAGAGACAGAAAGGGGCCCCGTACGACACAATATCTTGAGAACCACCCTAACCCATCTGCGGGGCTGCGAGAGGCAAGTTGCACGACGGGGCTGTCTCGTGCGTTAATTAGCGACCAGGGCCGCGCGTTTATTTCGACCGTGCTAATGAGTATTTGAGTAATGTCTCCCTGCTCCTCTCCTCCAACCGCCGCCGCACGATCCTGACGTTGACGCACTTCTTTGCCCGAAGTAAATTAACAATTACCACGGAGGTGGGTGGTTCGAATGCCCGGATAAAGAGGAGTGGAGAGGAGAGAAACGCGGGACAGAGTGACGTTAACGGCGTGAATAGTACAGGACTATCGGCGACTGCAGACTGCGCGCTGTCTGACAGTCTGATATCTTTCTTGAACCCTTTGAATTTTTCGTATTTGGATAGTTGAAACTTTCTGATCCTTTTCGATGAAGTGTATTCGAAATAAAACAGCGGTTATTTTACATTTTCGTTAAAGTTTCTTTGTATGACAATTTGGAACTGGCAGCTCGGTTTTGTAATCACTTTATTGGTTGTTAGTTCGCTGTTCTTCGAATTAGACGCTGGATTCTCTTGAATTTAGTCGAAGCAGGATCAGTTTTCTGAACAAGAATATTTAGTTTTGAGTACAATGTACTGTTCGCAGACAACGTTTATTCCGATCTCCAACGAATTGAAATAGCAGTGCGACGAGAAGACGTCTATGCGCGATAAACGTTTTCGCGTCGGTTTTGCCAGACTTTTCTTATTGGTTGAGTCGCGTAGACCAAGATCGCACATGAAACAGAATACGAAAAAGTGAGATATAAATAAGAAGTTTGGCGCCCATATTCATTCTCTATTGTGGTATTTCACTTTGTTGTATTGTGTTTCATGTGCGATCTTGGTCTACGCAACTGGGCCAATAACAAAAACGGTCAAAACCGGGATGCCAACGTTCATTGCGAGTGGACGTCTTTTTCTTGCCGCACTGCTGTTTCAATTTTTTAAGAATTGGAATAAATGTCGTTTGCGGACAGTAGTAGAGGTCTTCAATGTTTAAGTCGATGCCTAAAATTATTTTAGTATTTGCATAATTAATAAATTCGGCTTTTTGGTAAAATTAAATCGAGATTTAGGACTTGTACCATTCACCTTTTTAAACGTTTATAGCAAACATAAATATCTGAAATATACGATAAAAGAAACCAAAAAATTCAAGATGCTTGTTGCTTCATGTTCATCTTACAAAATGTGCAGGATTTAAAATAAATTATAATTGTAATGGTTCAAAGGAAATTCGAAGTATTATTTGTATTCGTGGTATCTTCCAAGAATATTGCAGCACGTCTACATAATTGTGGGAATTTTATAACCACTATATTTGAATGAGATTATAGTCCATCATTTTAGTTGGAAAGCTGTTCAATATAACACTGATTTTTTAGTAAGCCTTTAATAAGTTACAATAATGTTCAATCATCCAAATAGGTTAATCAATTCTTATTTTGGTATTCATGAAGAATAGTTTACGAGACATTAATAGTGATAAGTGTACTCCATGTATTAGTTTTAATAAAATTTTACTAGCTCGTATTTTCTTACACTAATGATTTGACGTTAAATATCAAACATCTCTCTTTGCACATAATGAAATAAAATTAGTGTAAATACGTAGGTTGGATATTATAAGTGTTATACATATAATTTACTGAAGTATTATAAACAATTGACACAAGTATTTAACATAAAAGGAAAATTTTATATTGGAAATTTTATTGAACATTAATCATTGCAGTTTCGGAAACATCACGTTTCCAAAATAATAACATCTGAACGTTGAATATTTACATATGTATGATGTGACTGTATAGGGAATTGCAACAACTCACGTATTTTAATAAATGTAGAAACTAGTTTATTAAAGTGCAACAATTAAATAAAATGAATCTAACCTGGTAGATCGCTTGCAATAGACTCTCGCGTAACACTCTCTTAGCTTATCCGGTCTTACCATCTTTTATTATACTGTTCTAGCGCTCAACTCTCACGCACTTTTAACAGTCATCCCTCATCATACCTTAAGAACTAAACACTATAATGTATGTAGATACTGCGTCGCGACAGATCGACAGATCGTTCAAATTTCGGGTGGTTGTTGTCTGCGTTGCAGTGCGTTTCCATTCTTACATTTATTTCAGAAATAGGTATTGTAATTAGTAGATACCTATGTGCATATCCCTAATAGCAGTTCAGTATTCAATTAAATTTTTATCAGTATCAACTCTATCCTTACTTTTATTACCACCAATTCTAATAACAGAAATGACGTAAAAGGACAATAAAATATGCAAAGAAGAATAAGTCGCCCTTCAAACTTGGCTAAACGCTAAAAGTCGTCTCCAAGTAGACAGATTAGCGTGGCTTTAATAATTATTTAGTAAACTATTAATCATTGGTGCGCAAAAAGTTGTACTTGCTTCAGATTTACGAGTATCACGGTGCGTCAAAAGCTTATTAAAAAGTTAGCGTAACACTTGGCGAGCAATCCTCGTTAGTTTCGACCATGGAAACGTCGACGGTGGCGAGATAACGCCTACCGGCGCGGTGGCGTCGTAGTTCACGGAGTAGCGGCGGAATTGGAAGGAAGGTAATTCACGAATAGCTGATTCAACGTTTCCAGAGCGGGCACATAGCGTTTAAACGAACGCCGGCAAGACTCGCGCAGTTGTAGCTCGTTACTGCACGAATTCGGATCGAAACATGTTAGAAAATATTTTTTGTCCCTTCAGTTGAATCGGAATTCATTGATCACTTAATGTATCTATTTAGGTCAGCAGTTCTTTACTCGCGTGGCAAGGTAAACCTTAGTAATTGCGTTTTATTTATCTCCGATTCGCGTCCGACTATAACTTTTACTTCTACTTATTGGATTTGCTCGATGAAGAGTGAATCTTTGCTTTTCTCGACACAAGTGCAATTAGTATCGTTACGTAATTATCTTCATTATTTAACAAACAATTTGTATTATAATTTAAATTATTAATTCTAATAAGTAAACAATAATTGTAACATTACTTTCTTTTTTTAACTACTTATAATTTCTAATGTTTAATATGGAAGTATTTATTTCTTTATTAGAGAGATAAAGGGACATGTCCACAGCTTAATACAAAGAACTAATTTATTAATAACGTTTATAGTTCATAAAATTACACAAATTATAATAAACTACAAAGCGTCAGAAGTTCCATTAAGAACTATTATTTGTTTTTAATATTCTGAAATTTTAAATCGAAGGAGCAAACATCTACCAAAGTTTATACAAAGACGCATAGTACGCTGATAAATTTTCATTGATTTTGAATTCTAGCCTCAATTGAAGGATTCTACCTTTACGGTGCAAAAACAAGTGTCTTTCGAATTTTTCAGACGGCGTCATGATTTTCTTGCCTGAACCAGTAGGAGCAATCGATAATTGTTCATTTCGGTTCGCTTGATTGTCAATTCATGCCCTCGTAAGTGGCACTTGGCCGAACAATGCGTGACGTCTCAAAGGAAGAATGCTCCATGGAACGAAAATTACGTGCATCGATTCATGAACCCGTAATGCGCTTCAGTTTTACGAGTGTCGAGCATCGAAGACGCACTTGCCTGTGACAGGGGGAAAGGTCGTGAGCGTTATCATTGAAGCACCTTCGAGCAGAAAAAATGGTGATCGTTCATGCACTCATGAACGGGATTCATCGTAGCAAGTTAATTTGTGAAGAGGCACTTTTAACGTCATATCCGGAGTCCACTTTCGTTGAAACACTTGTCACTTTTTACGTGAGATACTTCTGACTCTCGTTCTTCGAAAAAGTTTTCAGTTTGTTACATACTTTTGAAAAAACTCATTTTCTCATGCAATCTTCAAAGCAAACTTTTAATGTAGAATACTAAACTGGGTGATATAAACGCTAAAGAATGTTATTACATTTCAGAGAAATGAGTGAAGTTTACAATATGTATTGTACAATAATTTGAAGTACATTTCATCAATTCGATTTTAATTATTGTGTTACATCATTAGTACATAAAATAAACACATTATAATTAGCATATTTACTTATAATTTCAATTAAATACCTTTATATTATCGCAAAGGGGGGATATTTGCAGTGAAACGTTTATTTGTTTAAAGAACACTTATTTGCTTCAAAATTATAACATACCTGAATGTTTAAGTAAGGTACAATTTCAGTACACATACAACTGTAAGAAAAATATTTTTCATAAAAGGGAAATTTATTATCGATAAAAAAACTGCATAACAGATTACTTGATTAAATTAAGAAAATTCAGGAACATGCTGCTAGGAAATATGTTAATTTATTCTTAAAGAAATATTAACTTTTAGTTTTTTTAAAGTAAACGATAAGTTAGTAAGAAATAATACCTATATAAATTATACTTGTTTGCAGAATACTATACGAATTTATAATTGTGCGATATTTTCTACGGCGTGAAACAATTTTTAAAAATGAAACTTTCATTAGTACCTTAATTGAGGACGGTTGCTGAGAATTTTTTGTAAACTCGGAACGGTTGTAGAAGTTACGGATTACAGCAGCTAAATTCTGAAACAGCCTGAATTCATTCTGAAATACCTTCCCCGGTGGAAAGTTTCGTCGAACTAGCGTCTTTCGAGTTGGAAAGATTTCGACGGTGAACTCTGCTAGATTTTTCTCCGTGATTTGTTAGGAAAGTATTGGAGAAAAAAAGAGCGAGTGCGCTCGCGCGTCCGCGCCCCTCGCTCACGGAAAGGCGGACGCAGTTTCCTGGAAGATTAATTCGCCAGAGGCCAGCAAATAAGTGGAAAGTAGGCCGTTCCAACTTCCTACCGTTCCTGGTCCTGATATTTCGGTTCTCCGCATCGTGGGATATTACATTTTCCAACAGACTCGTGATCTCTTAAAATCTTCCGGATATTTCAAATTCTGGTTGCTAATTAAAATACGACGTCTAGCTCATTTTATATCGCTTCGACATATTAATCCTGCGAATTTCTTTGAAATTTACTGTCCAATGCTAAAGTAACATTATGGGAATTATATTAAGCAAATTGAACTTAAGAAATATGTTTAGTTGTGTCCTATATTATTCATATCGAGAAAAATATAATGAAATATATATGTTGATTGAATTAGTATTTAAACTGTGTCTTCTAATTATAGAGAAATATGTCTGTTAGCATTCAAATATATATGTGCATAGGATCTTTTTAAAAATGAAACAAAATTAATAATCATATTTAATTATTATTGAAACAAAGGAAGGATTATGAAAAGAAGATATATCTCAAATTGTCAAATGTTAACTCAAATGTGTCCTCTTATGACAATTACATAAGTTTTAATCCGCGCAGATTGAAATTGTTAATAGAAAATTTCTCACTCATAATTAGAGCAAATTATTCAAAAAATAATCTGCATTGAGTACGTGGTTCCTGATTTGGCATATAAAATATAATAAATTTATAATTTTCCAGCTTCTAGACCATATTTTCTGACACTACATTGCCAATAAGAGATCCAACGCAGTGTCGAATGCGCGGCCTCAATTCCGCTAGCCGCGTTGTTGCGACACCGAGCCAAGACAGATTCCATTCTCAATTTCCCTTGTTCGAGGTTCGTTTCTTCCCAATTACCGAAGAGCAACGCGACTTTATAGACCAGGATCTATTACCAGGGCGGCGGATAAATAACGAGCCGCTATTCCAGGATCGAATGAGTTTGCACTGGCCCAACCTTCCTTCGGTCGTGCCTCTCCACGTCCTTCCCTTCTTTTCCTTCTCGTTCTCGTTCCCCTGGAACTTCTTGTTTTTCGCCCCGTCTTCCTGCTCGTTCTTCCATTGATAAATGGAGAGGAGAAGCTCCAGATTCTCTCGAAGGAGGCTCGCGATGGGCATAGCTCACCCTGTATCGGCTCATGCCATCTTCGGGCTCTTTCTCCTTTCTCTTCGGCGGTTCCCCCGTTAACGAGCTACGAGCGCGGGGCTTGAACCAGCGAACAACGTGGCCATTCCTGACGGACACTCGAATTGGAAATTGCGAGCCCCGATAGTCCCCATTGGTTATCGCGCGGCGGGGACAGCGCGGCCGGGACTTAAACGGAATCCAGATAAATGGTTTTGTTTGTCGACGCACGATCGTTCGCTTCCGAAATTTCTTTGAATCGCTCCGACTCGAAATATACTTATGCCTTATAAAATGTTATAGAAACGATCCTCCTTTATTTGAGAAGTAAACGCGACCGGTCATACGATCGAAGGGGACGTTTTCATAGAATTGAGATGCGATATCGTACATTAAAGGGGGATTTTCCGTTTTAAAGGGGTATTGTCATGTGGAAGCGAGAATAATAGGTGGAATTTATGATTTCTCTTCAATGGAAGATAGCAGGGTAAAGGCTTATGGCTTTCCTGATACGTTGATCGATATAATAACGTGACCTCTTGAAGTTTTAGTAAAAGCATTATGATTTTATAAGATATGTTACTTTGAATTGAGCTAGATAAAATTTCTCATTACTGACAATGACTTCGACGATATTTTTTATGTTCTTCACGAATTAGAAAAGTGGGTAAAATACCGGCTTAAGATAGAACCTGTGTGAAAGAAAATATGTAATTTCACATTCAGGTGTCTTATATACGAATTAATTTGTTTTGAGCACTCTTTACTTGTGTTTGATGTGTATGAAATGTATTTGAATCTTTCACAAAAATACATACTGTTATATAAATCTGAAGCATTTTTAAATATGCTTTTCTATATACTTATTTTTATTTGAGATTGAGAAGAGATTTTAGAGATGAAAATATTTTATAATCGTGTTCATATGGTTCCTCCGCGTATATTCATTATTTTTATGTTTTATGCATAGACGAAACACATAGACAAAATGTAAAACAGAATGTGGGGTCTTATGAAATCAGATAACTTATCAATCGATAATCCCTTTGTATTAAGTCTTCATAATGTTTAAAAACTTTCATAACTTCTAAAAAATTCTTGTTTTGTTCTATTTGTAATCGTTATAGTCACTAGAGTCACAAATATGTTAACAAAAGTAACGTTCGAGTTTTCAATTTTAAAATATTAAAAATCTCGCTTTTCAAAATTCGTTGTTGACGGTACAAAACTTTAAATTGATATCAGTATTACCCATAACAGAACTATGTTTCAAAACTAAGTTTCTTTACTGATATACTATTAATATTCGAACATTAGATGTTAAGACACCAAATATGAGAATCCAAAATGTTTTCCACTTTGCAGAAGGTGAAACGTTTAAAGGATGCCTCCAAAGACGGCGTGCAAAACAAAAAATTCACCATAAATGAACAGAAAACAAGGGATCGATGAGATTCCTGTCATTGGTCGCGATTTGTCGTCGACGTAGGATCATTCGCGATCGATTGGCGAACGTGCGCGGGAACCGATGGAAACAGAAACTCGTCGAGGCAGGTTTTTCGAGGACGTTTTCGTGCCCGCGGCTAACGAGCCGTCGAAACGAGGATTTAGTTTAATGGCCGAACAGAGAGAGCGAGTTCGGTCGCTTATCTTGCCGCGCGACGTCCTTCTTGTAGGACGTCCTCGTTACCTTAGCTGCAATTGACACGTTCGAATCTATACGACATCCTGTACCGGAGGGAACACGAGAAGTAGTTTAGCCGATCGAGCGTATTCTTTTGTTTTTTCGCTGTTCCACCGGCGCGCCGCGATTCGCCTTGCCCCCGGTTCCAATCGTAAATTATGGTTCCCAATCGGCAATTACGATTTCGTTCGGCCCGCCGGAAAATGGTGGGCTCGCATTCATTAAATGGCGGCCGATTAAACGCAGGACCGCTAGTCGCGCGAGCGCTCTCGTTACGTCGTGTTCAGCGTAAACGCGGCGCGACGCTCGACGACGCCTCTACAATGCGTCACGACGAGCCACGTTGCGTTTCGTCGCATGCTGATGACAGTGCAGATTGTCGAACGAGAGTATCAGCTCAACTCCGCCCATGTTTTGCATATACTCGCCCCGAGACGCGTGCACGCCGATTCCACGTACGCCTGGCCCGTCCTCTGCGGCCTCGACAACTATCGACGTTGTTGCGTAAATAATCCTAACCGGGCTGGCTGCGGGGCCCGCTTCCAAACGGAAAGAAAAAGAGGCCCTTCTAAGTGATCGGCGCTCTTCTCGCTTGGGGGGGGGGGGGGGCAGCGTTCCTTTTTATTCTTCGTGCGCGAGCTGCGCAGGTAGTTTGGATCGCCGGGCCATGAATAATGAAATTTGGTAATACCGTTGGGGTGTTTGCTTTCAGCTTTAATAGATTTGATCTCGGGTAGGTGTATTTATTTATGGATAATCGTCGTGAAAGAGACTCGGAGAGTTGGCTGCAGCTTTGGAATAAAAAGGAATGCCTTCGTCTTGTATACTCTTGTTAGAGAAATTACTGTATTCTTTTCATTTTTTGTGTAAATACGGGAAATTTGTAAATAGAGGTACGTTGTATCGAGGAACAGGATAACAGAGTATGTTTGTTAAGGTTTTCGGCAGCGACCTATTGGAGAAGGGAGTTTCAGGAATTGCTTCTTTGTTATAAATTGTTAAAATGACAGTTAGAAGGTAGAGGTTTATATAAATATAGATGTATGAGCGATTATTTATCAAAATTGGAACCGGGAAAAATGACCTATCATATTAGAAAGGAGGTAAGAATCTCATTACACTTCGTTAAATATTTTATTATATCTAATTGTAGAGAATTGGATATTCTTGAATTGGTGGTACAAATATGATATAAGGAGTCACGTGCCTCTAGAAGGAAAATATTTCTGAAAAATCAACTTATGTATCTAGCTAACCGTTGTAGTCACTGAAAGATGCAGATTTGGAAATAGGTAATTATTACAAAATCTAAAAATGTAATAAATGTAAACGAACTGCTGTGCATTGAAGGGCTTCCGGTTTCTCAAGAGCGAATGGTGTACGTATAAAGCAATTAATGTATGTCAACATGTTTTCAATTATAATGCAAGTGATGTAATTATCACATAAAATATATCCCTGTTGTTCATGAAATGAGCAACTTCTGTTATGACGAATTTCTGTATTTACGAGAGGAAAATGTTTACGTGGAGTACTACCTCAACAGGAAGTGTAAACACATGTAGCCATGGAACTGAAGCTTAATAGTCTCTACGCGAAGTGTATGGCCAGTGCTATAGTTCGTTGACCCTCTAAACGGTATACAAGATAAGAATGTTATTTATAAGCAGATTCTATGTAGCAACAAGAATCAATATACAGATTAAAAGGTCACGTAGAGCGGATCAGCCCTGAGACACGTCAGTTCTCTTGTAGATAAGATATAGACACAAACTATAGAATTATTCAACATAATCTTTAATATAATGGCTATAATGTCAGGCATGTCTGGTGCACATTTATGAATGAATTATCCGGTTCAATATTCCCTCGAAATCCTAACTCCTGGCGCCACCGCTCGGGCAGACTTTTAAGCTGTGAGTTCCATCGATTTTATCCGAACTTGATGCAGGGGGCTTCATTAAGGGCCAGTTTTATATTCAATTAACCCGAGAAATTTCAATAACATCTATCAAAACATCCTTAACATATTGTTGATCCCACGGTCAAATTTCCATGTAGAAACCACTGGCGTAGTTCAGAATGTCTGTCTTGAATACCTTAATTGGTCCTTTTGTTTTTGCTCTTTGCGCAAGTAATTATCCTATGACTTTCCCGGCTGACACGCAATTTCGGGAGGGAATAGGCGTGTTTCGAGAGGCAGAAGAAAACGAAAGAGATGACAGGGTATTTCTACGTTCCTCCAGAGGAAGGCGGTATCCCTCCCGGTGGCACGCGGTTGGGGATGTCACCGTGTGACGAACGAGGGTGGATTTCTCACTTCGACCTCAACGATGGGTCACCCATGGGACCATCATCTTTGCCACACTTACGGGGCTCGGGAGAGAAAGAAAAGGGGGCTGGAAGGACGAGACGCTTTCTACCTCTGCCCTAATTGTTCGGTGTCTCGAAGCGCCCGTAGACAAATGAAGTCGACTGGTTCGACAATGGAGAGGTCGCTTATTGGATGCAGCGAGCTAGGCGCTAAGTGATTAACAAGGCTTTTGTGCCTGTTGAATAATACCTGGAACTGAGTTAATGCGGATTGGGGGGTAACCCTTCGTGGCCTAATTTCTTTTCCTTGGCGCGGGGTGGTCCGAGAGATGACATAAATTTGTTGGATGGCCTGAGAATGAGATACTAAGGGAATAATTTCAAATCACCAGCTGTTATTTTACTGACATCGAATTGCATTAGAATTGGGCATTTACCGAAGAATTAACGCAAAGAATGTTAAAGAAATGAAAAATAAGGTGTATATAAAAGTGATTTTTTGAAAGTACCAGTAGGTAAATTTTACCTTTCTAATTCCACTTGCGAATATACTTAATATGTATATTTTGTATAGCTATTATATAATTACTTGATATTCTATATTTAACATGTATTAGTTGGATAAATATTTTTGCAATTTCACGAAGAACAATTTTGCGTTATAGTATATTATTTAAGAAATTAAAAGTTATTTTGAAATCTTTTTCCATCCACAAAAATATGATCAACTTTTTAATTGAAAAGGAGGCAGCGGTAGTTTATGATGATTACATCGTTTAAAGTTTCTATACTTTAAATTTAGTTCAGAAACGTTTGTGAATTCAGGACGTTTGACTTCTTTACGTCTGTAAACAGAGTCTACGGATTCAGACAGAGATTTACAGGTATATGAAGTTCCAATATTAAATAATCCAAGAAACTTTCGTGACTTCTCCTCAACTCTAGATGAATCAAATAAAATCTCGAATGCCTCAAATAAGTGTGCCATACCTTTTCTGATTTCAAATATGATTAATTAGATCCGCGATATCTTTAAAATGTGACGTGTACACATGCATACACACAGACATAAATGCATTTAGGGTGGTCTCGACTAAGTGAGATGGGTTCCATAAAGTCTATTTCAGCATGATAAAGGGTCTCATGACCCGAAACGCATCTGATATTTACTAGAACCTTTCTGCACAGGCGGGACGCCACTGACCGCTTAAGACGAGTCTGTCCCTACGTGTATCACATCCTATGAATCTGTAATCCCTTCCACAGGATACTATGAATCCGTGATCGTCTATGCGGTATCCTATGAGGCTACTAGTCGCCTGTATTAAGCCCGACAAACTCGACATCGTCTATAGCCTATACTACCATGTTAACCGAATTCAAGGGTCTCCGTAGGCTCTTACAAATCCAGAAACCACAAACGCAGTCTTCTGTATCCGAATTTCGGAGAGTTGCATTTGCGTGTTGAGTATGCGAAATTTGAAAATATTTGAAGAACATAATTTACTTTCCGTTTCAAAATTATCTTTTTAAAATACTATGTAGTTTTGTATTTTGTAGCAATCGTTATGAATCGCTGTAATATTTAGTAAGATTGCATCCTAAAAGATAAAAAAATAGTTTCAAATCATTCATCAATATTAAGAAATAACAATAATGAGCAATTTGGTACTTTTTTAAGTCTCTTAAATAAACAAGAGAACTAATGAGTTGCTCGCTCCCAAGGTCTAATTCTTTTGAAGTTTTTTAAAAATATATCATGAAAGTCGGTTGCTTGAATCACTTTAATTATCGAGTCTCAGATACAAACTCACTTTATTTAACACTACATTTTTATATGTATTAAAATCATATACAGCGTGAGGAAAATTACTAAGACCACGTATAGCTGCACAAGATCATAAGGAATTAGTAAGATACACATTAACCCTTCAGCTACTACGTGTCACTATAGCGACTTCCCGCTGGGTGATCTTTTGGGATGAAGCGGTACTATAGTGGCTTTCCGCTAGGTGATCTTTTGGGACGAAACGCCATTATAGTGGCGTCTCGCTAAGCGACGTTTCAGGTCAAAAGCTGCTACGGTAGCATTCCTCTCTCTAACTTTTTACCTAAATATAAATAAAATTATTATAAATACTTCAACTTATATTTTAAGCTTTTATTTCCAGAAATGCTGTATAAATATTTGCATAAAAACTATATGAATGAGTGTTTAAAAGAGAAGACATATGTTACAAATTTCTCAAAAGTAGTTTCTTATGAAAAAAGACACGATATAAAGTAAAGAAGCTTCCTATAAAGTGTTGTTTCTCGGTTATTCCTCCAAATATCAGAAATTAAGCATAAAAAAAGTGAACATTGATGGCTAGGTGAAAAAATAATTTACCAATTCTGAATAAAGTAAATTACCTACAGCAACGAAAAACAGGAGACTTCAATTTCGTATTTCTAAGAAGTAATAAATTACTACTTAATTGTTGAATCATTTTCATTTTTCAATTTGCAAGAAGAGCCTATATTGTACCAAACGTCTATCTAGTCGCTGAATGAGAAGTAGTTTGCTTTACCATCTTCTAAAATTTATGAAGTATTACATAAGTCCTGCTTCCAGACATGTATATCATATATATCTTCATATATGTTTTGTAGAGCTCTGTATTTTTAAGGGATCCTGTATGTGCACCAGTAGAATATGGGTATCCTCCAAAAGAAGGAAATTTTTTTCCGAGCCGGTTTAAAGGATTGAGATAATTGATGCGGCATCAAAACGACGGTTGCACGGTCCGCGAGTTCTTTGATTAAAGGACCCTCGACACTCTCAAATTTCACAGCGACGTGAAACAGGAAAAGGCTGGACGAGCTCGGCCGGTTGTTTTCAGCTCTGCCACGAGACGACAACGCGCCGGAGCCGACCGGCGCGGCGCGCGACGCGGGTCTCCGTTCGCGTGCTCGCTCGCGCGCTCGGCCGCGCGCCTATCTTGTTACACTCGGTGAATACATAAATATAAATTACTTAATTTCGTAACTCGGTTTAAGTTCGCGCCTCCCGGCAACGGAAGAGACGTGATCTTGAATTCATTGTCTCATCGTGACACGCCTCCCGCTAATATAATACTGCGCGAGCAGATACACGCCCGGTGACGGCTCATATAATTTCATTGCCGTAAACTAGCTCTCTTATCAAGGATTCGCTACCGTTCCTGACACACTGTTTAGGTTCGATCATCGATCTTTGTCTCCGCTTGCGAAATTCGCATTGCTAATCGCCCCTCCTGCTGTCTAAAAAGGCGCATCCAATGATTTGTCCGTGTAGGAACAGTGAATCATGGCAACCGTTCGATATCGAAATATTTTCGTGGTGGGAATAACACGGATGAAAGTGTTTGAATTTTGTATTTCAGAGTGAAATATTTGTCGGTGACGTGTACGATAGTTTCAAAGAATTGTTTGGAAACGTTAATACATTGGAATGATCAAGTATTGAAACCTCATTTTCGTCTTCATATTTTGCCGATACCAACACTTATCGCGTTTTGTAAATATCGTTGCATGTTGTCTATCAAAAATTCCTTGATATTATATTACTCTCTTTTATATTATACCAAACTTTTAAATTTGATACACGTGAATTATTTATTCAACATAATTGAAGCACTTACCATTTTCTATCGCAATAAAAGCATTTTGATATTCACGATGTAATTAATATTTTTGGAAAATGAAACTTTTACTACGTTGAGATCGACTGTGTATTTAATTTCATTCTAGTAGTTATATATTTTACCACTTCTTGTTATGATTATTCATAATATCCTTAATTAGATTACATTCTGTATAGAACTATAATGTTAGTGCTTGTTAAATGTTTTCAAATAAATCAGCGAAGTACTATATTAAACTACATCTTAATTAAATAACTTTGATACAAGTTCTGAAGTGAAAAATAGAGCATTCGGACCGCAAAGAATTATGCTCTTTATTTGGAAGTTTTCAACTGCTTTCGTGAGTCACTGCACATAATTAGACAACAGAATTTAAGGAACATTGATAAATGAACATTACGTAATATCACTTCAATATCAAACTGAGTTCGCTTTTAATAACGTCGCGCCATTAATTTGGTGGTGATTATTCGTTGTCACGGGAGCGATTTTTTAAGGAACGTCAAATTTAAAAAAAAGTAATGCGGCGCCGCTTTTGTGACCCGAGACCCCTTTCCTGATGCGACAGCCACAAAAAAATACCAGCGTGACGATTCAAGCTACACCTCGTTGATGTTTCCAGCGTTAGATTACAGGAACACATCGTTCAAACAGCCGTGTAACAACTACACGTGCCACGTGTGGGAACAGATGATCAACAGATTCCGAATATCGTATTGCAGAAGAGGGTTGAATCTGTGTGTAAAAATAAGATATTCAAATCACTCGCCTCCCGTGGAGTAATGAATTACTTCAAAATTGAATTCAGACACGAAGGACCGATGTACATCGATTTAAAAATATAGTCCTGACATTTACTGTCGCTAGTATGTCATCGATGAGGATATATGTCGCACGTGAAGACAAATCTTATCTCATTACTATTAGCCTGAACGGTTAATAATCTCTTAATATACCTCGTTATGAAATATTCTTCCTCTGGAAACAGAATCCGTTGGGTATACAGGGCTATATATTAATTGATTCCAGCGAGTTAGCGGTAATTCAGTCGACCACTCGGCCCGTACATTTATCAATGTATTTTTCAGCCTGACCCAGGGACACTGGCCAATTACATCTACTTTCGAATTCGATTTAAATTTATAAGTCGAACCCATATATAGCGAGATCAGACGCGGAGCTTAATCGATCTCCGTGATTTATATTACTACCGCGGTTTATCGAGTTTACCGGGAAAATGTCCGCCGGCTGAAAACAGAAGGTAACGTTCGCTGGAAGTACGAGAAGAAACCGTGTCTTTGCGGTCAGATTGCATATCTAACGTTCGAATGCATCTCGATGAAGCTTAGAGATACGGCACGTCAGCCACCTTTGCGTACACATGTTTTATGACATCGAGTTTAGATAATGACGGCTTCTCGTGCGTGTTTTCATCGATAAGGAAGACCGCTCGAATCGAGATTAATTTGAGACCACAGAGGCTGCAGGTCTTCTACGCGCAACCCATCCGGAGCAGTGATTTCCATACATCAATTAATACTTTGACGTATCGTTGCGGCAACAAAAGGGGTGCATTTCAATTGGACAGACGTCAGTTTTCTTTCGTTATCAAGATTCATCCAGAGAGAAATGTTTCTGAACTAATAACGGGTTCCACTCGTTTGCTGTGAATTATTCAGTGCTGTGGATGGACTTTCTCTTCAAGGAAATAAATACGAAGGTGTTTCCCAATAATTGAACGTTATTGTAGCTGATACTTTTTGATTGGACATTTTATAGAGTTATAGAAAAAAGAAGGAACTTCCTATTCTATTACAATCGATATATATATATACATAACTTGTAAAATGTAAATTTGTGTCATTTTCTGTATTCTGTTTCTCTTACATAAACAGTCATAAATTACTTTCTCTTTATTGGCAGGAAAGTTTTTTTCGTGGATTATAAATGTGACAGTAATGAATGCGGTAGCAGAAAGGTATTAAATTATACGTGTCACTAAAATAAATTAGTCCATACTTCCACAATAAAACCAATAGATCTTAAATGTAGATTTAAGAATTCGAATTATTTAGGAAGTTAGAAAGTAAATATAAACAAATACGTTGATTTTTTATTCAATTTTCACATAATATTATCTTCTAACTATATTTTCTGAAAACGATATTCTACGTACTACAAAGATTCAGAGTAATTAAAAGGGAATCAATTTTGTTCACAGTTAAAAATAAAATTCTCCTTATCAGCCTTGCATACAGTGAACAAATCGGGGACGTACAGTGGTGCTCACTTGAATTTTAACGAACCATTTCTACTCTTTTCCATTACTCATTGCCTCGAGTTCAGTGTAACATAATACCAGTGGACAGTGACAGAAAATTAATACTATGTTGTGGAGGGTAAACTTCAATAAGGTGTGGCGAACATAAGCAGCAATTATACAATGATGAAAATTTCAGTTTGTCATTTCCCTCTTACCCTTTCCAATATAGTACCAGTAATTTATTGAAATTCTTTTGATTAACTCCTTGTCCTATAATATCGTGTCAGTCACGTGACGAAAATTTTAAACCAAATTTGAGAAATCTAAGTGTTACTTACTTTTTGAAAATATAAATTGAATATTACTTTTCCATTATCAATTGTTAACTTTTAGAGTAAACACAGACATTTAATAAGCATCAAATTATTTTTCTGAATAAATTATTAACGATAAGTAGTTGTATCGATCATAGTTAAGAAATAAATCATAGGACGAGGGGTTAAAATGAGTTCAAACACAACGTAAATCGATGTAGCTTTATCGATTTGGGAGAAATGAACCGTTAACTTTGTTAATTACATTAAGTCGGTGAATCTAGTACGATTTACGCTGTGTTTGAACTCATTTTAATCAGATAAATTTCAACAACCCATCGATATTACATTTGGGAAGGTAAAGTTAAAATTACTGCAATTGAAATTTTGCTCAATGCACGTTCATATTTGACGAGTGCGGCATCGCTTTAAAACCTCGCGTCTGGACCCTCGATGTTCGATGGACTGTGTCTATTTTCCTTCTGCTCATTATATCGATTCTCCGACTTTGTCAGGCTGTCCTCAAGTCAATTTAGAAGGCAAAAGGTTGCCCTGTTTGCCAGAATTTTAATGCAAAGCCTGGAAATTTTAAAATTTAAGCGAGCATCACTGTACCTTCTGTTTACTATGACATTCTGGACATTGATGTTATAGGAAATATTGTAACTTGAATATTTACTCCGTAACAGAACAAATGCAAAGAGCGATAGGTAAGAGAGAAACAGGAAAAGAGAGGGTCACACAGAAGAGCCGAAGCACTTGGAGCGGCATAGATCGAGAGAAAAATCTACCGTCCCGCGGCGCAATGCCCATTCGAGTGAACCTATTTGGAACACGATCATAAAAGGAGACTGCACTCCATATCGGAGTCTGAAGTCTCCATATTATTCGATCAGACTCGACGTTACCTAAATTGTTTCAGCCCGTTCGTGGCTGCTACGGGAAAATTGGAAAAGCGTCTAGCCGACGAGGCCGGGACCCGGCCTGGGCTAAAGAACACGTACGGGGGTGCGACAATGTGGAAGACGGTGCACGTGGTGGCGAGGAATATCGATCGATCTCCGTGGAACTGCAGGGAAACGAGGGAAAAAGGCATCACGGGCCTAGACGAGGTCTCCCGGTTCCGCGGATCGTACATCGTTCCATTTTGTCGTTCGACTGTTACGTGACTCTCGACCCGGCCGACTATTTCGCGCGATAAGTCACGGAGAAGCAGGGTCGGTGAAGAAAACCGGGCGTAAAAATCTGATCTGGATCGCGTCCCCCGTCCTTTAATGCTTGTAAATCATTTCCTCCGCGCTTAACGCGTGATTCCCATCCATAACCCGTATCGATCCGTTCCGCGACGTAATTCGACGCCTGAAGATTCCTCGCCACGCTGCGAGAACACTGCGCGCTGTTCCCGACGATAAGAAAACTAATCTGCTAGCTCGTAATCCAAATATACACCCCCAGCCCAGTCGCGT
This sequence comes from Nomia melanderi, assembly GCF_051020985.1. Taxonomy (NCBI): domain Eukaryota; kingdom Metazoa; phylum Arthropoda; class Insecta; order Hymenoptera; family Halictidae; genus Nomia; species Nomia melanderi. The sequence continues at coordinate 1,418,276 of NC_135005.1, forward strand.
AAACGAGAAAGAACCGAGGAATTTCGCGGCGAGAGCCAGCCGGAGGGATAACGAAGCCGGGTCGGGAGCGGCTCGCTGAATTTTTAAACGTTGATCTCCGCGGAACGCCGCGACCGAAGGTGGAAAACGGCGAGCGGGCACGCGAATAGGGTTGTTGCCGGAGGTAGGGCGCGTTTATTCTCAGTGCCGGCTCCTTTTCTTCCTCCGTGGAGGAGCGTGCCCACAAATTTTCCCTGTTCGTTCCTGGCCTCATCGGATACCGCGGGGAATGCGAGGCGTTCCCATTGTGCCCGGCGTCACAAAGCCCGCCGCCCTCCCCGCAGCTGTCGACGGAAACAAATTTCTAATGTCGCATTAAACAAACCGTTACAATGGGACGAATATGTGTGCTGGTCGGGGGCCGTTGAATGCGCGGCCGGGATTCATATTATTGGCCGTGCACCGGGAACCGATTGATGCCAGTCGGTCGGACAATGGGGATGGCTCGGTGACCGATTGGCTATTGCGAGTCGGCGCGTATCCGCGCATACGAGACATCGGTTAACGAACGGCACGAGCCTCTTGACGTATTAACGCCGGATTTGTCCGATTAGAGAGATTTACTGGGCCCACGGCGCTCGGCCACTTTTCCGTTTGCCCGGTCACGTATCGCAGACCGATCAACGACAACGGTAGCACGTAGATACTTTGCTTTCGTTTCTGTGAGGACGTGACGGCCACAATGACGGCTCGAGGACTCGTGCGGTCGGTAAGCTCATTGTAACCGCGCCGGTCTTGGGTCTTTGTGGTTTGGTTTATTTAAATTAATCTCCGCAGTGATCGATACCAAACGTAATTGCTTGTACTGACTCGAAGTCAGATGGATCCTGGTGCTGCAGCGATAGGGGAGGAGCTCGAGGATTGAATGGTAACACACGGCGACATCCATTTCTGAGTAACGTAATGTTTGCGCACATGAATGATGGTATTATATTTGCTCGTAATGCCCCGTTGACGCAGGTACGGCTGGCATTGAATGGCAAAAAGGCACTTCATTCGTGACAATAGACGCAATAATTTGACGGTGCCTGTTGTCCTAGTTTGCCTGTTGGATTACGCAACGTCTGTTAGTGAAATGAAAACGGATGTGCAGCGTATTTATCCTTCAACGTAGATTATTATTTAGTGTGGATGACATTTTTTTTAATAGTACTGTTTTTTTATAGATAGACGTATGAATGTTAGGTGTTCTGGTAGTGTGGTTGAAAGAAGATTACGACACGATTAAGAAATAATAAAGACTAAGAGATCAACATTATAAACTAAGATCGATCTATTTTTGTTACAATGAAACGTTCATTAACAAATTATTACAAGGAATATAAAAATTGTAATACTAGTAACTGGTGGTTTCATCATTATGTTTCGTCATTTCAAATGTTTAATTTTACATTCTGCAAATTCACTGTTACAACATCTGATTTTCAACATCTAAACTGACTATAGATACGTATTTGTTGTGAAGATTAAATATCCATAAATACAAAATAACATTTACCTTCGTTCGATCGAAACTAAATAATATTCTTATGTACTTACTTAACATAAAATCTTCATCAAAAGACTTAGTCGACATCATAAATCGGCCGGTTAACGAATCCGCTTATAAAATTAGAAACACGCACAAACATTCGCAGTCTATTCATCACGATCAAAGTGAGAGACCGATTAGAAATGTGTGTGACGTTCTGAAATTCCCAGCAATTTTGCGAGAATCCGAAGACAAGCGAACAACGTCGACCGTCAGTTAGTCAGGCAAGTTCTTTCTCGGATCGCCGATTCATTCCGCGTTTTCGTACACAAGCAATCGGGGCCGACGATGAGATTGAGTCCCGGCAATAATCCATCGCGAATTACGCGCCCCGACGACGCGTCGTCGTCGACGTTAATCCAGAAAGGCCGACGTGATTGGCAGTGTCAGTCCGTGGGATGAAGCGCCGCGGCGCTGGCAACCGAAGCACAAGGAGAGTAATTTGTATTCACGTTAGGTGTTGTCTCGCCACCTGGCAGCCCTACCCGTCCCTCCGGTCCCTCCCTTCGTCCTGCCGTGACGCCCACACCTTTTGCTCCCTCTCTTCCTTTCCTTCTGACATTCTCATCCTTCTCATCTTGTCTCGTGGCCCCGACGCGCTGTCCGTCCCACCGGCTTGACGTATGTCCCCATCGATCACTTTCCTCTCCCGGCAACCCCCTTTCTACGGGGCTCGCGTTTCCACGTCCACCTTGCGCCGCAACGCCGTCGCGCGCCATTGAAATTCCGTCCGGGTATAATAAGGTTTTATTGCTTTCGCGGCCGAACTCGAAAACAAAGGAAACAGGATGCACGGGGCGTCGTGGAAGATGAACCGGTGGATGTCCTGACGAACGATGGACTTTCGAAGTTTCGTTCCGCGCAAGAGCTGCCCGGATTCCTCGATAAAAGGGCGACCATGAGAAGAAGATATTCTAACCAGTTCGAAAATTCATTTCATTCGCTGGTTACCAAGTTGTTTGTTCCATCAGGGATGATCCCCCTTGGATGGGATGACAAACGGTGATCCGGCGGATCATTGGAACTTTTAAAGACTTGGCCATGGAAATGACCAGGATTCTACGCGAATTCGGGACATTCCGAAGAGGGGAGACTGTCCCAAGTATTTCTCCTACGCGTTATTCTAAAGCGATTCCGACGAATATTTCTGTTTCATGTCTCGTTTACGATCGATCGTAAACGGGCCATATTAAACTCGATCTTTTCGACGTATAAAATTTTATGAGATATCGTTATCGATCGGGAACGCTTCCCGATAGTCGAAACTTGAGGAAGTCAGGCGATAACGGCTGTAACGACGACATGGAAATAATCGGCGAACAGACGATACATTAGAGGGGCCTCTCGGGCCGGATTCGCTCTCGCACGGACTTGTTAGCCAAAAACAAATACGACACGAGTAGGTACTATGATACGGGTCGTATATATCTGTTCGGCCATCGTCAAGGCCCATGGGATTATCCATCCCATCTCGTTTTCGTCGACTACCCTGTCAACCACCATCTGGCCGTTTCTTTGACGATTTATTCTTATTACGTTCCTCCGTTCTTTTTTCTTCCCGCTCAAAAGTATAAGAAAAATCAACCGAAAACAAGAAGGAATCCTACGCGTCTTGCCGTATTATGTAAGTGCACACGAAAAGGGGCATAACGTGTAGAGTGTACACCATTTGCATACACACTGCTATAAAATCATAAGGATACAAGGAAATGGGAAGAAATAATACTTTGTGAAGGATTTTCTTCCTTTACCTTTCTTCGTTTAGTAGCGTTATAGAATTACAAAAATTATTTATCAATTATACCAATCGTGGTAGCAAAAATGTAAATACATTCTTCTACGCGTAACAAAATTTAAATGAAAGGAATGTTTCAATGGCACAGATACTGTGAATATTAAATAGAAGGTGTAACATCTACCTTAAAAAGTGAAGAAGTGAAAATATTAAAAAACATACTGGTGAACGCGTATGAGCCTCAATTTCACGGGGCAGACGTGCTTCTATAAGGGTGGCTTCTAATTCGACGCTCACAGCCCGGCAAATTGCAAGAGAAGCCGGTGTTAGTACAAAGATAAGATATATTCAACGCATCGTAAAAGAAGCACGTCATTTAGAAAGACAAAAATATGAAACTTTCAGGCATGAAAAATGCTTCAATTCGCATGGACCTGGCGGTAACGTTACTACTTCATTATATAACAAAAAAGAAAAATAAAAAAGGATGAGTGACTAAAAATGTTATAATGAAACTTTCCATCGACAGTGGGGACAAAAAGTATAGCACGTATTCCCATGATAAAGTTAATAGATGTTGTAAATATGCACATTGGGAAAAATATATTTTATCAACGAAAAATGAAATATTTATTTTTTTAAAAAATCATGTACCTTTTTATAATTTTATTATAGTCTGCAATACTAATATATTTCTACTTACATTAAAGCTGACAATGTTGTTATTAATAAATAATATATGCTTATAATAGTATTTTCACTGAACATCGGTAAGTTTGTACGAATTTTTAACGATATTCACCAGGATCATAGATATCTTACAATTTTGTCGCGGAGTGTGTGCACAATGCACATGTCTACACTCCGTCGGTCCAGGGAATACAAGATGAACCCTTCTCGCGGTAGGAAGGAAATTTCCCGTCTAAAATCCAAACATTTACCGAAACCGGGGTATTCAATAGAAACGTGCGTTATTTTCTACCGGTGTAATTTTCCGGCGTCACAGGTGTGAACATTTACAGAAAACGTGCGCCTGTCGAAATTCTCTGGAGGAGCGGGTGGGCGACGTTGTTCCCACGGGCGTTGGCCGTTGGACTGTTTTCACAGGAGAAGCGAAGAGCGGAGAGTCAAAGCTCCCGTTTCCGTGTCTTTTCCTCTAGAGGAGAGCGCGCGCGACAGCCACAGAAATAGTCACGGACACTCGCTGGCAATGGCATGTGTTCACTTCCGAAAATGTGTGTCTCCCGGAGCGAGTCGTGTGTTCACGGTCACTGTCCGACACGGACGAATGGCGAACATTAATAAAATAAATACTTCCGAACGGAAACGGGCCGCGCGAGGAAGGAGACGGCAGTATCATCGCTTGGCCGCGGACCAACATATATCACGTTCAGAGGCCGCGCCGCGCAGACCGAGGTACAAGTGTCCGTGGACGAAGGTATCCTTTGATCATCTTCACATCTGGTGTAAAAGATTTAGACCGGCCGAGCCGTGCGCTCTCCCGCCCTTATATCGGGCCTGTCTGTGAAGCCGAGCTTTGCCTCGCTCTCTCAGTCGAGCCTCTCGCCGCCACGGCCGTTTGGGAATACAGCCATTATCCTCTCGACATACAGATGAAAGCGAAACCTGACCACGGAATGGATTTATCCGGGAAATGTGCTACAAAGGGAACGAAAGTTTTCCGCTAATGCCGCCGCAGACGCAACGCGACCGCGGCCTGTTTTAAAAATATCCCTTCTGTTTTAATCGCGGCCCCTTTCCCCGCGTAACTGACCTTCTTTAAATTCCCCTTTTCGCGGCGAGAAAACGTTACTGAGGTAATGAACGCGTAAGGACAATATCGGAAATTCTACCATTATGAATGGCAGAAACTGCATTTTGTTATAAATAATTGCAACAATTAATAAACTGTCTGAGGGTTCATGAATGCTATATTAAAAAGTTATAATGCATTTCTTAGTTCGGTTCTTTAATGTTCTCGAAATGGATTAATCGGTTGAATCAGAAAAGAACTATTATTTGTCAGATTTACGATATAAGCGGACGACATTATCTAGAAAAGTAGGTACAGCATTTGCTTCACATTTTAACTATGCATGTGGATACCAGAAACGGTACTGCCATAACAGTACTGCCTTATAATCAGCATATTCAAATGAATGCAGGAGTCAATGAAACAATAATTAATTGGGGTGAGTAGCACTGTTTGCATAAATACAAATCAATTATCTATCTATTATCGACTTTAATAGTAAAATTATATTGTACTAATGTATGCAATTAATGTTCTGCAGTATAAATATGAGAACATTATCCAGTTTGTTTGAAATAGTAACGGGACTTGTTGCGAAATGAATTCTGAAGGATTGCAGCTATAAACCAGAGCGGATAGTTCCTCTGTTCCACTTCGAGGAATTCGTAGACGAGCTGATTTTATGTTACCCGCGTTACGTTTAAGCGTTACATCAGCGCATCCATTTTGCAGCGCGTCTGCGCGCGCCGATAAAAGCGCGCGTAAGCTCTGGTAACCGCGCTGTAACCTTGGCAATTTAGACGTAAATCGCATTCTAGGGAACGCGGAACTTTCGCATGGCGATATTGTTCTGACACTATGCAAACACACAACGAACGGAGCGCAATTCCGGTACGGGTGTAACCGAGGCTATGAATTATGCAACCCCTATTGGTAGCTGCCACCCTCCGTTGGACTAGCACAATCCTCATACTACCACCTCCATGTCCTCTCGTCGTCTCTTCCTTCCTAATGGGCTCCGACTGTCTCCCTCTTGCTCTGCCTCTCTTCCCCCCGTCCCTTCGGCGCGCGACAATTCCACTAAATGTACCCATTGTATCGACCAACTCCTTCCAATATCGCATTCGATGCTATAATTTCGACGCGGCCCGTTAGTATTCCGGCTGAACGATTTTTTGGTCGTTTGGGTAACGCCGTGTCGCGTGCCTCCCTTTCCTGCGAACAGGTGTCGTCTCGTGAATGCACGCGAATTTTTCCCGTTAGCGGCATTAATCGATTCTATTGATTGATCGCTTATAGAATTTTGCCCGCACGCTTTGGAGCTTCGTACTCGCCTGCTGGCATTCCCTCCTGAAGTGAAATATTGATTAAATGATGTAGAGGTAGAAACGTTTGATTGATTTTTCTAATTTTTTGGTAAAGTCGTGTAATTTTTGAACGTTAGTCGTTGGAATACAGTCGAATATAGAATACACATTTACTGCTTAGAAAATGACACGGAAAGTGATACAGAATCACTGTAATTACTAAATTAACTTAAGATATCTGTTTAAATTTATTGTATTATGTTGTATGTTCTATTATCGTAAATATTGTTATGTAGTGTTTTCAAATTAAAAATATACATTTATATAAAACAAAGGTTATGTAGATAAAAATGAGGCGAAACTAAAAGCTATTTTAAAATTAGATACACTTACATGTAGTGATATTGCTTAATACTAACCGTACCGGCACATCGTATATACTTATTTCTATTGTAGTCAGTTAAACTGACTATAAAAGGAAGGTAGTTTGATAATCAATATTTCTTAGTGAGAATAGAAACAAAAGGAAAGATAAAAATTGAAAAACTGATTATTCGGTTAATATAGGAATTGATGTCAAGTTAAATGAATAGAATAAAACTAAATACAAGTTTTCACTAGAATTTTATTTTATTAAAATATCTCTGAACTTACAATTTAAAGAAATCCCGGGAAATCTGAATATTTTCACTAATCCAACCTGACCCGATATTTTCGGGTTCTTGCACACCTTGAGTATTCTATTTCTATGAATACAAACTTTGTGATATAAATTATACTTTCCAAACTAGTTTACTATAGACATCAATTATACATAAACTTTCGGAAATAGTGGAACATTGATGTATATTTCTTTTCCTTAGCTTGTGAGATATAAATATAAGTAAAAGATGGTAAAAGGGATGATTTCTTTCTTAAAAGACGTAGGCATAAAAACGGACACAACAAATTGTTCCACAGCTATTCGAATGCCAAAATCCACCCTGCACTATTCGTTCGTCATTAGCTGAATCTGAACAAGCAAATTTCCATTAAACTGTTTCAGAAAGCTCACAAATGCTCCCATTTCCGATAACCTTTTAAAACCGACCTTAAGCCCGAAAACAACGCACACTGACAAGCGAAGAGAGTATTCGCTGGCTAAGCGCAGTATTTACGGTTAACAATAAATCCCTTTCAAAGGCACACGCAGCGAGTCCATTTAGCGTTTTCTTCCCGCTTGCATACAACGAACATAGTAATTACTTGTTAAGAGCGCGTAGCCTCACAGAGGGAGAGAAGGCAGGCTTAAATTCTGCAATGCGTCATTTCGTTCGTGCCATTAAAACCGTTGAGATCTGGCCGTCAAGGTAAAAAGAGAAAGGCAGAGAGAGAGAGAGAGAAAGAAAGAGAGATTGAGAGAGAGAGAGAGAGGGAGAGAGAGAGAGAGAGAAAGAGAGAGAGAAAGAAAGAGAAATGTTAGAAACACAGGCAGGCCATGGAGAGTGAAAGAGCGCAATATAGAGGAAAGGGTGGCAAAATGGGTGGGGCGAGAAAGGATCAGTAAAAAAAAGAGGAGCGTGCTTTCTCGATTCGCGACTGTGCAGCGACTAGCGCGGTGGCATTTGAAACGCTTAAAAAAGAACGCGGCCGTAAAAAGGACTGGATACTTTGATGCGGGGTGTACGTTTTATCTTGAAAAAAATGGGGAGGTGCAAGGACCGAAGGGTGCCTTTCTCCCCCTTTCCGTTCTGTCCCCCGGTACTAAAGAGTCGCGGCTGCTATCTTCCTTCCGCAATGCCACTGCTAACGGGGTACTGTTATCAATAGCCCCTCGCCTAATGATTTTCAAGCGGACCGACCGTTCCGGCTCTTCGTGAGGCCACAACTGCAGCCTTCGTGCAACCCGAATATCTGTTGAATATTTAACGACACCCTGTAACATTGAATGCGGGTTGTTCAACCAGGTCCGAATTGTTTAGCGAGATTTTGTACCGATGCTGGGTTCTCAGTAATTTCGCCAGTATTTCTGGCGAGTTTTTCACGTAATGGATCATGAAATCGTCGTTCAAGCTTACGCCCGCTTTCATCTGACGAACGTCGAGCATTCAAAGACGACCGGTAGTTTTCGAGTGAAATCGTAACCCGACGCGGCTTAATTAACCGGCAAAGTGGGGTTTTAATTCAACAATAGAGAGGATATCCCGATAACACGGCACAAGTCGTGAACCGTGACGTCGGGCGTGTTTTTGGGGGGTGAAGTTCACGCGGCCGTAATGATTAATAGGTTATCTCTAGCGAGGATGTTACCCCGCGGAGTATCAATCTGCGGATACGAGACTCGGCCGGAAAGTTCTTGTCCACCGAATTTGAAATTACTTGAGAAACTCTGATGTCGTTGTGAACGATAAACTGTTCCACCTTCCATCAAAGAGCCTAAATACGTGTCAGCGATTCATTTAACTCTTGCGCGCTGTTTGGGTCAATTTGAACTGAGATACATATTTAAATCCTTAGAAACTTATTCGTACCACAAAAATGTTTAAATAGATTATATGTCATTTTTATTAATTCCAATGTCATTATAGATTATCTCCTTTTAATTGTTTAATTCAAATTTTAATATAGATGCACTGGAATATGCCACGAATAAAATAATTAAGTTTATGAAATGAATACGAAGGTCATAGACGAAGTCATAGATAAAGTTTTACTTTTCGATAAATGTAAATTTTAGTCTCATAAGAAAAATCAATAGATATTTACTTTCCAGACGATATGAACACACGATGTAGTACCTATATTGAGAATAATTTACAGCATATTAAACGTAAGTTTCATTAAAAGAGAACTGATATTACTTTCTTTCTAAAGATATACTTGTAAATACAAACTATATTTACTTGCTACGAGCGTACACTGTAACAGATTAGTTATCAGTAATTTTAAATCTTTTTGAACCCAGGCAGACCGTTTAATCCAAAATTTAAAGGTAATTAAAGAATATTTTAGAATTAATAAGGTTAATAACATTTGTGCAGAACAATTTCCTTGAAGTCAAACTACCGACGGTGTTTATCTCCATTTTTGTGTCCGACATTTTATAACCGCGACGTGTATCTCGTAAAGCGCACTTTACATCGCTGTCTACCGTGAATGCAAACACGTTTTTGCGCGGAATGGGGACATATACGGAGGCGCGGAATAAATTTTTCCGTATTAAGAAAGACAGAACGCATGCTGAATTACGTCGACCAAATTTTACAGGCGTATTATGGCTGTCAGAAATAATGAATTGGTGTAATGTCAGATTTTACGGGGATTTCACTATTTTTAGTGCAGCACTTTAATCGTCTACGCGGTAGGAAAGCAAAGAAGCTGCTTATCGATTTCACTTCGTGACGATAAATTGATCCACGACCACACCTCGGCAAAGATGGATGATTTATATCGTTATTATTTCGCGGCGAGCATTAATAGTCCAGCAAACACGGTGGAAACATGTCAAACGCACGCGAAAGAGCAAAATTCCATGGGTAGACGTATACTTTTATTCGCCTGCTCCTTTTCCCCGCTGCGGATCATTAATCATTCGCGGCGAGAAGCGAGAAAGAGCCGGCGAAATAACGAGCGAGAAAAATAGAGTGAGGTGAATGGAAAAAATAGTGAACCGGCTGGGAATTTTTCAGTCAAGTGCTACATCACGCAGTGAAAAACACCACACGTAGTCCCACGGGGGTGTTCATGACGCTATTCAAATGTCTAGAACCTCGTACCTGCCTCGGAAAATACATTTATAATGCCCGACGCATTTGGGCCGCCACTCCGAAATTATGTTCCTTTTTACTGAAAGGAACGGAAATTAATTAGAATACCTTCGAACATGAATTTCTTTGAAACACAGGTGTCTGATTTAGTAAATATTACAATATTTACTAAAAAGAATTATTCTTCATGAATAGAAATCTCTGTGCTTATGGAAAATTTTATTAATGTTAAAAAAATTGTACTCGTTTTCGTTTAAAATTCAATAATATGTTCAGAGATGTACACTATTTCACCTGTGAAAATGTTATACTTCGATCAGATTAGAATATATCGAATGTGTTTGATCTAAATTACATGTCAATTCTTATATAGGTAATAGAAATGTCTCGTGTTCTCCACAGTTTTTCAATATGTGTATTGTTAAACCAAATGATACTAATTTATTAATCTACAAGAAGTACAATAATCTTTTCGACTCTTAATTATTTATAGATTTGGATGTATATTAATATTCTCATAATTTCTAAGAAGTGTTTAGTGGTAAGAATACATAATAATAGTAAATCATAAACTTTGCACAAACTGTAGTTCCTGTCCCTAAAATCGTTTAATATTGACATGAGTTTTAACTGCTGCAATTATAGACTTCATATGGTGCTTTCGAAGTCTCTTTAAAATCATGATGAATTCTTCTAATATATTTACGTTTTTATCTTTTCTTATTGGTATAATTAATGTAAATTTATTGATTAAATGCAATCGTAACTCAAATTTGAGCTTCAAACATTTCGAGAGAGGATATAATGTCTTAGTAGATATACAACATGGCGCATGACGTAATGAAACCAAATGAGGTAATGGTCAGCTGATGCGATAATGAAATCTTCATACGAAAAGGAATTTATTAGTAATAAAAGGTAAAAAAGAGAGGAAGTATGAATCTTCTTAAGTTATTACGTTCATCGCGTATCTGATACGACATGTCTTATGAAGGCAAGCGTGCAACTAGATGTAGAGGTTTCTGTAATAGTAAAAAGTCTGTCTGTAAATGTGCGGGTAAGTACTTCTTCCAAACAGAGTGAAAGGTTAGATCATCATAAAAGGAGCCGATATAATTCTGAAGCACAATGCACAGAAAAACTAGTCGTTGAGTTATTTGGTGATGCTGCATTCGTTCAAACGTATGTTGTCCACGTACTTTGTACAGCACAGAAATCGATATAACTGGTCGCGAACAGGGTGCATTAAGACTGTTTTACGAGTATAGGATATCTGGAAAGCAATACTCTTTTCTTGAGCATCCTTTCGGTCGCACGATCTTTACGACATAGTATATGTTCCGACATTGTCACGTTGACAAGGGAAAAGAGATACACCATCTCGGCATGCTATGTCGTCATTGAGCTTCTACGTCGCACAGTCACGGACCTTGAGATTAACTTCATTTTCTCGGTGATTGATTATATTGCGACATTGTTATATTACACAATGAACTTATAATTGTAACTTTGTAGTTAAGGTTTCAGTATCTTTTTCCTCTCGTTATCGATTATCTCAATTTCGTAGTTTAGACGAGGTTTACGCACCAATACCTTGTGTCCCTCTTGACTAAATAGTTGGGTGTCTTGTCTTATGGAGACCTACACCCAAGTTCTCTGAGTGCTAAGCTGCTAGGACCCTTATGCTGCTATGGTCCTTTAGCAATCAATCACTTTGGATTCTGGACACCTGGGTCCCATACTTTACGCTGGTCTAGCATCACCAAAACCTTTCCCCTCTCGTTGGCTGAATAGCAGAAAGCTTTGTTCCTATGAGACAATGACCCTAGAATTCCGCCGTTGCTAGGCTGTCAGGTTCCTAAGTTCCTAGCGAACCTGTCTTGGACTATAAGTATCTAGTTTTTTATTTCTATTGGATGCATAGTTGGAGACCTCGTCTTTTGAACATTTTAATACACGCTCCTTCAGTACTATGTTATTAAGATTCCTAAGTCCAAATGATCTTTCAACATGAAAAATGCCCTGTTGCACCATTGTTCCATTGAATTACGCAGGTAAAACTCTGCTCCACTACTTACAATCTCTAAGCTCTGTACCATCAATACTTCCTCACTCCTCTTCTTTTTATTTAATAGTTAACTAGAGAGTTGAAAGGATTTAACTCGCATACTTGAACTTTTGCGCGATACAAATTTTAAGTATTGTATTCAATCTTTTCTTAAATATGGAGTCTGTAAAAATGTTTAGAATATTTATGAGTAACATCTTTTCTTCCAAACACAGTATTTGCTACCGTTCTTCTTATTTGTAGACTAACAGGAATATATTTCTCCGTTATAACACTGCGACACGTAGAATAGAACTTTCGCTGCGTATCGCTAGAATACCTTGGCTTGACACCTTATGAAAGGGTAATAAGACGTATTCACAAAAGGGCAGACTTCCAAGACTTCTATTCATGCTAATATCGCGCGACTTGTTTTCTTCTCGAATCATTTCATATGCTACAGTCATTGTGAATAATTCGTAGTACGATGTTGACGATGCGTGAAATTATATGCCAAGAGGTACATATTGTAAATTAGAAACATAGTAGGGTAGGTAAAGAACATTAAAAAAATATTGCAAGGTTTATCGAGGAATTAGAAGCATCCGTAGAGAACGCCGATCGCTCATTTGTCTCTTCGGTAATGAGAATCGACAGCGATATATTCTACTGACAAGTCTTCGCTCTCCCGAGATACTCCTTCTAATATTAAGGGGCCACCCTGGCTGCGTTAATTAATAAACTCGCTGGCTGGCTCGGTTCTAGCGTCGTTAATGAGAATTTGAGTAATGACGTCGTTCTCGCGACTTGTCCTCTCCGTCCCTTGGCAAATTTGCCGATGTGCCTTTGCATGTTACCCCAGTGTCAGGACCCACGGATATCGATGGTTCCTTTGAACGCGTTTAGGAAGGATTCTTGTGGTTTCTGGTAAGTAACTAATATGCAGAAGCATATTGAGGAAACACAAAATTATAGGTCATCATACACATGACCTACAATGGCAAATCAGAAACTAAGATATTAGAAAATTAGGATTCAGAAGGTATATTTCGTCCTCCAGGGTGTTAACTCATGAATTTTTCGGAAACTATTCCTGCTAACACTGTTTTTATTATAATTTCTTAGAATGAGAATGAAATATAAATGTACTATAGGTTCACGGAGAATTTTAAGGTTAAATATTCATAACATAAAATGGTATTTTACTTCAAGTTACGTGAGTTGAATGATGTTTATGTATAATAATACATTCCGCTTAAAATATTCATGCGGAGTCTGATTCGATGTTATAACGCATTGGATATTTTGTAAGCTGCAGGTTACGCTGCTTTTTAACAAGCAAATTACATTTTGTATATTTATAATACCTGAAATAAAATGGATTAAAGCCTTGATAATGTTTTTCCGTGTTTCTCTTATATTATTTGAACAAGTAAGATTCTTAACAGTTTCGAATTATAAATCATAAGTCGGTATAATATTTTGATATTAATTTCCAAACATTTAATTTCAAATAAAGTAATACTTCGTGCTTTCCGTAACAAAAAATTTAGGTCGTCATACTAATTTATTTATTATTCTGTTATTACACGAATAAAGGTATTAATTTTTTCATTTCCATTGCGCATATTTCTATCCAACTAAAATATATGTAAGCATATCTGTTGACCTAAAACTGTAATACTAATCTTGACACGAGATGAAGAGTAATAATATTTTAATTTGAGAAGTTATATCAAGAGTGAGACATTGTCAACGATAATCTAATTACAAGATTGAGTATATCACTCACGAAACGTTGCCATTAATTAAGCATACTCGCTTATCCGTCAGCAGGAGGTCGCGAAAACTTGGCCTGGGTAGCCTATTTTTACTCCTGATCCGTATGCGCCGAAGAAAATTTGAATATGCATCAGGTGGATAATGAAGGCACAAGGGTTGTAAATCTCGCAGAATTTCGTTTCGCTTTGTTTCACGTTGCCGTGCCACCCATGTAAATTAAACTGGCAAGATTACGCTTTCGTTACGCATTTCCCGCTGCAAAGTAAGGAAATCCAATTTGAAAGGAAGATACTAGTGATCTTAGGAACACGTTCAACCCTTCGTTAGTGTTCTCAGGTACTATAGAGGATTATTGACAAGGGGATGATAGGGTAGCTAGTTCGAGAATGGTGGCGCCATCCCGTTGAAATCCGTCCAACCATAAAGGGTTGCTATGGTACAACCCTCTGGAGAAATGCGCCAACAGTTGAACCGACTAGTCGACGTCTAGGATCCTATTAGGTTCCTACGTTCGGTACAAGAGGGAGTATGCGTTTTGTAAAGTTGGTTCAATTTTTTGTGCTCTCCTTCGAATGCTTGGATGTTTTAAATACCGACTGTTGTGTATACTATTGTTAATTCAAATTGCAAAATAATTATGTATTTATTATTTGCTAAGTTCTGTGAAATAATGTACACTTATTTGATCATTTTGAGAAGTTCATTTGGAATAATTAGTAATTTATTCACTCATTAATTCACTATAATTGCATTGATATTTTTGTTTATATGTACATTACAATGGAGTCTAATTTTAGTATTTCACGAATGAACTACTACATTTTGCGTGATTTTTCTAGTAGTCCATACGTATCATGAATTGTGAAAATATATTGTATAAAACCTTAACGAATATAGAAGTGTTGAAAAAATACAATTTTTAACGACTCAGATTTTGTTTATGGCAGAGAAAATATAAATACAGACGTGAAATAATATTTGCTCCTCGTTTGCTTGGTTGTTTTATGAATTATGTTTGTATGAATGTTATACATACAGCAATTTGATCTTAACGCAAAACAAGATATTATTAGTTTTATGACAAAAGAAACTTGCGACCTCTCATATTATAATAATGTTTACCTTAATCTCTTCTTTAGATGGATATAACTTACTACAGAGCATGTTCCTATCGTTTTATCGTGAACGTTATTTGTCATTATGTAATCATTATGTTACAATACCGCCTGAGAACACGTTTTATTAATATCAGTTGTTATGAAGTATGTGTTGTACATTCAGATGAAAATTACAATTTATTAGGTATTGGGAAAAATTCATGTCGGTTCTTAAAACAAAATTTAAATACAGAAAACGTAAGATAAGTCTGTATAATAGAATAAAATTTTGTTTTGTAAAACAATTTTTTTTAAGTCTTGAAATGATACTAATTCTTTCAACCAGGAATTATTTATTTTTTCAGATGAAGATGTAATTATTCTTTGTTTTGCTTTGGTTTAAATTACTAGTGAGAAATCTACTGATTGAAATCGGTCTTCAATTCATTATTAACAAAAAAACAACACGAACTTTTTCCGGTATCTAATATTAAGGGTCTATCCACACGAACGACGCGATCCCGCTGCAATTTCCCGGTGATAGCGCTGTGCGATTCAGCAGGTCTTTACTTTCAATTGTGCAATGCACATGATCGTGAGATCCCGCTCCGATGTCGTTGCAATTCTGCGATTGACGAAACAGTGTGACAATGATCGTACGTCATTTGCCAAACCGCAGAGTTAAGGTCACAACGATCGTTGCGAGATCGCAACGGATCGCCACAACAATGACAAATGTATATACTTTTTCTTTTTTAACTATGTATGTTGTGCATGTGTATATATTGTATATGTAGTTTGTACGTTTAATACATATTTATTGTATTGTGGTGAAAAAAGAAGTAAATCAAGTTTCGAGAAGTTGTAAAAAGTATCAAATTTAATCAATTTCCTCAAAGTAAAAAATTTTTCAACGTACATTTTGCGCATTGTTACATTACTATACAACATTTCAACATTCACATAACAAAAATTGATTGTTATATTTTAATTCTATCGAAAGTTATTTGATTCTGATACACTAATGATCGAATGGCTACAACGTTCACGCTACGGAATCGCACAGCGAAACCGTCGTGGCATCGCACAGGGATTATGTCGCTCGTGTGTATAGGCCCTAATATCGACCATATCTCTTAATGAAAAGTGAAATGTCTGCCAAAGGCGAGCCACCGGCGGAAAGGGCGAGGCGAGCCTAGTGCTCAACGGAAGAAAGGCTCTCTCCTTTGTCGGTCGTTCTCTCCGGCAGGGAATCCTCTATCACGCGGACGAACGAGAGGGAAAGTCGGATGAAAAATTATTTACGACTTATTCATACCACGGAGCAAGCCATGGTGGTTGGCTTGCGCGTTAAAAGTTCTGGTAATATATCGCGCCGTCTTTATTGTCTATGCAAATCCGTACCTTAACTCTGTTAAAAATACCCCTTGTATCTGAACACCCGACCTCTAAAGCTCGGCCGTTCCGCCGCCATTCAACTCGACGAAAAACCAGCTAGAAGAAAGAGGGTTCCTTAGAACAAGAGGAAGATGGGGGGTGAAGGCCTGGCGTCGAAATGCCCGCCTACATTGTGCTTTCGATCTTATTTTTCCATGGGACGCAAAACTCCCTCCTTTAATTTATTTAAATTTAAATTTAACAAGGCCAAGTCGGGGAAAATCGACGCTCGAAAATTACTTCGATTGCTCGCAGCATCTGTGCCCGAAACTGCTGGCGAACCTTGGGATTCAAGGTCGGTAACTACACTTTGCGACTTCCATTTAATCGGAAACTATAAAACACTCTTCGTAAAACAGATAAATAGAACATCACGGGGAAGGTTCTTCACTACATTTTGTGTCTGAATATTAATATGAAATGTATAAAGTTGAAAATAATATTATGAATGCAAATTTTCCTTTCATATGAAATATCGTGTCGAAGAAAAATGTATGTACTCTAAGGATTTCATCATAGATGGATCAATATCTTATATAGCGCATCAAATTCGTAAGCAGCTGCGACTTGATTTAGTAGTTGACGAACTTCGTTGTAGTTCTCATACTCTTAATCACAGAGACATGTCACTCTGATGGATTCTGGCAATCCATTTCAGCTTAGACGTGTTCGAGAAAGAAATTCTGTCTGACCAAAAAGGGTAAGTTTTCGATCTTTGACCCTTTATGTGTCTTGGAATAGATGATTGTTATAACGTATTTTTTTATCATTGCTCATTCTTTTCTATAATAAACTATTGGATAAATTCGTAATAAAAGCAAGGAACATTCGTTGCATAATTTGTTAAATTTCATTGGCCACACTTATGCTTGTTGGAGCTGAAATTCGATTTTTACAGGAGTGGATGGATTCAAGTATGACTTTTAGTCAAGGATTTCTAAGGATTAATCGGGTAATATAAAAGATAGTATAAAGTTAAATGAGCGAAGAAAAATTCAAAATTTTTAATCAAAACCGGTCATTTAATTGATCGTGGTACGTTTAGTGTCACTATTATTTTGGTTTTAACTTTCAGACCTAATACTGGTATCAAAATCATACCAGTATTATGTCTGCTTTTGGTAGTGCGTTGAATCGTATCCACACATCTAGAGATATAGAGGAAAGTCAGTATTCCAGTACACAATTTCAAGCTCGATTCGCTTCTTGAATAAGAGTCATTGACACTGAATGACGCCTTCGCCGACATTATAGAATAACATCAGGATTCTATCCACCGAATAGAAAGGGTGAATTAACTGGTGTACTACGATGGATTCGTATAGTACGACAGTCGCGTTGTAACTTCCTGACTTTCGACGCGATTATCGCTGACACGAGAAGCGAGGATGAAGCACATGGTTAAAGGATGGGTGAGGCAGGGGTGCTAAGTTATTACGTAACTACGCGGCAAATATTCCATTAATCTACTTAGACAGGACTTGTCAGGTGACTTGTTGGCAGGACATCGACCGGACGACGAAGGGAAGATGAAAGTCGCGAACAGTTGAGTTTTTCACGTTTTATGCATCGACTGGTAAAATCTACCTAAGAAAAAGTGCATGTTGTAAAGTTTTTTTTTAATCTAAACTTGAAGAACTCTAGATAAAGTGACTTCAGTTGTACAATAGGTTTACATCAGTTTTCATACAAATTATTTGCAATGTGTTCCTTGTCACTCATGCATAATTGGTATGGAACAATTTATGCTATTTTTTTATTTGCTATCATTACAATTATATTACTTTTATTACTTTCCCATTGAATTTTTCTACACTATCTGGCTGTATGTCCAGCGAAACTACTGTCAACCGGAAGTGAAATATAGAAAATAAAAGATTTAAAAAAGAATATACAACTAAATTGTCCCTCAATACTTTAAATGTGTCAAAATCTTTACCCCTTATTGATTAAAAATAGATGAAAAAGGTGTTCAAATCACTCACTTCTTTTAAGCTTCGATGACGACATACTGTTTTAAAAAGGAACGAACTTAACCATCATTCGCCTGAAATGTTAAAAGTATATATTTACGCACACTGCCGTACATAAATATTTGAACACTTCATGTGATCTTATTCAAATATTTATGTTTTTATTACACTACAAAATTATTGCATATAAAGAATATCATTATCAAAACTATATTAGTTCTTCATGCATGTCTAGCAATGCGGAAATGTCCAACTGCTTATCCACGATAGTGCATACGTGATTCTATTCCTGGTATAACCATTCTTAAGCCCGTGAATGAACCCTTTGCACTCCAAGAGTTTCCTACCAGAAATATCCACCTCACTCTTTGATGAAATATAGTCAACATTTCCTGAAACTAACTTAACGAGAAAGCGTACATAAATTACAGAAAGGAGCTGTTTTATTTTAATATTTCACATATTAATGTATCATATGAAAATTAACATTAAATATTGTACTTCATAATTTTACTGTGCTAAATCGTGTGGTGACTGAGAAACTCTTATGTAGTGCAAAGGGTTAACGCGTTTGATCAAGACTCTTGATTTGTTCGTGACTATCGCGAGCGTCGTTACATCGGCTCGTTCCTTAAGATTCCACAGACGCCCGAGCTTCAGCAGCTTATGCATAAATATACATACTAAAATTGTGTACACTAAATTCTGTTCTTTTGTGGAAACGAAGTCGGGAGACGCGACGCGACGCGACGCGACGCCCGGTCTCCCCGCAATCTTTGGACGCGGCTGAGGCAGACGGATTCACGGGGGTGGGCTGATTCTGTTTTCAAAGAGGTCACCGCCACCCTCTAAGATGGAAGGGTAGCGCGGCCGACGGCCTGATATATAGGGTTTCTGCATTTAGCTTTCGAATTCCTTTCGAGCAGCCTCGTTATCTTTGTCAAAGGGGATCTGTGGAAGGCGGAACAAAAGGAAAGTGCGACTGGCAGAAGAGAGGGAAGGCGACAGGGGGGTGGGGATGGTGCATGGAAACAGTGGAGAATAATTTATTCTAACGAAGAACCGCAATTAACAAAATGTCGCCTCCTTTCTAAATGATGAGTGTCTTTTTTCAAAATCGTTTGCCATTATTCTGGCAAGTTGATCCAACGAGACGGTTTCGACGAATGAAACGAATTTTAATGAACCGTGATCTCTATGGAGAACTCTGTGTTGTACTATCTTCTTAAAAACAAGAATATCGTATTGCATTTTTAAAAATAATACGATAAACGTTCAAGGGGAAACATTTTAAAAAATGTTCATTATTTTCATGAAAACAGTTGCATTATTTTGATGATTCAATTACATTCTGTTAAATATATTTATTTGATTATGCTGTATTTGTACATTATATTTTCGTTCCTGCATACGTGCATTTGTTATTAATAATGTTATTCATTTGAATGTAATTAATTTCTTCTTAATAAGGACGAATTATAATTTATAAATCTAGTAATTTAGTTTTGCGCGATGGAGATAACAAAATTTCTTTAGTTAATCAATAAATAGTAAATATCGTGCATTCATAGCATATAGTGCAAAAAAACATCAACAAAAGAATCTGAAGTGTTTATTTTACTTATAATTTAATAAACATTTTTGTTTCTTTCATCTCTCATGTAAGTATCATTTAGTTCATCTTGAAATAATATATTATTTTGTCATGATGAAGATTCGATTTTTAGTGAAAAGTAGAGTTTCTCGAACGTAGGACACTTCATAATTCTACTAAACTATTAACAATGAAGGAATTACAATGAAAGAGCTTACGATATTTCGATACCAAATCACGTCTTACATCATTCTTCAACCATTAACAGAGCTCCGATATACAATCAGGTACTGCGAAGCAAACCTTCCAGCATGAGTAATATTCCCGAATGAATAAAATAAGCTATATTGTACATATTCCGAGGCGTTCCGCGCCGCCGCGCCTTCTCAAATCTCGTCTGGCTTTCGATAAAGCTCGAGGGTACCCCATTTCAAGGGAAAATCCTTATTTGTTCGGCGTTTTGCTTAATGGGAGATCCATCTTTTTCCTACGGAAAGGATTTAGGGGATCCTCGTGGGGAAGCGCGCGATGTGTGCCGCTGTATAGAAGCGGCAGAGAACGTCACTGAAGATTAAACATGTATCGGGTGGGATATTGCTCGGTGGAGAAACAGGGGAGAAAATAAAGTCAGTCAAGATGGTTAATAACGTGATCGCCAAAGACGTTCTGTTTTTCATAGGCATCTGATCTCAGCGTCGAATATATTTCCCCGGATAAAAAGCCTCGATATTTTTACGGGATACGAATTTGTGTTTCATCATTTCGAAAACGCGTATCAATATTCATTATTTCATATTTACGATCGAAGTTACGGATAAAGTAATTTGACGGAATCGAAAACGAAGCTCGGTAATTTTCCGCCGGGTACGATATCGAAAAACAATTGCGGACGATAAATAAAGAAAATGAATTCAACGGAAGGGAGATGCCTAACACCTACGTCCTCGACCTCGCCAGTTTACCAAGACGTATACCCCGCCGCAAGCCGCGATATCGAAGACCATACAATATTTACGCTTTCGGCGGCAAGCGCATAAATATTTCAAGAACACCGAGAGAACACCCTTTACCCCTGGTGTCTACGGACCGAAACCTCCCTCTATCCCCTCTCCCTTTCCGAGTGATCGTATTTTACCTATATTCTGTTTTCGCCGACCAATATAAAGTCAGAAAAGTAACGCAAAGTACCTCTTTCCCGGGATATTCAATTAAATGGAAATCCCATATGGATATTCATAGAACAGGAGCATCTACAATGAAAGATCTGCAAGGGAGACTATATTTATTAGGGGAGATCTTTGTCCCGCGAAGAATGCTGAAAAGTGATCGACATTGACTTTTGTAGAGAAAAATTTTGTTGGCCAGTGACAACATATGTAAACCAGTTTATTTGTCACGGTTGAATTTATATTAACGAACGGATATTTGGTAGAGTAATTTTTATGCGGAATACAATAATCGAGAATTAAATGTTGACTATTTAATATTCCGCAGCATATTGGAAAAAACGAAACAATTTCCAACGGCCGCGTTTACAGTTACGGAAAAAGGAGGAACGGAAATTGGAAATTAATTTGATTGCAGGATAACACACGATTGCGTGCGTTCAAAATGTGTAACAATAGAATTTCTGTAATTTATTCCTCTGACTTCTCGTCTGTGTACGTATTACCGTTTTCATTGAATATTTATTTTATTTTACACGGGCGAATTGTTCATTAATGAAGAGAATATGAAACGAGAATATGGAACGTTTAGATTACAAAAATCGATAAGCATAGTGTTATTTATGGTGACATTAATAGATAAAATTGATAAATGGAGAGTATAGAACCAATAGTAATAACAGCTGAATCATGAAAATCAATACAGTTACTCCCACCACTTACCAACCATCAGTTCTTATTAATTCTGAACTATAGACAGCATTCCTACGATTCAAAAGTACCAGCGAGAAAGTGAAGTTCTAATTTTATCTTCAAGGAAAAAGTGCAGAGTTTGTGCCTGTGTTCACCAATAGATACGTTAATAATCAAAAATTCCGTTTGCCGACGCACGCTTCGCAGCAGGGTCCGTAGCGCGACTATTTACTTGCAATTAAAGAAGAAAACTATGTCACGACTTAAACGTAGACTCTTTGTATAAGATAGCAACTCGAAGAGAAGAAATGGGAAAAACAGCTAGCCGTTGCTGCTTTTATGCAATGTCCTCCATCCGTCTAACTAATTGGTAATTAGACGACGCGCAATTAATCATGCCCCTTAACCCCCTTCTTTCCTTTCCCCGGGGCCGGGGCGGGCCAGGGAATCTCGAGTCGAGGAGCTTGGATGTTTAGGTCTATTCAACGTGGCCATTCGTTAATGAAGTCGCGTGTCGGGGCGCCAAGTTCATTTCCCTCTGAATGCGATGAGTCCGAGAATCATAATTACTGTATTCAGTACGCATACCCTTCCTGATGCGAAACGTGTCCACGCCCACCGCGCGCTCCACCCGGAATCTCGATTAAACCCGTGTCCAAACGATACTGGAACCACCGGCACTCGCTCGCATGCGAACGTGCCCACGAATATTCTGTTTACTCAGCGCCGTCCGAATTCTTGTCTTTTCATTAGCCCTCCATTTTGTCCTATCGCGTACCTTCCGACCAATTAAATTGTCTCGAACAATTGCCTCGACCTTCGATTACTCCGTGCCAGAATAAAAAGCTCGCCCGTCATCGGAGCCATTCGCCGACGATTAATTCGCTGGTATCCTTTTCCATATTCGTTACGAATGTACGCGTATACGTTGGTGCGCATTCATTTATTATTGTCTCGCAGCAATGTGATTAATGCGAGCCGCATACCGTTCACGGACTTCCTTTGATCTTTTCGGTGGATCAATTTTGAAACAACAACGCGCGGAATGCCAATCAATCGCGCGACCCATTTGAATATCCCACCGTGGTCAGCTGTTCTATGAATTCTCCTGTTTTATCTGTCGAAAACCGAGTCTCCCGCGTCACACGAATCGGTATCCCGTGTACGACCACACGCGCATTAGTGCAGCCCGAAGTTCGACGTTCGGCATCGGTTGATCAGGCCGTGCCCATGTATCGCGACGTACACGCGCGTATACGCGCACACATATTACGGGCGAAACCACAGTTCATAGAAGCATATGTACTTCCGTCCTACGAGAGGCTGATTGTATAACATGATCAGCAGCACCCGGTGCATGCCTATAATGTTTTGATTGTAGGACGCCCCGCATTTGACTCCGTTCAACCTGATGCCGGGGTTTGGCTGTAACTTGCGCCGACTTCGCATCGGAGCAATCATTGGCAGCTCGTGATACCGAAGTCGCAATGCACCAGCTCCGCCTAAACCGCTTACACTAACTAATACGTTATACGCGTTGTATTAAGATGCCGTTACGGCTGAATAACGAGTCAATCGATAGCGCTACGTATGTACATCGCGCGCAATCGAGCCATCCCCAATTAAGCTCCCTGTGCGCTTCTCGAGTCTATTTGACAGTTTATCGGTGACTTAGCTGGTATTGGTAGTCCGCGCATCTCATTTCACTTTTGTTTGGGAATATAGTAGTATTCCTTCGTCTATAGTTGAACGCCATAGTATATTTCTACATTAGATTATAGACTGTATGGAGGACTCAGAACGCAATCAGGGTAATCAGATTCGTTTCTCTTTCTATTATTAAAACTTCCGATTAATAATGCAATTGTATTAATACCTTCCTTGTTCTAGTAAATAATTTGAAATGCTTACATGATGGAATTTTAATTATTATTATAAATCTACAGGGATTATATACAATACATAGTTATAGATACAGCATATTATACGACTCTCTGATACATCGTTTCATAGTGCACTTTCAAAGTTGTCGAATCTCTCTTACGCAGTTAGCTGCTACGTGTTCCATTAAAAGACGAGCCAAAGAAAACTCATGACACATTCGCGTTCTCATTTATAATCGCAGGGAGCGTCCAACATAATTGCGGTTATCGATCTTTATCGGATTTAATTCAAGCGTGAGTTACCAGAAGCGACGTAGAAGCGAGCAGTTAATCAACACTCTCCCCGTGTATTTACAATACCGTAGATTTCACCTCAGCCCCGATATTCCTGTATGTATACACTTTTGTATCTCACGGCATGTAGGCATAGTACGTAAATATCCCGTACAGGTATGTACATTTCCCAGTGCATTTCTCCCGGCCTGTCTGTGATTCCACTCGATTGTAACCGTCGTTATTGTGTACATAACCCAGTTACACATACGCGTTATTTCAAAAGCTGAGCTGAGGATTCTGGATAGCTGCGATCAGCCCATTACCAAACACGTCATGACGATTACACAATATTGGAATTCGATTACGTCTCAACACTTTCGCATCTAATGCTGCCTTGATTCGTCATCCACGAAATGCTCGGCGAGTGCTGTGCAAGTACTAGTTACCGTGACTACAGCCTGAGTTGGATCGAAGTGAAAATGTTAGCAACATTTGTGTACTAAAATGAAATATTCGTAGTGACGCAAGAACAGATTGTTAAAATATATTACTCGCATTCTAAATTACAAAAATATCGTTGAAAAAGTAAGAATGTGATAGGACTAAAAATATTAAACAATCGTAGTAGTGTTTTAAAACTGTTGAAAAAATTACGTGAATTTATACTGAGAGAACGTGGAGGTGTTATATTACATAGATAAAATTGAAATTATAATGTTTATTACATTCACGATTTCAAAGACAGAAGTTGGATTTTTTATTCAAAGACAAAGTTTTAAACAAAGAAAAAAAGAAGCAACATTTTCAGAGCTACAGTTAATAATTCATGTTTGGAACATTGAAATGTGAAAAATATTTTATGACCACTTTTTCTAAGCAGTAAGTCACCTACTGCTCGAACTGCACCGAGGTCGAAAGTCTGCCATTAGGTTATCCATTTTATGTAATTATAGTCACGACAGGAATAATGTACCTTCATTTATGTGGAGTTAGTACCTCAGGTGATTCTGAGAGTAAAGATAAAATAACTTTGACAACGGTCGCGAGCGGGTTAAAAGCATTCAAATATCTATATGACATCTTTTTATGAGCAATTTAAACGAGCAAGTACGAAGCAGATCGTGATACGTAAGAAGTGATTAATTATAACCTACTTCGCTGTCTGGTGCTATCTGCTCATTTACTTATTAATAGGAAACGATTTCCTGTCCATAAAACTACATCTAAATGGATGGAAGTATAATAGTAGAAGCAGAAATACATTGCATATATATAAGTCTTTTTCAAGGATATATCTCATATCAATTGACATCACAGAAATGTTGCTCTTTGCGAGACTAATATGAAATCATCCGCATTGTCATTCTGAATTGTACAGACGCACTGCAAGCTCGAGCCGTCCGAAATCCATCTATTGGAGTGTGATCGCGTTTCCTGATTGTATTAAAATAAAATACCATGGAATCGACACGCCCACACGCAGAGCAAGAGGATTTTCCCGGGGGATCCCATGGGATCTCGGCGCCGCGATTTCTGCCGAGCTACTTCGCGTCTCCATTCTTCCGCGCGGCGCAGGTAAGAACGATATTAGATTTACCCCGGAAGCAATCCTTTTCACGTAACCTACCCCCGGAAAAACTCGAGCGAAAAGCGATAAACGACACGTCACGCCGCGTTTCACGATATCAATTCGATCGTGTACGAGATGCGAGACTGGCGGCGTTTCTTCGAATGGAATATCGGCCGGCTGACACGGAGAAGGGTGAAAAAAAGGGGATGAAAACGGATCTCGCCTGCTCGCTGGTGCGCGTAGCGTGTGGCGCGCGCAAAAGACGCCGGAGAAGAAGGTAATTGAATTTTCGTTGATTATCTGCTGGAAATTGAAACAAACGGTTTACTAATAACCACCGTTTCCCGTAGATTCCGTCGGTGTAACAGGCATACTGATGTTGTCACGCCACTCGCGGCCGCAATTGCTCGTGTGAAAGAAGAATACTGTGCACCCGCGCCCACTAATCACTTTGCCTTTGTCCGTTCCCTTTTCAGAGCGCGATAATACGCGCTCGAAAAACCAACAGTCAGACAACCATTAATTTTAATTCCCCGGTGAATCGACTGCTTCAGTCGTGCTCTCTGTACGGCTGTAATCTGAATGAGCTCAAAGAACTCGATGAACGAACGACCGCAAGGTCACGAAAAGTTCTCTGCGTATAGTAAGGTACAGACGTCGTCGACTTTTAACAAGGCTGGGAAAAAGCTTGCGATTTCAATCGTTTTTCCGGTGAAACTGTGAATATTGCTCGCTGTCTGCGGACGGATTTATAAATTACGAATGGAAAGTGAAGTGTAAAATACACAGAGTTTCTATAGGATGTTGTGAACCGTCAAACCTTACCGACGTTTATATTTTGTTATATGAGAAACATTAAATGGGAAACCACTATTCTATATTAAATAAGTTAACATGTTTTCATACATGTTTCATACAAATTTTTTATTTTAAACATTCCTTAAACATTGTATTTAAATATAAGTCGATTTTACGAACTTCACAAGAGACTAATATTTTTATTCAGGTATGTCCTTACTGTATTGGATGGTCAAAGATACATAATAGAATGGAATATTTGTGATAAATTTTACCAAATTATATATTGTGGAATATATTTCTCATTGTCGAAAGTATTAAGACTACACACAATGTAATACACGCAGAATAAAAATGAAGTAAATTTTCCCGAGAACAATATTTTGTGGATAAATATTTGATTTAAAATTTTTAATTCCTTAATTCATAATACAAGAAATTAAGACCTAGAGTTTTCTCAATTTGTGTACAGATTATTAGAAGCAATCAACTTAATTAGAATTTTAGGAGTTCAAAATGTAATAATAATAACTATACCCGAATGACTTAAAATAGTGAGAAAGTGAAATACTGGTGAATGTACTAGTGAATAACTTCAAATGGCGAAATTACATTAAACCGCCTTCTCAAGCGAAACAATTATTTAGTTATCATTAAATAAGAAGTAAAAACGGTCTGATTTGTACAGACAAGTCAGCATTACAATTACCTCACGATTTCAGTAACATTGTAATATTGTAACATGAATCGAATGGTACACTGATACTACTATATTATATTTCGCGTTTCATCATTACAGTGTATCCTGTTAATATCTTTGAAGGATAGATAGACAGTAACAAAAGAAAAGTATACCACACATGAAATTCGTTCTTCAATCTTTCAACACTAGAATTACCGAGCAGTTAGAATGACTCATTTATCATTTCTTATAAACGTTAGAAGAGTGCATCTTCCGAGATTTGAACCGTCTCATATTAGTGTATTTCTAAAAATACACAAATTTATTTTATATTGTCTTAGAAAACCATCTTCAGAATTTTCATAAATGTAAAATAAAATTTTTCAAACGCGTCATATTAACCCGTCTGACAGTTGTAGTGTTAACGATCAAATAATTAAGACTCGCACAGACCTTTTTACAAGAACCGGGCAATATTATCTTGAGTAATGACACCGACGACGTCTTATTTCACTTTTCCGGTGAAACCGTGTCACATTCGCGTACGTCCGCGATATATCACGAATCACGACAGAAACGTATTAGGGAAACGTTGCGTACCAGAAACAATATGAATCCATCCATCTTAGAAATCCGTCTCGCGATAAATGGGCCGATGGGGTGGGAGGGTGGTTGAAAGAAGGTGGTGCGCGGATTTCGATGTCTTATCGCGAAAAAAAAGGTAAAAGGACAGGGCGGAAGAAAGGGTGAATGGGCGAGCATGTGGTCAATTCTTGGGTGTCGGGTAGTTGCGCAGGGGACAGCTCTGATTGGTCCGTCGCCGCCGGTCGGCTGACGCGGCTTGTGGCTTTCGGCTCGACGGCTTGCCTCGACTCGCTCAGTCGCACTCGAACCGCGCATCGGTGAGGGTGTTGTGTCGCCCTCTCTCGGCAGTCCTCTCGTACGGTGTACGCGTGTGTGCGTACTAGCGAACGGTTGTCACGCGAGCCTCGCCACGTTGTTTCTCCCCGTCTTTTCATTTCCAACGATGTTCTGGGTTCGCTGACTGGGACGAACGATCGGTCAGACATTTTTCTTATCTTTTTTTCACCTAAACATCATTACGAAACATTGGATTACTAATTCGCACATTAATATATTTTAAACGACTGTTCTTATTTTTCGATTAATCTCGTACTCACTATTAATTTATTGGAAATGATACATAATGTTTTCATTGGAAAAGCGATACTTTAAAATTGAAGACTACCGTTAACAGTCTTTATTTAGAAGTTTCCGTGATTCCGTCGAGAAGTTTGATAGAAACAATTCTAACCGCATTCGTGTTCAAAATGATAGGTTGGGTATAGGAATCGCAGAGAGCAGTTCTAAAGCGATCATACGCGAGCTGTCAACAACTTTGAAACATAAACTGTCAACGAGACACGCCGAGCGTGTACTCCATCTTGAAAGCGTCGAGTTCGATCCTCTTTGAAAGACGATTATCTAGCACGTGAAGCTTGCGATTCCGTTTGCCAGCGGCGCACCTCTCTCTCTCTCTCTCTCTCTATCTCCCTCGCTCTCTCTTTCTCTCCTTTCTCGATCCCGCTCCTTCTCCCTTCCTCACCCCACCAGCCCTGTTTTTTTGCTCTTTTTCCCTCGTCTTTCCGAGCACTCGGCAGTCGTTTAAAAGGATATTGGACGCCATTGAACGTTTGGTTCTGTTCCCAGTCGGCGCGGAGGACACAGTGAATAGTCGTGCGCGCGTGTTTGTCGTCGACGTGCAGGTCGAAAACGCGGATCGTTCGAGGCACGGCCAGTGCGGGAGATAGATCGTCTTCGGTGTAATCTGGCGTTGACGTAACCTACCCCAACGTAACTTTTGTTTGGGACATCGGTGAGCCCGCGCGTACCACCCTGCCCGTCCGTGTCGGCCGTCTCTCGCTACCGTTTCTCGCTTGTGCTCTACCCCCTCCCTCACGGTCTCTCGTGTATGTGCCCACTTTTCTGGAGTGTGTGCGACTGCCCCCACAGCGAGAGCGACTTCACGCGTTTACCCGGTAAGTGATACACTATATTTATCTATCGATACGGCATCCTGTCGCGCCGATTTATGATTCGGTGACGCGCGATTCGCGTCTGGATATCGTTCCAAATACGTGATACCTATTGAACGTGGAATGTTTTAACTATTAAATACAACTGCGTTGGACGATTTTATCGTTTCACTGTGGATTTTCTTCTTTTTTTTGTCTACACACGGCGAGTACTGTTTTTTGATTATTTATTTGAAAATAATACGCTGAGCGTGAGAAATTATACGGTTTGCCGTAATTAGACGCCATTTTGACAGACTCGATTAATTCTGTTGTTTTCAAATATTGATACGGGAATTGATTATTCATGGAACGGTGTTCGAATCAAACAGCTTTGATATATTTCTATCACGATTTGCTTTCTTTTTTTTTTCATATGGATATTTCGGTTGCTTTTGCCTTTCGATTTTACGGCAGTTTACGCAATTGAAATCGAGCAGTTGAATTTATGCCTTCAGTTACTGCATCTTGTATGCGCGCGCGGAATTGAATTTCTATTTCGATCGTAATATCTTATCCCCGAAAATTGTTGATTCGAATTGAATATAGAAAAGACGTTCGTTCTCGTCGCAGTATTTCCCGGGCTTCTAATACCTATGTCGACCCGCGCCCGCATAAATAATTTTTGCCATTACCATATTGGAAAACGTTCTTTCAATACCGTAAAATACGTCCAAGGATTATAATTCATCTCCGCTAGTGTTCCAATTTTTCTTCCGCTCTGATATTTTCATACTTTACAGCCGACTACTTCCTTTATTCTTATTAGTCCATAAATACGCGGCTTTAAATAATTGGAAGATACTGAAAATGGATCGGGACACTTCCGTATGACCTAAATTGCAAACTGGTATACTGTTAAACATAAACCCGCGATTGCAAGTAATAATGTAACTTACACTAATCGCTTCAAGATAATTAAGTTTCACGTCAGGACGCACACAATGCCATTTACTAAATTGTATTCACATGTCTATCACCAGAATTCAATGCAATTACATTTGATATGAAATAATCAAAATGATTAAATATTGTACACAGAGAGGGTAATTTGAATACTCTCTGATAAGA
The DNA here is from genome assembly GCF_051020985.1 of Nomia melanderi. Taxonomy (NCBI): domain Eukaryota; kingdom Metazoa; phylum Arthropoda; class Insecta; order Hymenoptera; family Halictidae; genus Nomia; species Nomia melanderi. The sequence goes on from NC_135005.1 coordinate 1,448,531, forward strand.
TTGAAAAGAATAATAAACGTTATAATGTAGTATATATTCTAATATATGTTGTATCTCAGTTATGCAACTGACTGCTATTTATTAATATAATTGGCATACTTAAAAAGAATATAATGCGCCGTATTTGGAAACGAATAGCACAACGATTAAGGCAATCCATCTAATATTGTACAAACAGATAAAAAATGTAGGTTCGTAAATGTAATTCAAAATTGAAAGTAACTGAATATTCCATAAAATGAAATGCTACCGAGCAAAGTATATTCTTTCAAGACTAACAAGCAGAATTGTTTAAAACACACGATCGTTTGCTCCAAAGTTGATAAACTCGACATGCACTTGAATAACATTTTATTTAAATTTTCAATCTAGAACAGTCGAGCGTGTATCACCAGAAATCATTATCTTTTATCGACCAAGAAACTTATATATCATGCTTGATTAGGGTTCACCAGGTGTCGAATGTAATAAACAATTCCGTTAAAATTTCCAGGGTAAGGCAGAACGCAGGTGTTTAGGAATTTTTTATTCTCCTGAGAAATTCATAGCCCGAGTTCCGGGAGGGGAGCACGGTCTCGTTAAGCCAATCGTGTCCCTCCGTACGGTCCCTCGCGAAGAGTCGGAGTCACCGCAGAAATAATATTCGCTTTGGCGGGTCCAAAGCTCTGCCAAACCGCGGGGTAGCTGCAACGCACCGCGTTAGCCCTGATGGCACATGGTGCTGAAAATAGGTGGACACGGCGTGTTGCATCTTTCCGCGGGCCCGTTTGGAACGGCTGTTCCAGTATCTCGAACTGTGGCCAGGCGAGAGTAACAAGAAAAAAAGGCCGAGGGGCGAGTCGGGAAGGGGGTGGCGAGCGCTAATTGGTTAATGCGCGTCATTACGGGGCTGCTGTGCTGTGGGCAAAGAGAATTAAAAATAGCTAGCATCCGCGTGAAGAAACGGTTGCCGCGCACCAAAAAGAGACCCCCGCTTCTTTTATTAACCTTTATTCTTGGTTTTTGCGCCTCCACCGTTAATTGAGAATACGAAATATTCCGGCGCAGCCAGAAGCGGCCGGGTTTGCCGAACTGAAATTCACTTTAGTCTCTTGATTTTCATGTAAACAGGCTCTCTCGCGAAGTTAGACGCACGAATCCCGCTTTGCTTCCCACTGTTTGGATTCCGCGTCGTCGTACGGCTGCTTTCCGCTTGCTCGTCAAATTCCTTCTTCCCCGTTCGGTTTAATGCTCTTGTATATGGAAATCAGTGGAATATCGATAAGGATTTGCTTCCTTTTTTTCCTTCACCCCTCCCCTCTCCGTCTCTTTCCTTTTTCTCCTGTCTTTTATTCACGTTTCTCTTGTTCCCGTTGTTCAGGCACCGGCACGACTTTGCTACCCTACCTGTCAGCCGCGCGCGGAATCGTTCGACCCTCATTGACCAAGCGACGCCGCGAAGATTGCGAAAGCACTCGCCCCGAGGACTTCGTTATCGTGAGTGTGTCTCGCGACCTCGTGGCACGTGATTGGGTGATTAGAGTCATTCCAGGTTTAGTTTGACGAGTGGGGGGGGATTTCTTAGTTCCGCGAACCAGGTGGCTGTGAAAACAGTGTCCTCTGGGTTTCGAAACGGCCCGACCTAATTCCCGTCGGATTGAAATATTCGACGGCAATTATGTCGTTTTCAATTATAGTTGGCCCGACTCGCCGACTGACACCGATGCATTGTTTAATTTCATTTCGCGATTTAATCTGCGCCGCGTTGCTTTAATTAAATCACGCGTTTTATTGCTGCCTGCACGAACTCGATTGTTACATAACGCTGGGAGCGCATCGCGCATTTCGAATACATGCGCGTTGTTATAAGCGATTATTTCGTCGCCTTGGAGATGATTAGCTGTTCGCTGTGTGGAATTTATAATGCCATGGAATTTCGGGGCAGATATTCATGATGCGCGTTAAGAATGTTGTCCTTAATATACTTGATGGGTTAGAAGAGATAATATGGGTACATAAATAACTGTATGTGACGTTTCTTCGTTTATTGACTTGCGAGAAAATTGATTTTAAATAAGAACTTCTATTTGAATTTAATTAAAATCTATTTCAGTTTCTATATTATCTTCTTATATTTGTCCTTTAATGGAAATCAATGAACGAAGCCCGAGAGATGAAATATTTGACTATTTCAGATATTTAAAATTGGAGGCAGGAAGCTATACAAAGATTGAAAAAACTTCTTTAATTTCGTTTTAATTTGTTGTGCAGAATCATCGGTCAGGACTTTCTCAACATGTCCGTTCTTTGCTTACCGTATCTACTTCAATCATACATAACATTTATATATGTTCACTGTATACTTTTGAGTTACTTTTTCAAGCAGAATCAGTTCCTTTGAAATTGTATCGCCCATTCTGAAACCTTTATAACCCTTTACTATTAATATTGATCTCAAGGACGAAAAAAAAATTTGGTAATGAAACGTGCTTTATAGCATTTAATGAATAAGTCTGATAAAATAAATATTATTGATTTGTTTCTCTGATCTGATCGGTAAGGAAGATACATTAAAAAATTATAAATGAAAGATTTAAAATTTTTTAAAAACAATGCTTTGTAGTGTAAGTTTTTTAAACTCAGTAGTTAAAGACTAATAATGTAAATGTAGAAATCCGCCATTTGAATATTTTTCTTACTAACCGTACATCGATATATAAAAGCTACACCCTTTTTCATAAAAATGACTTTGTATTATAAATGAAGTTTCATAAATTTCTTACCAACTCACGTTCTTTTTAATGTTTTCGCGAGTTCAAGATATTATAGGGTTAAATACATAAAAAAATACATATGACAGATTCAAGGGAAACGTTGATGTCACGATATTTTTTATGGCGATAAGTTCGAGGAAATATTCGAGAATCGTTCGTTTCAAAAGAAAAGTGAGCTTCTTCATCGGTACGATCTATGTACACGTGAAAGTACACGTATAAATGTGCAGTACTTTTGCATCCATAATAGGAATTCGATTCTTGAGTAAGAAAGTATGAGAAATTGAAAGATTCTAGATAGTCGGTCTAGAGCTCCTCGGCTGACATGCAAGTTCGCGCAGTCACGTGAGGTCGAGTGACTTACACACTCGTCCATACTACATGGGAATACACTTACGTGCCGCGGCATTCATTTTCTGCTATCGTGAGTTGTACCTCCATGCCGAGCAGGTCGCGGGATTGAAAAATGTAGGATAAAAGTATTACATTATATATTTCGAATGATTCTGTATTACTTGAATTACTTACTTCGTATGCAATTATTAAGAAGGCATTAATAGTAGTAGAAAAGCTAACGTTTATAAATGAAATATCAATTTTTATATTCCCTTTAATCTGAACAAACGTTTTTTTTTATTACATTCTTTATGTTACAGAAATATGTGAAATGATATCAAAAATTTGTATGTATTATAATCGAGCTCTCAACGAGCATTTCGCTTTAATTAATTGTAAGCTTTAATTTCATGTAATTAGGGAAATATCAAGACCACATTTTTCTGTAGCGTTAGGAGTGCTTATAATACAGCAGTAAAAAGTTTTAGTAGGTCAGAAGAAGTAAAGAATATTTTATAAAATGTGATTGCATGAATTTTTGATTTTGAAGAATTACAGTGAGGAAATTTATTCGTTATATTCAAAAATAATCTACTAATGTATTTGTCGATTGCTTTATTTTACGGCTACAGCCACTTTCACTAAATTCTAAGGATAGAATGATATTATTTTCTATCTGTGATTTTACTGTCGTCTATAATAACAAGTCTATTAAGTTCATATGCAAAACAAATGTCACACTATCGAAACTTACAAATATCGACAAATCATATTTAGCCGTAAATACACTTGAAGTATCTCCACTATTAATTTGTTCAAAAGTTTCACAAAATGTATTCAATTTAAATGTGTCCTTACGTATGTAATCATTGCTTTTATCTGAATGTTCTAAGCAACTGTGACTCTTTGAACGTTTCATTTTCAGTTTGAAGTACCTACGCGAATTAAATTCTCAGAAATTCCATACTTGTAATGTATCTGAAGCCGCAAATAACCAGCTCCATTAATTCTGCGCTCTTGTTAGTTTCAGAAGAATACGGGAGAGTTTGGTTTATTATTACTCCTACAATTTTCCGTAGGCAAACTTTGATATTCCGAGATTGCTCTCCGATTCAATTACGTTGAGCAATTTAAAACTTGCACTCTAGAGACTCCTAACTTCGAGCTTATGAAGTTAAATGTGTCAGACGTGCTTATTGCAGTAATACAGAACGCACAAATAGTAACGCGAAAGAGTAACAGTAAATCGTTTATTAAATTATATTCGTTGTTGGCAATAAATATTATTAATAATAATTTAGATTTGTTAGATTTTGCCCATTTAAAGCTTGATAAAAAGTCGAAGTTGCTTTGGAATTTCTCTTCGCACGAGAAGACGTTAAAAATTTACATAAAGAGATTGCGAGCAGGATTATATTCGTTTTTGGGGTTTTGTTCTACGACGCCACGAGAATGCAAACGTGGAATCTACAATTTTCGCTCTTAATTGGTTCCACGCGAAATGAGACGATTTTCATTGCACTGTCCGCTGTTTCCTGTATCGCTGTATTCGTATTGTGAGAATTGCCGCTGTTAACTACGATCTTGTTTTACGTAGGAAATTGGCACACTATAATTGAAATTATCAAATCGTTGTGGTTCGATGTGACGTATACATTACAATTTCTACATTCCACGATTGCCACGTATGGTAAGAGTATTTCATAATAAAAAATTCGTCGAATTTTTCTGAAATGGTTACTTTTACACTTGCTGCTTATATCTTTCAATATCTTTTATTTGTTTATAATCAATAGTTTGAAAATTTGAGAATATAATAGTTAAGTATACAGATTTTTATTCTACATCGACAATGTTTAACTTTCTGTGTAAAAACTTATTAGCAAATTATTTTTACAAAGCAATATAAGATCATATCGTGCAAAGATCACGATTCAACGTGTTTTTTACCTGTATTGGAGAATTTTTATTTATTCTCCATATCCTGCGAATCAGTTATTATTTAACTTTGACTGTACAAAATTATCTGGTGGAAAAAGCATTTACCAATTAGGAAAAATGATTTTTATAAAATATATTGCATTACAACGTCCAAAATTTAATAAGGCAGATGTTGGAATCTCTTACATCTGAATTAATAGGGAAACATTAGAATACAGATAAGTCGATTCTCGTACAATAGAATTCTTACATTCTTAATATTGATCTGCATGTAAGAAATTAAAAATTGAAAAGTTAATACATTTCCTTTTTATTCTGGTATGATTAACAGTAAGATTTCCTGTAAGTAAACTGTTCCACCTTCAAACACTTGATAGTAGTAAATTTGTTCGTAAAATATTCATCATAAATTAGTATTTAATATTAATGACGCGTCGGGAAGAGTGTTAAAGAATTTCATAATACGAGGCCAAGCTTCTACGAGAAGATTACTTTCACGTCGGATCAATCCCTTATTAGGAGATTATTTTCCTCGCGACAGACATGGAAGTCTAAAGCGTGAATTCGATGAGCATTAATTACACGTTTGAAACCGTAGAATGAAAAGACTCTTCGGGGATCGGCCCGCCATTAACGTACACCGATATGAAGGAAGACGAGTCCATTTATGGATGGTCACACGGGCTGAAGCGGCAACCAATGTACGTTTCAGCCGCGGGTGCACTTAAAATTTCCATTTGCTCGTTGTACGCAGTCGTTCGTATTGCCGTGTAAATGCTTATGTCTGAGGGTCTGCGCGAGTGTGCGCAATCCGCCAATGGGAGTATAGGGAAACGGGCTCGCGTGAAAATGTTTTGAAGCATAATGCCGCCACTTGACCGAAATACTGGAGGGAGCAGAGGGAAGGAAGTGTCCTCAAAGGTAGCGACATCAGCTCGCGATTCCTTGCCTCTACGCAACGGACGTGGACGAATGTAACTATAAAGCTCAGATAAAAGCATAATTCTTTAAAGCGTCCATGAACACGTCGCATTAGGAATTCTCTCTGTACGATACGCGAATCTTTGTGGACGCGAAAGCGTTTAGTCGTTATACACTGGAACGGCAGACACCAGTGGGACCGTTTCTTATGTTCATAAAGGCAAACGCGATCGAGCGAAGTTCATCGTTAAGAGAACAGTGCTTGATTCTTCCTCAGTTCGTAAATTTCTCATGGACATTCCTAGGGAGTTGGAAAGAACTTGGTAATCATGCGCTTGGTACACCTTCGGGGCAACGAACAATCGAACGAGTAGCCATTTTAGGATCGATGGAAACTTGGAGCATTTCAGCCATTGCATTAACTCCACTTGCACGGAGCTCCGACAGTTGTTAGGATCGATTCTTGTTACGATGAGAGCCTGGCCATAGACGGTGTAAGAGTTTGGTTACTTTGTAGCTGTAATACATCAAAGTTTTTTGCGCGGTATGTTCTACATAAGATGATTATTTTTCCGACGCAGCACAATATACTTTCATTGCAAGAAGGTAAACTCATTGTACAATTGTTACTCTTTTATGGATTTATTTCTACAGGTTGGAATAAAATAAGTAATCGCTTATTTTTTTGAGATTTTTTTGAGCTACAAAAGAAATGAAAATATCTGAAAACTTTATTTAGTACGTTGAAGTTTTTGTTTGATTTGAGTTTCGAATTTATTACGTTACGAGAATTTTGTAGAGTTTGTTTTCCAATTTACAATGAAATATTTGTTGTTATTAGGAAATTTTTATCACAGACATTGAATTCGTATCATTAGTTTTAAAGGGAGTATAGTATTCAATTACTAGTTTGAGTAATGTATATTTTTTTATATATGTATGATACAAATTCTATTTTTAGTTTAATTTTCCAGGAATTACTGGTTTAACTTTTCAAAAATTAGGTTTTATTGATGAGTCCCCCATTGAATCTTTAATAGTATAATTTTTAGATAAAAGTACATCATCCATCTGCGAAACATTATTTCCTGCATTAAACTTGCGTAGTTTATGTTAAACTGTTACAACAGTATAATATTCAATGTACAATTTAAAAATTTTGTAGCAACTGTGTCTTAACGATCCCATTTAGATAGTATATATACTAAAAAAGTAATTAGGAAAGACATTCTTTCTTATTTTACTCAATTTTCAAAAAAACCGCATTATCTACACAATAAAATATAAAACATAGTAAGAATATTAAGATTGTTCTCTAGTTCGTACCAATTTAAAATCAATTTTCAATATTTACTGGGAATAAAATAAAATCAATTTTCAATATTTACTGGGAATGAAATAAAATCAGTTTTCAAATGTCTCTTCACTGTCATATTCTGTGTTCAGTCCATTCAATTTACCGTGTAACGCGAAGACAGAGCCGGTGAAGTTAATTCTATTTATTCGAGGTAAAATGCGATTATTACGTGAGCACTGCTGTATGATCATCCACCAATAATACCATGCTTGAGGCAGATCAATACGGGCGTGAACAATGATGTATTGCAGGGAGATTACTTGCTGGCTAAGCTGAGGAATGTGGGTCGGTTGGTCAGTTCTCATCTTTCTTATGATACCGATTTGTTATTCGTCAATACAGTTACGTGTAAGCAATAAAAACTATGAACAAACAAACAGCGGAAGACACCCCTTGTGTCTGTGCCGCCCCGCTAAAAATGTAATCTTTTACGTAAACACGACATGAAAACCGTAATATTTCATGAGTCTTGATTTTTATCTCATTCACATAATCGAACACTTTCTATTTACCCAAAAAACCAGTACAGAAATTTTACTTCGCAATAGGAGAAATCAGATGGTAAAACGTTAGACGACGAACAGCTCACGAAAGGAGGGAGAGAGGCATTACGCATGCAAGGTCCGTGGTTCGTTGCACTCAGACGTTCCCGAGGCAGGTACGGTTTGCCCGGCCGCGCTTTCCGCCAATATCGACGGAGATTCCGGCAGGCGTTATTGAAAATTCGTATGGGAGACGGCAGGGTGGGGCAACGATGTCGCAACAGCTCGTGTGTTTAACCCCTCGAGCAAGGACGCGCATATTTTAGCCGTACCCTTTAGGTATTCCTACAATAGCGCCGTCGGCCATGTGGCGTGCATGGCCCGGAACCTAGCAAAACTGTAACCAACCAACAACACCGCCAATACCTTCGTCGTTCCTTCCTCAGAGAGCGAGAGAGAAGGGCGAGGGGGAGAGGGTATGAGTTGGAAATAGTCTGCGAAAGAGAGCAAGGGAGAGAGAAGGGAGGGGAAAGGGACCACTGTCGCTGTAGAAATTGAGAGCGCTTCCAGAAGATCCCTGGTAGACGAGTTTAACGGGAAGCTCCGGCATGGAATTTCTGCGTGAATTCCAAGGCACACTACATACCGCTCGTTGTGGTATTCGACCTGAGCCTGGGTAGTTTCGTTTTTACTTCGTACGCGAAATGCGTATTCCTTCTCTCATCCAGGAACACCGGGATCTGCACCTCCCGGTAACGCGATGGATCTGCGTATTGGAACGCAATTACAACGCGTGCAGAGTGCAATTATCGGAATTCGATTAATGATCCTGCGAATGATCCCGTACCGCGCCAGATTTGAGGCTGTGCGGCAAGAAACGAAGGGCTAATGATAATTATTCGTTGGAAGAAATATATGCTCTTGTAAGCTTGCGCGAATGTAGCGTGTGATCGAAGGGGCAACGTTTCCGAAGAATTTCGACGCCGCGCCTCTGTTAACGCCTTGGCACGTCGCACCTGTTTCAGAAATTGATGCTTCCGCGGGACTCTCATGGGACGAGACGTGGGGAGATCTCTTAAATAAGGGATCGAGCTCAGCCGCGGCAACTTGGAAATTGCGGCCGTGCCGCGGCTCGAGCGATCCCTCACGTGCGATCGCGATCACCCTTCGAATAAACACGTCTCGTTTTTGTCTTTACTTCGCCTTTGCGGTGTCTGTATGCTAATTCGACTATATCCGTGAACGGGAGGCGTGTGGAGAGATTCTGGTACCTGTTGAAATTGGATAACCTCATTTTTGGGATGTCTTAGCTATGCTATATTACTCTTACTGTAATGTATTTCACAGGTGGTTATTCAATTAATTCAATCATTTTGTGTTCGTATCATGCGCAGTTCTACGCATCATTTTTAACGATATAATGATATTAATGAAAGGAGTATTTCGGGTCGAAGTAGCTAACGATGTAATAAAGGTTACCCACGGTCTTTGTATAAGGAATGTTGTTTTTCGGGTACTAATTTTCTTAATGGAATATCTCTAAATAGATGAAGGTTGATATGCGTGAATAGACTAACGTTTTAGTTGAAGGAATGAAATGTCGTCCATACTACGTGAATTAAGTATTTACTTAAACAGTTATCATTATCAATCAAATTATTACAGAAATGAAAATATTATTTATACTTAAAAATATACTTTATTTAATAAAATATTATTTTCATGTAATACGGTTTTGATGAAAATAAATTGTCTACCTAACCAATTGGAGCATAAAGTTTTCTTTTTGTTCCTTTGCTCCTCATATATTTTTGTATATCACTAAAAGTAGGAAAGGTATTTTGGATTCTTGTCTCCTGTGAGTCACCGTGTATACCTAATATTACAGTAACGCTTTTACCCCAATTGACCTACAAAACTTTGACAGTATCCAGTTTAATAAATTCAATTGCAGAGTAAATTTCGGAGACAATGAGTCTATAGAAGGAGGATAAAATAGATAGAATTTCGAAAATTTATCCGCATGAAGTGAAGTTACCTTTTAATTTAGGAAGTAAATAGTTATTTTCATGATTGGTGTCGGAAAATATTATGTTTAGGTTAACGACTTAAACAGGCTAATGCAAATCACTTTCTATAACGTGATTATCTTGTGGGTATTCAAGATGTGACAAAATATTTAGAGGGGAGTCATATATTATGAGGAACGAAGCTTCTAACAAAGATAATTTTTTTTAGATTTATAGCTGACGAAATATAATTACAGTATCTCTTACAATATTATAAATAAAATTTTTCTTTACCAAAAGGCTTGTTCAATTTTCTATCATTTCGATTAAAATGTTTTAAGTTCTTCATTTGAATTTTTAGTGTATGAAATTAGAATTTTCGAATTCTGTATCGGTCATATTCGAATTTCTCAGTTCTAGATTGAAGTTATCTGCTTACTTGAATTCTTGATTCGATTTCACTTGGTTCAAGCCTGTCGATCTTCAGTTAACCCGAGTTGAGTGTTTGCGTCCTTGGTTAATTCTATTTCAGTCCTCTACTACTATATCATTTGATTCGAATGTCTAGACGGTTGCAAGGTTTGTATTAAATTTAAATTATCCAGTCTGTAGTGAAATCATTTCATACACCTACTCTGATTCTTCAAAAGCTTTATTCTATTTTCGATGTGTTGTTTGAAACGAATTATTTCCTATACCCACAAAGAAACTCGTGTTTCTTCTGAATAAACGAAATCAAGACCGCAATACTTAACCGTGATGCTATGTACATTCTCACAAGTGTTTCTCATTGCATCCATACAACGCTACAGTTTGGTTATCGAACATCCATCATAATTACCGCCACGAAATATGCCCGTCCTTGTTCATTTTCCGCACGATATGATGCTCAACGAAAAAATTACGTGGCCTCGGCCTGGTTGGAAGGTTTATCGCGTTTTAACGTCACCGGCCGGACCAATATTAAGCGCGATATAAACGGCTGGTCGTGCTCAATTTGGTACGGAAGCGAAATAAGAATAAAAAATGTGCGCCGGCCGCCGTAGAGTTTTCGGCTGCCGCAAAAGTACTCTGTCGGTGCGTTTTATTTTACACGACGGACATGCCGTATCAGCGGTGGAAAGTGGAGCACGCTGCAACGTTTGCGACTCGCTGGGCTAGATATTTCTCGTGTCTTTGCGGCTGTGCCCCGTTGTATTTTCTTCGTTCCCCTATCTTCATCTCGCTGTCCTCCCTTCGTCTTCCTCACCAACCTCTTCTCCTCTTCCGGTTTCCTTTTTTTTCTCGATCGTAGCTGGAGACAGGCGAATACTTTACGCGGACTGATATTGCGCGACACACATGGCACACCGGTATAAATGATAGCGTGAAAACGTTTCGGCGAGATTTCTGCTCTTCTTCTCCACGGACGACTGCGGTCGAAGAATGGGAAGCTTGCTCGGAACACATTATCCGGGAGTGCGCGTTGATATTCACGCTGTCATTGCGTGAAGACTTACTGAAATTATATTGGAAATAGACTCATGCTATATGCGCGCGGATGTTCTGTGGTATACTCTCGATTACCGAATTCAATGAAACCGCGGGCTTGTTACTCCTCTACGCACGCGTTGCTAATGATTATGTTAAAAAGCCGGGTGGAATGACGTTCATTCGATAAATGGGTTTGATAAGTTGACGGCAATGCTACGAGCGACTGACATTTTAACATAATTAGTATTTTCGTGTAACCCCTGTCTTAAATATCATCTGATGAAATCTTCATGAATGTTTTACACGTTTCATGGTCTATTTTGTAATTTGCCCAAAATGTCTGAAACATTCACGGCGAACCTTTGAATTTCGGTCGGGTTTATTTTAAATTAGATTATTCCATACCTGTCATATTCTAAAGATAGCGTTAAGAAGCATGAAACTTTTATGAGATTACTGAATAATGCATTCTGTTTCCGTTGAACTAACAATGAATTAACGAAATATCGTATAATTTTAAAACAGTAGAAATGTTTTTTAAACTAACCTTTTTGCTAAAAATATTAGGGTGTTACTTTAGTGAAATGTGACTTAGTTGCACTTAAATATAGAAAATACAATTATAACAGATATATTTATTTTTTTCGAAGATAATATAATCGTATAATGAAAATTTGAAAATAAGCATATGTCGGTATGTTATGAAATACATTTGTTAAGGTAAACAATGGTGTCAATTGATCAATGTCTGAATGGGGAACAAGCGAATGTAGATACATAATCAATAGGGAAAGTTATACATATTTATTTAATGGCCGACCTCTTAGTTACATAGCAAGAGTTGATTTGCATAATTACGTAACGTCACGCTTTAACAAATTTTGTTACCAAATAGAATGTGAACTATATCCTTAAAAAGTGTAAGCTGTAGTAACGTGATATCTAATGAAAATTTTACAGATTATCTTCTGACTAGTGGTGAGCAAATTGAAAAGGACATGGTTGCACACGAAACAAATAATTCGGAAGCATTGATTAAAATTTTTCATTTGAGATCTCGTTTTTGAGAAAATCAAATGTGAATATTTGTCGAGCACACGTGCACTTGGTTAACTCCAGATTAAATTCGGGCGGAACAATCGACAAGAGGTTATTCTACGCGTGAGGATACGTAAAAAATGCTCAATGAAATTTTTTATTCGAAGCCTGATTTTCGGAAAAATCGAACGCGAACATGTCCCATCGGCAGTCAGATAAATGCAACCGTGCTCAATAAATTTTCGAGCTGAATTTTCCCGAGAACTAGGATTCAATGGAAAAAATTTTTTTTTTACATTTTTTTTATATACTTTTTGGCGTAAAATAACTTCCCGCCTATTATACAAGTGTACCTGTAAGCGATAAATTTTCAATATTGATTTTATCAGAAAGCTGACCCGAAATGTAACAATTTCACTGATCTCACCTTCGTTTCAACTGTACCACTGATTACAGTACACCCCACATGAACGTATCTGTTCACATCGGTGCAACCCACGATTTTATTATAAATAAAAGGCATGATTTGTTTAGTTAGACGTTAACTTTGAATCAAACTTTATGCCCACGACACTTGGACATTTTAATGTTATTGAACATTTGTTAGATGCAGCTCTTTTATGGCGTCAACCTAGCAGAAGATACTTAAGTGTTCCTCGCGGGATTGCTGTACATGCACAATAAAGTTGATATTTTATTTCGTTGTAATATGGAAGAGGGAATCTTGTTCAGGTCTATATTGGGAAGCACGTGTGCCTGCAATGGTATAGTAACCATAGTAACTAAACTATAGTTCGTGAACGTATTACTGTAGAATTTTGTGCGCTTTCTTTTCGCGGCTGTCTAAAGAAGGGAAATTGAGAGCTCGTTCATGGTAAATTTTCGCGTGTCCCGCTTTCAGGAAAATCACGAGATACTGTCGAGGTTTTTCACGAAGTACGGCCACGTACTCGTCGTTAAATTAAGCCGAACGGTCCGGTTCTGCAAACAAATTGAGCTATACTGAAGGAGGGACGATTGCCTCCTTGTTGCGCCCGGTTTTCAGAGTTTCTCAATAGTAGAGAAATCGAACCGCGTCCCGTTCCCTCAATATGCCTATGACACGCCATTGTTGACTTCACTTTTTAGCCATTAGGCGATTGTCAAGACTGACAATTTTAATGTGAGAGGTAGTGATATTCTATGGGGAAAACAATTTAATACCTTCGTCTATGATATAGAAATCCATTTAATACATAATTGTATAGCGCGGGATGATTTTTAATTTATCAGTCTCATTTCAGTATTAACCGAAGGATAGAAGAACTAAGATCAATTCCGAATGATCTCCTTCATAATTTACAGTTGGTTTTAAATTTCAGTTAACTTTTAATCACCAAATAAAAGTAACTCCACTAAGTTAATTAAGCTTTGCGCATACAATTTTGAATGACAACTTGATGTATCTTAATTCTGTTCATTGTTCTATTTTATGTATTTATTATCAAAAGATATGACAATTTATTAATTGATTGTATGCTACAAAATACGACTAAATGTTTAAAAGAGGAAATGTACACTTTTTTATCGATTTCAAATAGTTTTTATAAAAGTAAATGGGTGCACATTATTGAAATGTAGATAAAAATAGCCACAATTAAGAAGCAAATTATTTTTCAGTCTTTCTTTATGTTAATATAATATAACAAATTATTATCATGTATTATAATATAAATATTTTATAATATTACATTGCGTGCAATTCACTTTCTATAGAAAAAATGGTACAAGTTGTAACTGATATATATATATTCCGTATTTTCTTGCACTGTCTTCACTAAACAATTGTTACCCACCGATACCGACCGAAGGGCGGAAAGGTTACCGCTATTTTTGCGATGCTTTACAGCGATGGTTTTTTATAATCTCAGCGAATTGACGTTTCCTTCGGAAACGAGAAATTGGGAGTTATGTGCAGGAGCGGGGTGGTCATTCGTTTGATTATGGATTTACACATTGCAATAAGCAATTTCTCTTAATAAAGACGCCAGAACGTAAAGTTTATATAGACGCTTTCTTCGGGAGAGTTATGGTTAAGCAACTGGGACAGCAGAGCCAATGCCCGCGGGTCAACGAAGTAAATTTACGCCGATGAGAAAATTCCGGTTGTATCGGATTCGCCGGTGAAACGGAATGAAATTTTCGTATGACCGTTCTAGAATAAAATCGAATTCACGGTTCCGTTGGCTCAGGCCCGGCCGTTCAAATTACAATGAATCAACCAGATATACACGCCGTCAAAAAATTTCTCCGACTCGTATACAGTGTATCGAATCGAAGTAATACGTGGGCTTGGGGAACAACGGAACTTATAGTATTTCGTGGGTTGTGACATTTCACTTCGTAAATAGGTGGATTTTAAGTAAACGCTTGAGTTACAAGAAATTGAACAGCGAATACTGTTGTAAGGAAGCGATTCTTAAAAAATGTTGGGAAATTGAGAAGTGATAATTCATATGTACTGTTCATATCAAAGATAATGTTTAATAACACGGATGTTTGAAAATGATTATGCGCAATATTTTCTTAAATGTTCAATTTAGAATACAAATTTCGAATTGTCAAAGAAGACTCTGTCTTTTGCATAATTTTTATTATAGTTATAATTTTTTATTACAACCATTTTGGATATCAATTTTAATTTTATTTGGTTCATGTTTTTGTAATTTTTTAATACACGGGGTGATGAACGTAGAGTAAGAAATGATTTTACATCGTAGTTGAAAATTTCTTCATTTTTACCAGTTAGATCAATCGTTTAGAATTTTGTACGAATTTTAAATATTTTAGATTTGACGAAGTAGTTAAAAATGTAGAACCTAAGTTACTTCCTTTGTATAATCATGTCGCATTGGCGGGACAAAGTGATTACAGAGAGCTGTAGTCGCCATTCGATAATCGTTTCAGTGGCCAGTGACGGTAGGCGTATCCACCGCCATCTAACCATCCAATATAGTAGAAATTGTGATATGATTGTAATAAGTTATATCAAGAGTGTGTAAGTAACGATTAATGCTCCATAAGTTGAATCCTCTTTAGTATCATTTTATTCACTGTCAGCTTATCGTGAACTGAATGCTTTTTAATAGATGTATTAAAAATAACAAGGAATCCTTATTTCCAAAAGTTGTAACAAGAGAATTATAATACTCCAGTAATTATACTTAAATCTTTTGTTTTATATTCTAAAAATAATGAAAATATTCCAGTGATCAAAATTCCTAATCTATCCTATACATAAATATTAAATTGCTAAGATATAAGTATCTTCGTGAATATATTCGAGTTATCTACATTCCTAATGTACTTAAAATATACGAAGAATTTTATCAATTATTTTCATCGTAGGATTATCACTATCTTCATACCATAAGCTCGACGCAGCGGTTTTACAGGATTAAAATAATCTTGAAATTCTCGACAGCATTTCAAGTCTGAAAATAGCGTTCTAAAGGTACTAACATGGAATGGTTATTCGCTGCTCGTCAACGCAATGATATACACGCATAACCCCTAATCCCTATTTTATACGTGTGCGTGCCCGAACAAGGACAACGGTTCCGTGAGATTGTTATCGCGTTCCCATCGAGACGAAGTCCCGTGGACTCCGCCCTGCTGTTCATACGTTATCCTTCCGCAGAATCGTTTTAACTGGACTATCGAATCATTCAACTTTTACGAGTATTAAACGAGATATCGATTGGCGGTTAGCCGAGCTGAACGACCGAATACGAGGAGATTCCGGGCGGGGGCAACGACCGAATCCGCGAGCGTATAATACGATGTCGGCGTATAATTCAGAGGTGTTAACAAACTTCACCGCGGCGACGGAAAATTTGTGTCGTTCCGTGTTCCGGCGCGTTAGTGAAGTGTACTCAGCCGTCCGTCCATCCGTTCGTTTGTCAATTTCGTACGATAAATCTCGGACGGTCGACGAGCATCCGATGACGCTGTAAATCACGTATCGGTATTCGACCGTTGTCGAGAAAATAGCCGGTGAATTAATATCGCCGCCTTTCATGCACGGTCTGCTCTATCAAAAGGAATGAGAAAGACGGATAGGTGCATGATGCAGGCGCAACATTCTTTCGGTATCAATCTCTCTGGTTCGGTCAAATCGGGGATCGATCAATCGCGCGCTTTTCCAACGCACGACCCGCTTCTGTTCCCACGTTCCTCTGTAATACCTTATTTTATGGTACGCGTAGTAATAGAAATGTCGGTGATTAAATTTATTTCGCTCGAATGATCTACTATTTATTACTCGCGTCCTCGTTGCTCACCGATATCTCTCTCTCCGGCGTATATGTATGTAGGTACTGGATGATCTATGGAATAATTTGGTAATTTAAACGTGTATGATAAGCACAAAAATAATGGGTGCAGTTTCCTTCGTTACATGAAAATCTTTGTTTCAGTGTGTTTGTTATCACTGATGTGTTATATTTCGCTGATGTGTAAAACGACTGAATATTCTATAAGCAAAAAGGTGATTTCAGATGCGCTGTGAAATTAAATGAATGTCATGAATTAGTTGCGCGATATAAGGAATAATTAAGTGTTCTATTGAGTAATAAATTTTTTTAAGCAAATAATAAAATTACAATGTTACCTTTTTTATTGAATATTATAACATTATTAACACTTAACGGACGGGTCGAATCTACCCTGTCTTTCCCAGTTTCCGGGTATATTTAGGGTATATTTATTTACCTATGTTTTAGGTATATTTAATACGTAAATCTATGTAGCCCGTCCTAGGAAGTCACAATGGAAAAACGTAAATTTACGTGATCCGTTCGTAAAGTGTTAATATTCTTTAATTAATTTGATTCTC
This sequence comes from Nomia melanderi, assembly GCF_051020985.1. NCBI lineage: Eukaryota > Metazoa > Arthropoda > Insecta > Hymenoptera > Halictidae > Nomia > Nomia melanderi. The sequence continues at coordinate 1,465,717 of NC_135005.1, forward strand.
TGATTAGTAGTATCCTTGACTTTAATCGCCAAAATAAAAAAAACGAGATCGGTATATACAGTGTAAAATCCTAATAACATAGTACTTCTGATTGGAAAACACTTTTTCTTTTCGCTAATTTCCATATTCTTCAATTACTTTACAATCTCCATGACTTTTCATTTCGCTTAATAATCTTCAAAATTTTGGTTCCCGCTCAAATCTAATTTCAAAGTGAAATGTTCATACATTTCAGTATTTCTTTTTCCAGAAACTTTTACACATCTGTTTCATCCTATCTCACGCTACTAGATACACGATACGTTTTATTTTCGTTACCGACGCCGTTAATTCTCCATCCTCCACATCCTTCCCGTAATCTGTCCCTTTTCCCGGTTTCTTTTGTCGCTCGGGTAGGCAGCTTATTTTAACCCCCGACGGCATCGTAATCCTCTAATTTTCCTTGCAGAGGGAAGTCTCTGTGCGCGTTGGAACTGAAAAGGCACGAAGGGGGAAAGGGCCCATGATTCCAGCGATGGCGCGCCGATACGCTCTTAATTGTCACACCGAGTCGATCGTGCGCGATTGGTCTTGTTAAACATCGATTGGTATATCGGTGGATCGGCCGCAAATGACGGGGCGCCTAGGAAAATCGTGATTTAAACGACGGAACCTTCCTTTCACCCGCGGCTACCTTCCCACCGGTGGTTCAATCCTCTCCCGCGCCGCGTTCCGTTCCCCGATCTTTATTATTCCTCGTGACTCGGTCGCCTCGCTTCGCGCTCTTTGTTCTTTTCTGCTCCCGGGAGCACTCGCACACACGTGCTCGCACTCGTTTCCGACTCGTGATTTTCTAAAAGGCCTCTTGCACGGTACCTGAAATATACTCCGGCCACCCCTTCGCTCCTCGCTCGCTCTAGCTTTCTCTTTCTCTGTTTCGTTTTCTCTATCGTCTCCGACCACTTGTTCTCGAGATTGTTAAGAGAAGCAAAAAATATCGCGCGCTTCTCGGTAATCCTTTCGACGCGCCCGTTCAGCCGTCCGATTCGCAGGAGAACCGGCTCGACCTGGTGAAAATAAGAATTGCCATTCGATCGATTAAGGGATATGACTGCTGCCGTGACATTAAAAACTTCATTTGTTTTATTTTGCATCCTTTCATATTGCAATATGATATCTCAAGGTAGAATGCTGAAGGAATCGAGATGCAGTTTCAAAGGTAACGAAGGTATCGGTTTCTGAGCGTAACAATGTACAGTTATAAATCGATGCATTAGGCATTGTAAGAAATGGGTCATTTACTTGATTTAGCAGGATTTACATGCTCTGTCAGAATTAAGGACAAATTATAAATTTCTATAAGGAGGTAGTAACCCTCCGTAAGCGATGAAAATAAAAGCTTTCAATATATAATAGCCAGAATTAAATTTAATTGTATCTAGAGACGAAATCTTAAAGGAAAAGGGTATTTTGGTTATTAGGAGTAATGACATTAAATTGGTCTAGGAAAATGATGAAGAGTTTTTTTTTTCTTTATTAAGACGAAAGCTGTACAAAATTGTTGCGCGACGAGTGACTGTGACTGTATATTTCCGTGTAACTCTAGTTCTTTCGCGGCTTCCTCCTTATATGAGAAATTTTCACTGTTATGGAGAAGCCCGATTAGTTTTTCGCTTACTGAGTTAACGATTAACAAGTTAATGAGCTAATTTATGAAGATTGATTAATCACTGTCTTATTGGAGCGATTCTTAGGCGAAAGTATTCAAAATAATAATGATCTATTCAACGGTTTATTATGGTGTTTCACATGAAAATAATTGTATCGCAGCGTTAAAATCATTCGAAGTGTTAATTACTTAGCATATATTTAATAAAAGCTATTCTTCTACTCCTAAGATATTTGAAACAATGAGATTAATAATTAATTTAATGACTTTAGATCTTCTAAATACGACGTATTTATAGAGAATTATAAGTGCTCAGACAAAGCACGAATAAGCGGCAAAAGAGGAGCAACTGTTCAAAGAGAAGCTAATATGTTTTTAAACGCTTCCAACGAAAAAAGCGAAAATTAATTAGCGTAGCTCCGCAACGACTATAAATACCGTGTTTTCCTTTTCGTATATCCAGTATAAAAATATTTTATTTTCTCCAAAACGACGTCGTTATAAGTGGCTGATGAAATATCTAGGACACTACTCGATCAATTTACCTGAAATTTTGCAAATACGTTCAGTTGATTTTCTTTTATTTTTGGAACTAGAAGTAGATTAACATTCGCGAAACTTAAATTCTGCGGCTAAGAAATAGCATGAAATTTTTCTCTCAGACCTCGCCATTCTTTTAGCTTACAACACTTTCATGCAAATGAAAGAACCTTTTGGGTTTCCCGATTTCATGTAAATGCGCAATAATTTTCCAAATCTCTTAAAACCATTGCAATTTTAATTGAAATGAACAGTTTTAGTCAATCAATCTGGCAGAATTTGAAATTAATATATTAATAACGTACATTTATTAATGATATATCTAAACTATCAATTATGAACCAATAAGTCCGACAAACGGAAAAAGGAATCTCGAACGCCTTCTTATTTCTGAACCCTAACAGTAGGGTGGCGCTTTAGACATGCGTTAATTTGCCTGTCGTTCCGTCGCCGCGCGACAGTATCCGCCGCTTTAAATACAAGCCACTTATTCCCGGGCACGGTCAATTAAGACGTCGATGCTCGGATTAGAGTCGCGCGAACGACAAGTTAATCGGCTGATCGCCCGTTCGGGAACCTGTCCCGATGATCGGCCCGATGAAACGGTGCGCGAATGCAAATTTGCCACGAAACTCGCCCCGTAATCGGCGTAATTATCTGCAGCATGTTCGGCCGCGCCTCCGTCTTCCTCCGCGCCACTTTTTCTCGTTGGCTTCTTCATCAAAGGGGCCGGCGCGCGCGCATCCGACTTTTTCGCCATCAACGCGACGCGAATGATTTCTGTCCCGGTTGTCCCGCCCCGTCCGCCTTACATTTCATATCGGCCTTTATATCGCGTCGACGCGTCGCCTCGTTTCCTCCTTCGGATTACCCGCGAATGTTTACGTCGCGAGTTTCGATAAGCGCGCCGATTTCGCATTACCGGCTCCCGGTAATTATAATTAAACTCTTACTAATAGTTCGCCGGCAGGCGCTTCACGACGCTATAACTGTGCCGGTGTACTAACGAACTTGAATAGGGCGTTCAATTAAATGCTACTTAACACGACCGATCCAGATCCCGGTCTCAACCCCTTCCACCACCGCTCTTCCTCCCCCCTTCACCATCATGGCTGCTACGAGTTCGCTACGTTAGCCCCGCGAATGGGGGCCTTCTGCCGAGCTAATCACCATCCCATACTACTGGGAGCCCGCTCGAATCTCACACCACCGAGCTCGTACATCCTCCACGGGAGATGGAATTGTTCGACGGTTCGTGGGCTGCCTATAACCGCCGACAAAACGGCGAACTTACCAGCTTCCAGCGTTGATAGAATTGGGTCGGTCGCAGCCTGATCAACGAGGGACGTTATTGGCCTGCTTAATATTCGAATAATTTGTCGGCGATTCCCCGTTGGCGGCTACGGCTCGCCGGCGAAGTTTCCTACGATCTATTCTTTGCTTCCTAAGATCTCGAATTGTTCGCTTGATGGTTGAATTATCGATCGATATTCTTGATTGTTTTAGGCTTTTGGAACTTTAACTGTTGGTCATTTGTTTCAGTGCGTGAACGATTTTAAAGTTTCTTTGGAGGTTTGAGCGTTTCGTGACAGGAATTTTTGTTTGTGTTTAGCTACTTTCATTTCTTTTTGTCGAATTTGTGGTGGTTACAGGCGTACGAATGTTGGCGCTGAGGGAAAAGTGAAATAAAATATTTTATCAGTTTTTATGTAATTGTTCCTCGTATAAGCTGCAAGTTTTATGTCACCCTTTTATTTCCACTTGTTCGGCTATTTCAGTAAAAATGAATTACTCTGGGTTCTAGCCTATAAAATTACCAATCTATTTATAACAAACTGATATTGGCCAGTAAGTGTTTTGGTTCGAATGTCTGAGTCTTGTGGATCTATTATGACAGTTGTATAAATAAATATTTAAATATGTACTTTAATCTTCGTATAAAAAGATAGTGATTTTAATATTACCAATTGTATTATTGTCTGACAAGTATCCATAATTTCCACGTTTTCAATAAAGTAATTTCACTCTATCTATGCGTAACAGTTGATAATCTAGATGAATAGTGTTCAAACTTTTTTCCAATTTGTTTTGAGGAAGTTGGTAGTTTCTATGTAAAATAAAAATGTGCACGTGTACAAAATCGCACGAGAAAAACGCGCACATAGCAAAACACGCACAGTCCATAACCTGTATGTATATGTATTGTCAAATTATAAAATAAAGACATGGGTGACGGAGGGGTCCTCCATCGTCACCTCATAAAGAGACTAGCCCCATCTATAGCATATCTTTGTCATGTAAGTGCAACTCTTCTAAATTTACAATAACAGCAGCCGTTAATATTTGTAATAAATTACCAAATAAACTGTTATATATAAGAACAATTGCAAATTTAAAATGAACTATTTAACAGTAAATCATTTTGATTCTGTATCATTTTGTAAATTTCTTATATTTCTTGAAACATCCTGTCTTCCCAATTTTTCTGCAATAATTTAATAAATTTTTCACATTGTTTATATGCGCGGAATATGCTCGTTGCGTATATTATATTCTACACTTTTACCCCTATGTGCATATTTTACATTGTGCGTTTTACGCTGTGTGCGCTTTTTCTTTGTGCGTTTTCGTATAGGTATGCATTTTTCGTGTGCACCTTTTATAGGATTGTAATAATTCATATTACATTTTATTATATCTTGTATAATTTTATTCTCACTGCAATAATTCCCTTATCAAGTTTGAACACCTGTAACAACAAGGATACGTATAATTTGAAATATAAACTTAAATACGTAATCTGTGGAGGTGGGTCGTAAATGTATAGTTGGATAAACATGTTCGCGATTTGAGCATCAATCGCACAGCTATGTGTTTAGAAAGTCTCTCACGTTGCTGTTTGTTACGGAATTCGATGAAACTCAGCCTAGGAACACCTATTTTTACTTGCTATCGATTTCGCGAATATTCACCATCTTGTTTCCATCGGATGTCCTTGTTTATCGGACCGTCGATAAATTAATGTCAATAAAATTTCAGCAACGAGATTTGGAATACTGCGTTGAATGCGAGAAAATATTTATCGGCAACTGCGGCGCACACGTTTAAAATTATTGGTTAACTGCGATGATCCCGAGTAGCGAGTTTTCATACGAGGAAAACTTCGACCACGGAAAACTCAGTTTACATCCAGTTATACAAACTACTATCCATTTTATTCGAACTTTGCTTATTTACGACGTTCTTGTAGAAATCTTTTTATAAATTTTCACGCTGAATTCAAAAGTAAAATTTTCGAAGGTGTCTTATAAGTTTGTAGAATATGGGGATAGTCTTACATAGTTTCAAAATTATTCGAGTCAGGTAGTGCCGTTGAATCAGTGAACGCAAGAATATAAAGTACATAGAGAATATGAACTGTAAAGTGTAAAACAGTTTATAAACGACAAAGGTAATATTTTAATGAAGAATAATAACATTGATATATAGTCGTCTAACTTTGTGTCACTGAAAGTTTAGAAATTAATTCTGGACTAACTTTCATAACATGTATAATAACATGAGATTTATGTTTTTATACATTATGTATAATTTGAAAACAATATAATCCAAAATGAATTGGAGATTAATTATGTCTGTCTCATTATGCAAATTAAGTACTCTAGACTAAAATTTTGTTTAATTTAAAAGTATTATTTCACTATAAATACTAAGTTAAGAACTATCTCTATTAGATTATAGTTCAACAAAAAATTATATTTTCGTATAACAATACGATTAAGGTACTGTTACACTTAGCGTTAAACTGAAAATACTATTAGGCATTCGAAGCAAAATTCTGCAATGTATAAATAGTTCTACACTATGACAGTATAGAATTCTACTAGGCGTTTTCCTATAAACAACTATAAACCATAGTTCATAATCTATGCATTACAAACTGCTTATTCCACAAACGGTTCAGAGAACAATCACCGTAAAAAACCTTGACTTCTCAGTTTCTGTTTCCTTAGGAAAATTACTTTGATGGTACGAGTAATTCGATGAGTGTCGATTAGACGGTCAACGTGTTAATGGCGTTATGAATATGACTACCGTATACATGATCCATCAGTAAACTACCCCATCTTTAATATATTAACTCTTTACAAGCTTGACGGCACTTATTATTCAATAGGAGTAGGACATGATCGGACGATGCAACTGAATAAAATTGGCACGTTGGTTAATTATCCCCGATTAACAAGTCACTGCATTCCTTATCTCAAAGCATCAAACCTAGTCACACGTGCACAGTAAAATCAGTTCACACAGCTGTCCTTTGTAGCTCCAGTGGAGTTCCATGAAGCGTGACTATCATGCCGCATTTATGGCGATCATCGCGCTCGAATGCTCCGAGCAATACTTCACCCGAGGTTTGACGCGTTTACTCCGTGTCCGTAGGTGTAGAATCGTCACGTCGCGTCGTCGCGACAGCTGCGGATACCTGACAGGTTGCGATGGCGCCAAGCACGTTGTTTAACGATAATTATAACGACGCCATTTAGTGGCCGGCTATCCAGTGTGTTACGGGTGCACGTGTTGCAGGGGATGCTGCCCTGAAAATCCTGTGGCCTGGGGACTCACTAGGTTCGCACCTGACTAGCGACCGAGGAAACAGTACGAACACGTCCACCGTTCCACTTTCTCTGCGGTTGTTATCATTTTAGTGTCTGCTCGGCGAATTTATCTTTGACCGTACTTCTTGTTGCGTCGGAGTTGGGGACTCTGGGGATGAATTAGATTTCGAACGTTCGATATTACGGCGCTATCTCTGACGGCGCGGCGCATTCTAGTTGGTCGCGACACACTTGGAAATATGTCGTGCATGAGCTGCTTAACGACGGTCCACTTCCGTCTGACACTGCGTGAAATACATAAATGAGTTGTACATCGTGCGGAAAACTGGCTTCGCAAATTGATTCGCGTGAAAAGTGTAATATACAATACTATGAATCTGGGTTCGCGTGGTTTGAAATGCTGAATTGAAAAGTGACGGTTATTGGGGAAGATTTGTACAAAATTGTACACTTTTAGAAGAAATTCGAATTTTTGTGTGTTCCTGTCTTTACCTGATTGTATTCTCTTCAATAGGAAAGTAGAAAGTATATTTTCGATTATTTTCAGTTGGTCATTTGTTCTTACTGTGTTCGCGAATAGGTGTCTTTATTTGAAATGTTCTGTATAATTGAACTTTAGGCGATCGTTGTAGAATTGATAAATTGATCATCATGACTTATAGCTCTTCGTCGTTACGTCAGATCGCGCGTTATTTAAATTAGCTTTTAATGTCAGGCAATAATTGTATCATGCAAATATTATCGTTTTCCTTGGTTCCATTGTTTTAACACACAAGAAGAAATTTGAATCATAATTGATGGCACAACTGGATAGGGGCTGATTCTATGTCAAAAAGAATATTCCTTAGTAGATCATTGTCCCGATTGAAGTTTATGTTGATTAAGACTTCCCGCGTCACGGAAATGTTTACTGTACTTGAGAGTTAAAAATATGCAATGAAACAGAATGTTACAGTAACAATAAACTTTACCATTACAGACATTGTTGAAAATGTTGTCCATTCTGTTGAATACATAATTCTGCTGTTCTAATTAAAATTCTACGAACATTTTCCAATGCATTCTGTTGTTTTATTGCATGAAACGCTATAATAAGTAGAGTGTGCGCCGATGCCTCTTACCCCTATGCACTTTTGGCTTGCGCGTAGTAGGCTAAGACTTGAGAGGCTTACTGTAAGATAGTAAGGATAGTAGATTAAACATTTTCGTGACGCTGAAGGTCTTAATCAACATAAACTTCTATCGAGACAACGATTTACCAATGAATATTCAAAGTCGAATTTCTCGAAAACAAAGCCTCATATGAACAAATTTTATTCAATTTTTAATTTTAATCTTCGTCTTATTTTTTGAAATAGAATTAGCCCCTATTTAGATGTACCACCAATTACATGACACACTGTACATGAGCCTTCGATATCGTTTAGCGACGAAATTCTTAAAAGTTTGGAGAATATTAATTTTTTCTATTTATCAAGTCAATAATGACAATAATTTTTTCTATTTATCAAGTCTACTTTATTAATGACTGGAAAGACTATAATCTAATGTCGTATATGTAAAAAGCAGGGCAATTCTAAGTTCTTAATTGCAGATGGAGAATAACTCTTACCTAAATATATTAAGAAGCTGGAGGAACAGTGTAAAATCGACGCTGATAGTGGAAAACAAAGTTTTAATGATTTTTGTTTTCCAGGCATGAGGTAACCGTGTTCGACTCAATTGAAACTATCCAGCCCGCTAATTACACTTGACTGGTGGAGAACGCACTCGTTTCGAGTGTACGATTTCATGCTACATTAGCATTTCATTACTGCCGTCACAGTCGTTTTTTCGACGCGAGACTTTTGAAACTGGAGTTGAAGTACTCCACAATATCAAACGTTCAAACAAACTACGCCAATGTGACGTGGCTAAAGTTGAAATTTAGCACCGGCTCTTTGTACACACGTTCCGTGCGTTCGTTTTCAAGTTAATAAAATACCGACACCTTGAATCTGATTTCAAACAGCAAACGTTGTTCAAGCGAGCATGTATATTATGGTTATATTATTCCTTAGGGTCTGAATAAATAGAACATTGCGATCTACACTCATCAACTATTCTGTTCCTCGTTTTGTATTCAAGACAGTCGGAGATCATCCAGTGAAATTTTTCGCGTTTTGATGAGAATCTGGCCAAATTTCAATTACAACTTTCTCTAAGTAAAGTTTATTCAAGTTCCAAATGGAACTTGCTCGCGTTTCAATGGTAACTATCCAACGCGATGTTTGAAATTCTCGCTTGTTAGGAAGATTGTCAGCTTCGAAAGAAGAATTTTACTGGTAAAAATAGCTCTTATTATTTGAGAATTAACGTTGTGATAATAAATATTCAGTTGAATATACATATTATTTGCATTTCACGAGTTCAATAAAACGAAATTGAATAAAGTAGCAAGATTTATTGATTTACTATCAATTAGCAATGCATAGAATTTATGAAATAATTATTTATGAATCATGAGAAGAACTGAACTCCTTGAATGTTTCAGTAAAGACATTGTTGAGCTTCGCAGTTAGTTACGGCGATGCTCTGGCTCAGTTTCAGATTAGTGATGCTGAGCCTGAATGAAATAATGAGATTTTCGATGAGTTGTAATTGGATCGATGTCGATACGTTAAGTTGTGAAATTCTTCGTTAGAGATTCCGTCGATGTGTGTTGTTGTGGAACTCTTGATGAGAAATTCGTCGATATGTGTTGTGGTGGAACTCTTCGTTAGAGACTCCGTGGAACTCTTGGTTAGAAATTCGCTTGATATGTGTTAAGATCTACCCTTAAATAGGTGGCTGTAAGGGTAGCGTCGGGGATGAGACACGCGGATTGGAGGTTTCCTAGAGTTACAAGTTTTGGACAGGGAGGAGGCAGTTTTTCCTGATTGGTGACAGTCACCGGAAAGTTGACCGCCTCCAAGTCCATCGGTCACCTGCAGGAGCGTCAACAGACATAGAAGAATATCTTTGATAATTTTGAAGTCTTGATGAAATGTCTTATCTTCTTGACCAATAATTCTCGTGATCGTAACAATATCATACATAAACCAAAATTAACAATTTGATAAAATCTCAATGAAATGAAGTCTTCCCAATGAGTAATTGAGAGTTAAGTGTTACACGCATTTCGCTTATACAATTAGAATTTCTTGAACGACAACCATGTTTGATCTCGGAAGATTGGTACCTGAATACAATGAAAAGTTCATCCTGTGTAAATATACAAGATCGTTCCATATTCACGCGCCGTGCCGTCCTCAGGGATCATTCCTTCACTTCTATCGCACAATCGAGAGCTCATCGGCGAGATTGGATATCAATCGATACCTATAACGCTTGATACGCCGCATTCTCGGCTGGATCGACATTCAGCTAAGAAAATAAAATATTCGTCCATCCGTTCTCACGTTTCTAGCACTTCGGTAGTATTCCCAGGCCACGCGGCTGACTAACAGCGACTACCTCTCGGAATAAAGCGAAACGGCGCAATTCTCCGCATGTTATCATTGACGCGTGTGAAATTTCAAAGCCCGGGAACTCGTTTTAATCACGCGGCTCGCTCTCGGGGATTATTTTCGCCATATTCAGAACACCGAGCGCACCTACAATCGGGAAATACAGATCGGAGATACACCGATAGCACCCGTTGCCCTGGTATTGCCATGCGCGCGGTCTTTCGACCGAGTTACATGCTCGGTAAAAAAATGCTCGTGCGATATTACTTCTTGTTGTGTTACCTGTTCCGTTCTTCGTTGTCAACAAATTTTTTCGAAATATTTTTCGACGATCTTTCGGTACACCGCGGAATAGAAATGTTATGCAAAGGGATGCATAAACAGCCACGAATCTCTTTGTACGGTGTTATCTCTCAATTATTACATCTCTTGGGACTAATGACGAGACTGTACAAGGTAGTGCTGTTGGTACAGTTCATTTTTGTTTTGCCAGCAATGATTACCTGGAAAGAAGGGAATGAAAATGAGCAGACTGAATTGTTAAACGTATTGTACATGCTAAGCTTATAGACCACTATATAACGGCAACTTCTATATATATCTGACCCTCGATTTATGCGAAAATCCGTTCCACGTGGGTTTGTTTTACGCGAACGAAAATCGCGTAAATAGAGCCTGTCCGAACAAGAGAAAACAAAATATTGAAGAGAAAAGCTGGTATAAGTTTTATAAATACATATTTACTTCACGTAGCTTAACAAATAAAATAATAATAATGACATTTTAGAAAACAAAAGTATATTTTATTCGCTGTTACCAAATTCAGATCGCGTGAATTAAGATCGCGTGTAAGAACTACCGTGTAAATAGTGTTCCCATTTACCGCGTAAAAAAAGGCTCGCGTGAAAAAAGTCCGTGTAAATCGATGGTCAGGTGTAGTTTGATAAAGGCGTTCGCTCTACGCTGACCTCGTAAAAGTCGCAGTAGCAGAAACAAATTTCCATTTGGCTCCGGTCGTTATGATTCAGTCTATAAAACAGTGAATTTCCATTGAGATCTACTATTTATCTTAATTATATATCTATTTTGAACGTGACTAGGCACTTAAAATAGGCCACCTGAATAACCCGCCAGCATTTGGTGACGGGAAAAGTATGCATTGAACCGATTTGTACTTGGCTTTAAGACATGGTACTAGATAAATTGCTTTATTTTGGTTAGAAGTGCAAAGGAAATGAGATAGTCTATTTCATTCTTGTTTAATGAATTAATATGTTATTTTTGCTTTATTTTCTTTTTCTTTTTAATAAAGAGTTTCAAGGTGCATGTAATAACGCATGTGTTCTGAGGTGTAACGTATAATATAAACCGTCATTGTTTGTCAAATTCTACACAATGTTCGTACTGAACGAATATCAGTTATTGGTTATGCAACACATAAGAAAAATTGAATGGTACACTGTAAGTTTCTTAATCCGGAACAGACTTTCTTATTTTCTGTTATGTCATGGATTTATAGAAAAGTTAAAATACGAATTTAATATAAGTACAATTTCAAGACTTTATCTCGGTTGATTAGATTTTCTTTGAGTTGGACAAATTAAAGTGAAACAAAATCACAGTGACGAAATGGTCGTTAATTAACAATGTAAAATCTGTCAGTATCGGCTAATCATCTTTTTTTACGGTACGTTATTATATTCTGACTAATGCAGCAAAGTTAGCAAACCAGTAGTCCGTGATTTAACACATACATCACAATATAACCGTGATTGGTTAATTGTGAATTAATATAATGAACAATACAAGTATAAAAAGAAACATGGGTTTCAATTTTATTAAGACAAAAAGAAATAGTAGGTTTTAAACATTCGATCGATTTCCTCGGTAATTGCAATAATTATTCAAGACTAGCAATACATTCTGAAGGGATGTAGCAGTGGGGATAACAATTCAATTATAAAGATGTTGAAGGCACGCGATTATAAAAGGATAATAACCCCAATGAAACTTGTCGCATGTTCAAACAGATAAATCCGTTAATCATTTCTGATTCGGGAATCGGTCGAACGAAAAAACACGTCACCGCCCTTTTTGATCCCGTCCCCTCCGGGAATTTTTAAATTCATTCAATTGATCGGTTCATAACAATCGTTCAACAATGACCCGCCGAGAGATAACATCGTTTATTCGATGAAGTCACGGGAACGGGTAAAAACGATTCGATGCGATTTAGGGAAATTATTTTCGTCGTTCACCGCGGTCGCCGCGTGCATAATTGAGTAAGTGTCTACGCCGCTGCACGCACAGTTGCCTCGGAAAATAAGTTAACGCTTACATTGATTGAATCATGAACTTAATGGAAAAATATGATTAATCTTCAATTGTTGAGAGAATAATAGGCTGTCTATATTTATCACGAATAAAGTTTGAACGGTACTGTTTATATTATTATATACGCCAAATTGATTGACGCCATTGTTTGATTGATTGAATATGAAGAGAAGCAATTTACTCTATGTGGATCCTTTAATTACTTTAATCGAATATTTAATAGTGTTAATAACACGTGCTGATCATACTATACAATTAATTCAATTACTTGAATTACCTATTACATAATCGCATTAAGCATGTGGTTCGCAAACACTTTTTTTCTTTTACAGTACTAAATTTCTATTTTTGTCTTATTTATTCAACAGATTTGTTAATTACACTACTGACAAATGGTTTTTTGTATTTTACTTCCTTCTTTATCATAAGAGTACGATAATTGTCAAGACCATATAATTAGGAAACGTTTTATTTTAACAACCGGATGGTTTGCTAATTTGTCAATGCAAGTTAGACTTATATTTGTGTATCTATTGGCGTCATACTAGACTTGCAAATATATCTAAAAAAAGGATGTTCACCGTTCTCATGTAACTTTAGCATAATTTAGATAAGTCAAATCGAAAAGTTCAACGATAAAAAATATTTATTCTTCGTTTATTGTAGTGCAACTCTCAAGAGTGAAGTGTTAATGGAATTCCGAACATTCTGTTAATTATCGTACGGTTTCGACAATTTCTTTAATATTATAAAACAGGCATCTACGACTTCGTGAAGTATTAAACGAGTTATTGCTCTATCATCGTTTCAAGAAAATATGTTTTTATAATTACGTATTTCTGAATCTACTTGCAGACGAACAATTCTTATAAGATATTTAAGTTTTCGTTCATGAGAAATAAAAACATCTTAGCATTTCCTACCACCAGAATGTGATAGGAAAGTTGTACGAATCGAGAACAAATAGGTATGAAAATGTGAATGTGATTGAATCGTCCGTACTATACATTTTACTTTCATCTTTTTCAAATTCTAATCAACCTATAAAGAAAAAGTTTAGAAATTTTAGAATTGTTCTTTTGGAAAGTCAATTGAAGTCTGATATTAAATAAATAGAATGCTACTCAGATCAAAACACGAACATGACACCGAAACGGCATTTAAAAAATACAAATATATGATACTGTAACTTAATCCACTCACTCTTAACATAGACTGTACTCAGCATCCATGTGAAGATCCGTGTTACCCAGCAACGACTATAGGTGGCTTTCAGTACTATCGTAACAATCATTTGTACACTTATCCCACATGCTATAACAGTCCCTTATATTTTGAATCTTATTCTTGTTAACATTCAAAAGTTTAATTTACCCTGCTGTAAGCATACCAGTTGTTAAACGCTGCATTTAAATGACAAGGCTTCCCGTACAGGGAAAACAGCTACATATATGCAAATTTGCGCCGAAGTGAAAAAGTTAAAAATCGTACACGACGTGCATGACCAGCGTTTGCTTCAGTAGTAATCTTCACAGCTACAATGTTTCATTAAATGCAACAAACCGTCTTTCTGTAATACAAATAAAATTCCAGACAAAAATCGCGCCAACTTCTTACGCCTTTTACCAAGCGTTACACTTTTACAAACCTAGGTGAAAGTAATTTAAGTTTCTTTACACAAAGTGCAAAATGTTGATGGTCACAAATGTGTGGCGCTGGTCGCGAACGTGATAAAGACGTGAAACTTATTTTCCAAGAAGACTGTATATGTACAAGTTCTGCCATCGAGTCACAAAGCGTTGCGATCGTTTCCGAAGGTAATGGGTGCCAACGCGATGCATTTGTCCCGTTGCTTCGAGTCACGTTGAACCACGGCTGCCGAATTACAGTAGCGTGTGCATAAGTGTGCGCGCGGCATAAGGCAGCATGGCGCCGTCGCGTCGATTAATTCTAAAAAGCCTGAAGGCGCCCGCGGCGTCGTCGGAGCATTATGCGATCGGCAGACGCGGCCCGGCGCGCAGCTCTAGTTTCTACGGGATACGCGTGTATGTATGTAAGTATGTATGCAACGGAATGTCGGAAGCCGAACAATGTCGGGGCCGATGTAATTGTCACCTGTGAATATCGGTCCTCACAGTCTGACGGTCGCATTATGTAACACGCCCGAAGTTTGGGAACGAGTCTGCTCGGCTCGTTATCGCTCGCCACGAATTACGCTTCGATATTGCCTTCGTTAAAAATAGCTTGCGGTGCCTTCCACTGAGTGAGGTTACTGCAATTTCTAATTAACAATATGGTGGTTTCGCGATTGCTGGAATATTTAGATTGATGGATGTTGGGTGAAATAAATAAGCTCGAGAATTCTTTGTTCTTCTATTTCTTATGATTGGAAGATTGTTATAAACTAATTAATGTACTTGCTACCAGTGTTATATGTTTTTAATGGTCACGGTTTTGTATTTTATGAATACAAAGTCTAATTAATTTTATGCGTATCGTTAATTAATATTATAACGTATAACGATACGTTTAGAAAAGTCTCTTGTGTTCGTTTTTTAAATTTCTTTAATGTTTTATATGAGAATGCCTTGAATTTAATAAAATATGGCAATTACGAAGGTTAACAGAGAATTAAATTGTGGTACTACACTGTTTGGGTTAATAAGGCGATTAAACAGAGCAATGAAAATGATTCTGCAGTTATTCATTGGTGCCCGTCTTTCTCGTTCATTACTGCTCTTTCTTGTCATCAGTGTAACTAAAGCAAGGCCCAATTACTGTCAGTTAGATCCCAGATATGGAACGGTGATAATGTGGTGGTAAAGAGCCTGACAAAGCGGGTTTGTAGACAGAGAACGTTATAATGCTTTCAGCGTGATTACGTTATTAATTGACGTTTCACGCGTTTCAATGGACTAACAAAAAAGTTATTGATATTGCGTCTATGAATTATTTGGTTTAGTCTTACAAAATCATCTACGCACGTAAATTTTGATAGTTCTTGTGGCGAATAATACCTATACTAAACTAAGTAAACTAACTCCTCAATATCTATAACTTTTCAATACCAATTCTGAAAGTGTATAATGGCAATAAATAATTATTCTGAACTATACTACACGAGGAAAATATAATAGATTTATTATTTTGAAGTGATAAAGTTAAAAAGTAGTTTAACCTTCATTTTTTTTGGGCCTGCTTAAAAATGCTTATATATTATCTTCAACCTTATCCATACATATGTTGATACCAACAATTTTTGTTAATAAAAATTTTATTTTAGAACTCTATTTTTACGCGAATAATTAATCATATGATTATGATATTCCAATTGAAACGCCTGCTGTATTTCGAAAATATAATTTTACGAAAATTTAATGACAAAATATTTTCATTTACAAAAATAATTTACGGTTAAAAGTGTCGTGTAGAAACATTGGTTACTGAAGGTAATACTTTTGAATGATCAATGACGAATTAAAAATCATGGAATTAATGTGCTGCTTGATTATGGAATGAACGTATTGTCAACTAGCTTCAGGCTCAGCGAATAAACAGCGAAGCAGAATATCAATCAAGATTAATGATGATGCAACATTCTCGTTAATTAGAAATAATTCATCATAGGGGTTACAGTATTGACAGAATGTCAAAAATTGTACAACACATCCTTGCAAGCCATCCAATAGCGCATTTTTACCTCTATAATAGCACGGGTGGAAGCTGAAGTTATTATTTGTCATTAATATCATAATTCTAATGACTCGTTTGCCTGAAATTATACGTTTTCGTGGAAAATTAGATTTTTTAAAAGCAATTTCAAGAAATTGATTTCGCGCATCATATATCTACACGATTTTCATATTTGAAATTGACATAATACACAATCCCTTAAATAATTAGTTTTTTAGAATAAAATTCCCATTGAAAATATTGTAGTAAAACTAGTTTCAAGCGATAATTTTTACTAGACACAGATTAATAATTCTAAAGTTATCGTTTTTTTACAGTCGTAAAAGTTCATACACTTATTCGTAATTCTTCAGCCACTAAAAACCAAGTCTCTTTCTCATCACATAAGTAATCCTAAACTTTTGAGCGGTAGTGTATTCAGTGAACCAAGTTCTATGTTAGGATCTCTGAAATGTGAGGAGTTTAATAAAGTCATCGAAAGAAATAAATTTATATTTCTCAATTTCCGTTTCATTAAACAAATTGCTTTAATGTTTTAGGATTTTTATACGTGCTGGTTCGACAGTCGACGTGTTAAGAATATCTCATTATTAATTATTGTAGTCTGTGATTGCATTGTTTTAGTATCAATAAATCGTACGTTTATTCCGGTAGCTGTTAATTAACTCGGATTCAAACGACCGTTAAAGATATAATCTTAAATGGAATCCCGAGTGAGTCGATGCCTCCTCGATCGTTAATATCAGTCGCGTTAATAAGATCACAGGACTTTCTGGTTGGATACTCATTCGCGCGAAATTCCAGGTTGAAATAAATGAGCGAGCTCGCACGAAATTTGAGAGTTCTACGGAAATCATATTTCGCCGATATTACTTCCCGACGTGACGACGAGGCGGCGTGGTAAACAACAAGACGAATGAACGTTCGGAATCTTGACAAATGCAACGAACTACCGGCACTCCGGTTCGCTGTACGCGCTGCCGGGAAACGTTTGTCGAGCTCGACTAAAATATCACAGCACACTATTCGACAATATTTAATTGCTCCATCTAGGTGAATAACTTACCGCCCGGATAATAACACCTGGAGGTGCGCAACCTCGCGCCGAAGACAGAGCGACTTCATTATGAACGAAGTTACTCAGCCTTGCTCTCGCTACATCTATTAGAATTTCGAGAGTAAATTAAAAAGTTTCTCTCGGAAGTCTGTCATTTGGAAATTTTCATCTTGAACAGCAAACTTTCCATTTGAGGAGGGATTAAAAACATGGTAACACGGATTATAAAATTTAGAGTTGGGTCGTTTGAAAGGGTATAATCTTTTCAGGAGATGTATTATGGAATATTCTTTATTGGATAGAGCGACGATGTCGCATACGTTTTAATGTAATTGAGTTACCGTTTTTTCGTAATATAACACGATTTGATTTTAACATAATCTTCTAAAGTTAAGAAACCTTTAAATAATATTATAAGAATTTATACTAAAAGTTATGCGAATATATTAAGATTTATTTCACTGATATTAGAGTGTTAGATTTCATTGCATATTTATACTTTACCTATTTAGTCTATCAATTTTCTTTATTAAACAGAAGCAATACTTATATAATGTTTGGAAACAAAAGATTAAAAACCAAACTTTGATTTCACACTAAATTCCTTGAAAACACTGTTCAAGTAATGTATCACTAATTCATATCTTTTGCGGTGTTAATTAATATTAACCATTTGCTGGACTTCGTTTTTATGTAGTCATGTTAAAAAGAAGTAATTCGTTTTTCTCTTTTAGTATTTAGTTTTAGATTTTATGTCTGTCCGTACATTCTACGCATATAAGTATACACTTAAATTTATATGTTTTCTTTAAAATGTATAACAAGCATTGTTAACATTATTAAAAATTTGTTGACATTGTGTGCAATCATTGCCTTTCAAACTGTATGAATTACGAATTATAGCGAACAATTTCAGTAACAGGTGAACGTGTTATTGAAAGCGATACCTGTTCGACGATTATCGATTTTCAGAACGTTTCGATGTGCAATCTAAACGTGCGTCGCCGGGAGATCCCGCGGCAACCGCCACCCATCGACCTGACGTATTATCGATTATCTGTCCTTTGCTATGAATAATCGCGCCCAAGTCCTATATTACGACCGAGACTTTCACCGGAAGACAGGGTTAACCGCGAACTTGGACGATCGAGCAAGTTGTACTGCGAATCATCCGAAAACTCGTCCAAAAGAAGTTATACTGATTATCCTATACCTTAGAATCATTGATATTCGAGAGGTACATCGCTGTCGGTATCTCGAATATATAATTTTATAGAATTGTACGAACCACGGAGTTGAGTGGTGTTGAATGTTATCAGTAGTCGGAAATGAAAGTTTAGAAGCTGCGATTCAGCGTGGTTCGATCTGTATCATCGAGTTGTAGCAATATCATTAGTCTGTGAATGTTCATATTATTTCTGAAATTGGGCGTAAACTTGTTTTGTATGGAGGTTTTATTCTGTTAATTAAAATATATATGTAGTAGAATCTCCATTGGGCACGAATTTGGTTTGTATTGAGGTTTTATTCTGTTAATTAAAATATATGTGTAATAGAATCTCCATTGGGCGTGAATTTGCTTTGTATTGAAGTGTTATTCAGTTAATTAAAATATATGTGTGGCAGAATCTCCATTTTATTGCATTTTAGATGTGAAGGATTGCTATAAATACAGTGATGAGCAAAACTGAACACACTCTACGTATTTTTGGAAATGAAATAATATATTTCAGAATTTTAACAATATAATATAAATATTTAAACTGTATATGAAAAGTAATTGTATTTAAAGTTTAATTAGGTATTTGAATTCACAAGAAAAAAATAGTTGTGTAAGACATCACTTTTTTAAGAAATTGGTGGTATATGTTTATGAACATGAATATTTTTCTACTTTCTACTTGTGTTTGTATGTTTCATTAGTGATTTAATAGTATCAATCATTAAACTAACTACTGTAACCTATAAAAATTTATATAATATAAATACTTTAAAATACCTGATTTGGGTTATTAATTATATCAGTTAAAGTACAGAATTATAAAAAAGGAATACATTATGATATTTTTATGTTAATATTAAGACCTAGGACAAAGAGTCCCCTTACGTTTTTTATGGTAACAATTTCACTTTTTATTTAACAATTTTCAACCATTTTCAGTGTATTTTTATATTTATTTATGTTGAGTATACTTATTTTATTTATTTACATTTCTTCAAAGAAGGATTTCGTGTTAGAAATTTTTATTTTATGTTCTATATTCATTGCTTTAATTTCCTGTAAAATTATACAATTTTATTTATTTTCATTGAACCTGTGTTCTCGATTTTTTACATCAGAACTTGCATTAAGGATATCAATTAT
Organism: Nomia melanderi; assembly: GCF_051020985.1. Classification (NCBI taxonomy): domain Eukaryota; kingdom Metazoa; phylum Arthropoda; class Insecta; order Hymenoptera; family Halictidae; genus Nomia; species Nomia melanderi. The sequence goes on from NC_135005.1 coordinate 1,485,461, forward strand.
TTTAAATGCAATGTAATATGATACTTCACTAATTTATTTGAGAACACAGCATGCATTAAAATTGAATTTATATATGATGTAATTACAATATTCTGAACAATTATAAAAGAAAGTTGCTAAAGTATGTACCTATTAGAATGAAATTGAGCATTCAGTCTGCTTAGACATAGGCTTATAAATAGTTTAAAGATGGCCCTGTTATGATTGTAAATTTTTGTTTCAATATTTGTCTGTATCTATTAATATAAGAATTATATTAATGATAGAATAAAAACTTTAATTTATATTTTCTCTATAGTAGAATCCAATTATTAATCTGGTTTTATGGAACGTGTTATAGAATTTCTCTTATATTTCTTATTAATTATATTATACAATCCAATGATATTACCAATTTCCGCTCTAGTAACGTACAACAAAATTGTATCGGTTACTACGCTTGGGATCGGAATGGAAAAATACTCGTGGAATCGCAAACGTTAAATATGTATTTACAGATTTCCTGGTGCCTCCGCTGTTTAATATCAAATACGATACATCGTATTGCGATCCATTCGCTAGTTAAACAATAATACGTGCGTCAATGGTTTCAAAAGTTACCTCAGCATGCACCAACGAATTACATGTACATATTTATCTGTGGACGGTGTACCTTAGACATTACATTCAAGAAAAGAATAATGTACAGGAACTCAGTGAATGGAAAGGAAAATATATCGATAAAGTTTTTAAGGCTTAAACATCGCAGTTATCGCTAAAGCGTTAAATATCGTACACACTTCCGTAATCAATCACAGGCGACTCTAACCAGATTACGCCTTCATGTAATCAATTAACGTCTTTCACAGGTTGACCGCATACATGTTTTTCTTAATAACATGAGAAACATGGGTTCCTAAAATATTTACAATTAAAATCATGAAATAAAAATATCATACAATATTCCTTTTTATTACTTCCTGATTTTTTATAGTGGAAACACCTCTCAAGTAGGTGAATGTAGGGTAAAATGGAACTCTTTTGTTCTTAATCGTAATAACAAAGTATCTGGAGCAATAAACGCACGGAACCGTTTTTGGGCGTCATAAGTATGTAGACATTTGGCTGTAAAGAAATAAAAGATTTTTTTAATAAAAATATTTCTTTACAAAGGAAAATACGGTTTTCTAAAGGTATTAAAATATTTTTGCTTCGCAAAAATGGTACGGTAAACCGGAAAATCAGTGTAAAATCATATAAAAATATAAACTATTTATTTCTACTAAATCAAAATTGCTAACTTAATATAGTTAATTGCTAGCTGGTATAAATAAACTATAAATATATATGATTCTATGAACAAAAATCAGAAATAAATGTGTCCTCTTCTTTTTCCGCACTGGTGTAATCTGATTGATTACTTTTTATTTCATCTTCGATTCTAATTTGCTATACCTCAATACTATTACACGTAACCAATTAAAACTATGAACAAAGCACGTAGCAAGGACTCCTGTTGTCCCTGTGCGAAAATGTTCCGTTTTCCCTACGCATCACAATTTAAAGAAGCATTTAAAATTTTAAGTTTGGCGTGAGATAAAGAAGTAACTCAAGTGTCAAAATATAGATTAAGGAACTTAGAATCCAGTACTGTAGTTATCTTGTTCCATTTTTTTAATGGAAAGTTAAATAAAAAATACTTCAAACATGTATGTAACCTCAAAACTTTTTTACTGAATATCTTTCGAATGCTTTTAATCGACAAATAACTCATGCACAAGTTCTTTATCTATGAAAAATATTACTGTCCCGTTTTACTGAAAACTACAATTAGCCGCAATTTTTTTTTGCTCGAGCTACAAAAAGAATATTTGTATTTAAACGACAAATTTATAACAATTTACTGTCACAGTTTTACGAATCATAATCATAAGAAAACATTTCCAAAAAATCGTTGGCCAAGTAAAAATTCTCTCGCACGCTCTTCAACTAGAGTTCGGCACTACCCATACAATCTACAAAAATTGATATACGCAGTGGCGAAACTAGCGCGTGATCCGTCGAAGCGGAAAATCAATTCCCGCTGCAAACCGATTACAGACTCAATCAAGGCAATGACTCGATTCGGTTTGATTCAGAATTCTGACCCACGGAGCGCAACAGTTCCTTCCTTCTCTGTGTCACGCGTGTCTCCTCGTGATAATTTATTTCTGGTGTAAAAAGTGATACACCGTTGACCGATCGACGGCCTTCGACGTAATTGCTCACACGATGAGTCGCGTGAAGCTTTTCAAGCGGAACCGAGAATGCCCAGAAATAGACGTCGAAATGTAAACTGGCCGGGAATTCGATTCTCCCGTGCTGGCTCGCGAGCCCGACACAATTTTCCCAGCAACCGGCTGCGACGGCCGATGAATTCGTCGTGATCGGACGAACAAGCCTCCCCCACCCCCGCGCTCGCACTTTACACCCGTTCACCACCCTCCGGCTGTGCCATTCTCCGTTCCACGAACGAGATTGCCAGCCGTGTCGCGAGTGCGCACAGAGCGTAGAGAAAAAAAGGGGAGGGGAAGGGGTGAGCCGCGGATCGCGCGGAATCTCGACGCCCGAACGAAACTGGAGACATCGGTGTTCGCGCTCGCCGTACGCCCGACAAAAGGTGAGGAATTCCTTGCCGTTGCTTTAGCCTTTTTACCACCCCCTTGCTTTCCCTTGTGGCTGCTTAAGGAGGGGGGCTGGGGGCCGGCACCGTAAAGAATGTCTTGTTCCTGGCAATCGTCCGAATATCTCGGTGTATATAGACGTGCCGCGAGGTATAAATGTCGGGAGCCGGCATTCGAGTTATTCCAATATTCAGAGTTAGATGTATAACCACGACCACCGGGGCTACCCCTCAGTGTTCGTTCATTTTCTTCGTCCAACCCCTTCTCTCGCGAACCCTTCCCGCCTGTTTCTCGATTTTGTTCTTGCCTCTGTCATTTTTCTCGGACCTCTCGCGCCTTCTTGTAACTTCCGCCCTCGCCCCTCCACCTTCCGCCCGGCCCTCTTTACGTTTTTGTGCGTTGCGGATTTTAATCTTGGCCGCTTTTTCACCGGCGTTACCCGACCCTTTTGCCTTGGTATTTTCTTCCGTTTCAGTTGCGCTCATCTTTTCCTCCGTTTGTCACTGTTTTGTCCCTTACTTCGGCCCGGCGCGGCTACCCTGGCCTACCGGCTACCGAAGTGTCTCTCCGGGCGTATTCATTATATCCAAGTCCCGGGATGCGGAATCCGCGTACGTACTTCCACGGCGTCCTTTGGGATTCATATATGTTCGCCTAAGTGGCAGAATGATATTTTCCACCTGCGGGACTTCCCTTTATTTCGATACCGGCTTGCCCTCTCGGCGTACGCTGATATTTTTTACTATACGGCCCGCACTGGCTTCCCGCCCCGGCCATAAATTAGAATTTTTATTTTCTCCTCTGTCCCGGCATCGAATGAATAACATGGGCCGTTAATTAACACTTTTAAAAGGGAATGTTCGTTTCGCTCGTGTTTTCTTGGACAGACACTCTGGAACTATATCTGTCTGAATTATTACAAATATGTAAGTGTTCGTATAGCTGAATTTTTCTCCAATGAAACAGTCTGTTATTATCAGACCCCAGATTTACGTAGGGGGAAATTAAATGGAAACTTATTTCCAATATTAAGGATTTTATTGGGTTGAAAATAAAATATAAACTTCGTAGTATTTTGCATTTGTTTATGATATTGAATTTAATATTGAGTATATCGATTAAATGTTCCTAAACTGTAGAACTTGGTGGTTTTATGTAAGCTGTTTTACTGGTTTTGGTGCAAACTTAGACAGTATATTCCATAACCAATATTTTCAAATATTGTATAACAAATAATGGATAAATGTTGTATTATACAGGAATAATGAAAGTTTGAAACTTGAAACAAAGGAATATTATAGAAAATAAATTTGTTTAAAGTGCACAAGTTTTGAGAAGAATAGAAGTAGTTTTATGATTGATATTAACATATGAAATGATCACTTTGGCAAAAAGATGATTCTAATGAAGTAAAATTTTCATAAAGTTTCCTGTGACAGTCAAGGTGTTCAAAATATCCCTATTCAACATAGTCAAGTTTATAGCAGTGGCTGTAAATTTAAGTCAAGGAATTGTAGCCCATAATTAGATCACAGATATGTCACATAAATATTACTTTCCCCTATCATGCTTCCGATAAATATGAAAACACATAAATCACTTCTTATCATGCAATAAAGACCACTGTATTTCTTCATTCCTTTTGGTCTTAATCTTTTGCCCTATTACTATATATTACTGTCATCTACATACTGGCGTCGCTATGAAAGTAAACTCTACCAACAAGCAGTAAAAAGAAAATAACCCAGGGATCTTATAAACTGCATACGACAAAAACGTTTAAACCCCATGATATTTCTCTGATTCTTCAATATCTGTTAAACTAGTTGTAAACAAACTCATCATAACATTTCCAATTACGCGTTGTATACTGTGTGCAAACAAATTCTCCAAAAACGTGAGCACAATCTCGCATTATTCAATCTAAAACATTTCCACGAAAAGATTGCATTTCCTTCCACTATTTCCTTGAAAACATGCCCTCCTTGTTTCCGGTGCTTCAGGGTACCGTATACACGCGTTCTTTTGTTACGCTCCCCGACATCGCCGTCTTTTCCCTCCTTTTTGTTTTTTCCACGGCTCGTCGTTCCTCGCCATTCCCCTCGATTCCTCCTCTCCTCCCTATTTCTTCTCTATCTAAGAATTTCGGGCCTACCTCTAGACCTCACTCATTCTCTCTCCCTTTTTCCTTCTTTCTTTCTCCCCCCCCCCCCCTCTCTCTCTTTTTCGCTCTCTCTATTTCTCTCCGTCTCTCTCTCTTCCTCTCTCTTTCTCAGGCGACACCACGGAATAATTTAAAAGCTCATTAGCTCTGCCATTTCTTAAGTTCAGGATAAAGTTGGCGGTAGGTCTTAGAGACGCGGGTTCCCACCGACCTCCCTCTACCGAGCCACGGGCGTCCCTTTGCTGCAGTTCCTCTTCGTTCCTTACTATCCGAGCACCTCCAGGATCCAGACGGGGATCGTCGTGGTCGTGTCGGTGGCGACGCTGATGGTGATGGCGGTAGGAGTGGCTTACAGAGGGAGGAAAGGAATATAGGATGGGGGTTGAGGGTTTCGCTTCAGGGGACTTGGTCCTGGTTATATAGCCGTAGTTTGGCCTCTACCACATTGGTTTGTCGAGCCATTAATCGGAACAGCTTTATACCAGGAGATTTATATTGGATTACGTTGTGGGACTAGTGGTGGTTTAGTTTGAAGGCCTTCACCTCAACCTGCGCCACCCCCGCCGGTTAACTACTATCACCCCGTTTAACGAATGTCATTTTATGGAAATTCTTTCATCTTTTAGCTGCCTTTCTGTCTCTGCCGTTCGCCTAATTTTCGAATTTGTTATGGTCAAGGATACATTAGCTAAACATCGTGATATACCTATGTCACGTTCGTGTATAGTGTTCTACGAAGCCCGTTTCATGGTTAATTTTACTGCTTTGCCTGAATTGCTGTTGCTGTTTAATGGTTGGCCGATTATCGTGTAAAGTGAATTAGAAGAGCGATTAAGGACTTTGATTATAAGTTTATGTAGGTTAATTATATGTGTTGTTGGTGGAATTATTGGAGAATGGAGAATGTTAAAAATTATGTATTATATATATTTCTTGGAAGCGTTGAAAAGAATACTTTGAAACTGGTGTATATGGTATTTTATTATTCTACATCCCTTCACTAAGTTACAGATCTTTA